>NC_092708.1:339480254-339782426 GCF_047496885.1 Scyliorhinus torazame
GTCATGATTACGTTTTAATCATTGATTACTTTTCCAATTACCCTGAAGTCGTGAAGCTCTCAGACCTCACATCTCGGACCGTCATCAAGGTCTGTAAGGAGGCGTTCTCCAGGCATGGTATCTCACTCATTGTCATGAGTGACAATGGCCCGTGCTTCAGCAGCCATGAATGGTTTCTGTTTGCCCAGTCGTATCAGTTCAAACACGTCACTTCCAGCCCACACTATCCGCAGTCAAACGGAAAAGTTGAGAAAGGGGTGCACATAGTGAAGCAGCTCATCTGCAAGGCCGCAGATTCTGCGTCTGACATTCACCTTGCGCTGCTTGCGTACAGGGCGACCCCACTGTCCACTGGCATATCGCCGGCGCAACTTCGGATGAACAGGGACCTGCGAACAACACTTCCAGCCATACACGTGCCCAACCTGGATCACCTCCCGGTGCTGCAAAAGGTGCAGCAACTCCGAGACCGGCAAAAACAGGACTATGATGCTCATGCCACCGATTTTCCTGTGTTATCCCCGTCAGACATTGTTCAGATCAAGATCACTGATGGAGACTGGTCAGCTCCAGCTGTCGTTGTTCGACAGGCTGCCCCCCGCTTGTATGTTGTGCGTCTGGCTGATGGTTCCATTGTGCAACGAAACAGACGGGCACTGAGCAAAGTTCCCTGCCCGCAACCACATTCTTCTCCGTTTCCTTCTGTTGTTTTGCCACCTCCTGATACCTCGACTCACGAGGCCACCAGTCAGGCTTCAATCCCGCCCATCCAGGCGCTGTCGTCCCCACCACCACCTCTCCGGCGGTCGACCAGGATCAGACGCAAGCCACAGAGACTGGATGTATGAACATTTGTTCTGTTTGCTGTGTTCTGTGTTCTCGCATTAGACAGCTGTTTTCACATGTACATATGTTCACATCCACTGCATGTATATATGTTAATACTGGCCTATTCTTGTAAATACGTTCACATATGTCATCCAAACATTTAAAAAAAAGGGGAGATGTCATGATATGCAAACACACACATTATGATATACAGACAAGCAGCTAATGGACACAGACAACAGGACATGACCAATAAGCAGGCAGGACACTCAGGGGTGGGGTCTGACTATAAAAGACACGAGGCACTCACACTCCGCCTCGTTCCACTGATGAACATCTAGAGAGTCAGTCAAGGGTGTTGTTACAATCTCACACCTCCACCACGTGGCTAAGAGCTAGTCTGGATCAGTCAGACAGAGTAACCACACTTAAGTTAGCAGAGAGTTGAACTCACAGAGAACTGTGCTAACTGTGCTATTAGTTCAATAAACCTGATTGAACTAACTTCAAGGTCTGGAGTATCTTTCTGATCTAAGCTGCATCCAGTCGCAGCCAGTGCTAGACCAGTGTACCTAACACGACACAACTCACCCCTCCCTGATGAGCTCAACGCATTCTATGCCCGCTTTGAGCAAGAGGTCAGTGAGAGCGAGCCCTCCACCCCAGAAGCTGCGGATGAACTTGTATGTGAGATCATCACTGCAGATGTCAGAGCAGCCGTCTCGAAGGTCAACCCACGGAAAGCCACTGGCCCGTATGGGGTACCCGGACGAGCACCCAGGTCTTGCGCGGATCAGCTGGCGGGGGTATTCATAGACATATTCAACCTCTCTTTAGAACAATCTGAGGTCCCCATCTGCTTCAAGAAGATGACCATCATCCCTGTACCAAAAAAAAGTCAAGCAGCGTGCCTTAATGACTATCGTCCAGTGGCACTGACATCCATCATCATGAAGTGCTTCGAAACGTTAGTCATGGCAAGAATCAACTCCAACCTCCCGGATTGCCTTGATCCACTACAGTTCACCTACCGCTGCAACAGGTCCACAGCAGACGCCATCTTCATGGCCCTACACTCTACCCTGGAACACCTAGATAACAAAGACACCTATGTCAGACTCCTATTTATTGACTACAGCTCAGCCTTCAACACCATAATTCCTACAAAACTCACCTCCAAACTCCGTGGCCTTGGCCTCGGCTCCTCCCTCTGCGACTGGATCCTGAACTTTCTAGCCCACAGATCACAATCAGTAAAGACAGACAACAACACCTCCTCCACGATCATCCTCAACACCGGTGCCCCACAAGGCTGTGTCCTCAGGCCCCTACTGTCCTCCTTATACACCTATGACTGTGTGGCCAAATTCCCCTCCAACTCGATTTTCAAATTTGCTGATGACGCCATCGTGGTGGGTGGGATTTCGAACAATGACGAGACAGAGTATAGGAATGAGATAGAGAATCTGGTGAACTGGTGCGACGATAATAATCTCTCCCTCAATGTCAGCAAAATGAAGGAGATTGTCAACCTCATCCTCCTCTTGCTCCTGTTCCTACTCCTCAGCAGCTGACCTCCCAGCTAGTGGCAAAGTCCACTGATGAAGGTGAGGTTGCGAGCCACACAGCAGACCACTATGTATCTTGACACCCGTCAAGCCAAGCACTGCAGTGCTCCTCCAGCTTAGCTGAGGCTGCAGAAGCATTGTTGTGGCATGCCGATGGTCTGCTCCATCACATTTTGTGTGATAACATGGTTAACACATACATATGGGTTGTGCATCGGAGTCAGCAGTGATATCGTCAGTAGATAGCCATTCTTGCCCAGCAACCACTATTTAATTTGCCATGATTACCCAAATATAGCTAGCACAGCAGATTGCCACAGAACGATGGCAGCTTGATTCTGGCAGGATACTGAATATTGACCTTCATAATTTACTGCCTATGCTTACACACGTGTTGGATGTTGAGGGAATGGATATGGATTTGGTATAGGGCAGAGTTGACCTGTGGTTCCTGCAAAGTTATGTGTATGTACTCAATGGCACCCTGCACTGTGGAGTAGCTTGCAATCCTCAAGTTGTGTGCTTGCTTGTTCTGTTTCCTCTCTGTCAAGAGAGAACGAAATATAGTTGACTTTCATTGAGAGCCTTATGTGTGACATCCCTCATACAACAGTGGATGACCTCAGTTACTGAGGAAGCCAGCAGTAGAGGAACAAGGATTTATCTTAAACTATATACGATACTCTGCCCACAGCAGTAACTCTCCACAATCCAGTCCCCCTTGGGACAACCAACAGCTCTGGGCCCTGCTTGGGCCGGTTTTTATTTGTAAGTCTAACGAGCTCCAGCTGGGTGGCCTCCAACCCCTGCCTGTGAAGTTGGTGCTCCGAGAGTCCCACGGGGAGATCGACAATATTGCCCTCGTGGGGGTTATGACACCCCTCCCCCTTAAAGTCTGACAGCTCCCCTTCAGCCGTCAACAGCAGGGGCCTTCTGCGCCGCTTCGCTTGTGCTGGTTCTGGTTTGGACGGTGTATATTGGTTCGCCGACCGCCTCTTCCTGGCCGACCTCTGAACTCCCGGATACGACATCGTCCGCTGCATGGATGCTTCCGTTTCCATTTCTGAGCAGGAGTCATCCTCCTCCTACTGGTCCGGGCGCTGGAATGTAGACGGCTGCGCCCCTGGCTGAGGGGCGGTTCCCGGCACGGCGGAGGCATTAATGCCGCCTGTTGGGCATCGTGTAGCATGGGCTCCTGCTTCTTGAGGTGTCCAAGTGTTTCCACTAAACTCTCCCCTGAATGTTAACTTTGTAGGAGACTGGTCCTGTTCTCTCCAGCACGACACCTGGGGGCCAAAGTGCCCCATCTCCAAAGTTGTGGGTGTAGACCGCCTCCCTGAATGAAATGCATCCTAACGTCCTACGGTCATTGTGCGGTTTTTGTGCCTCCTGCTGCACCTCCACTATCTGGCCGAGGTTCGGAAAGGTGAGGCTCAACCAGGTTCTAAGCCTTCAGCCCATCAGTAGTCCTGTAGGAGCGATTCCCGTTGTCACATGTAGCGCTGTGTGGTAGTTAAAAAGGGGGTGTTCAAACGTATATTTGTACACAGTAACGTCAGTGGCATTATCCCTTCGCCTGATGGTCCACGATGGAGACGGCAGCTCAGTGTCCATTTTCATCACTACAGGATGACCATTTACTTATGACGTCCCAGATTGGCGCTACTTTTGGGGCCATGACACAGTTCAACTGAATCACATAGTCCTCCTCATCTGGGATGTGAGGGGGGGCGGGGGGCATGCACAAAACCCTGACTCATGGTGATCTTGGTGGCTGCCTTTGATGGTGTTCTCTGCACTGAACATGGCAGCTTTGGCCATCACGTGTCCTCCAACCACACATTTGGCAATGTGGCCGGCTCTCCCCTTCATCCTCAGGGCAGGTCTGCGGTGGTTCTGAGTGCATGGCCCAGCTGCGGAATTGCTTCAGGTTGGAGAACGTTCCCTGAACAATTGGAAAAATACGACCTGATGCTGAAAGCCCTTTGCCCTCTTCTCCTCCCTCTTCCAGGAGCTTGTCCTACTCTGTATGTCTTCTGTTCATTCTCCAAAGTATGCTGTATTTCAAGGGGAAGCCTTACTTGTATATCCATGTTTGGGAGCAACCAGTTTATGCAGAAGCATATGAACAGCAAAAAATGCACTTGCCACGCCCGTCCCTGTAGAGTTTTGCAATTTTAAACAACTAATTGCATAATTCTGGTAGAAAGACCATGCACACACTAACTGCTTCACCAATTTGGCATCTGCTGCGATTTTCCTCACAAGAATTCCCTGGTGTGCCTCATTTACCAGTTTGGAGCTTGAAGTGCACTCTCAGGACCACAAACATGGACAACAATTATCTTAATTTCTCGCTCACCTTGCTGCAAACCATTATATTTCCTCTCCATTCATTTTTTAATACACCCTTAAGTTATCATAAATTGGCCACTTTGGGTCTCAACTGAGACAAAGGTGGGAAGGCTGCCCTTACCATCGCTGGTGAAATACCAGCAGAAGCGGGTAGACAAAGGGAATGGCAACCCATCAGTCAACTAATTTTTATGCTCCCCGCCTGCCAGCCTGCTCCCAGAAGAGGACACAAACTTTTGGCCAATGTGTTCTGTAACATTTGTTACTTGAAACAAGAAATCTATTTCAGTATTGCTGAAAATGAGTCATGCTATCAAAGCTTTTCATTTTGTACACACCAGAACAGACTCGAGAGTGTCAAATTTCAAAGGATGGATTGACCACGATAAAATTGCCCCTTAGTGTCCAGGGATGTGCAGGTTAGGTGGGGTTACGGGGAGTGTATCTAGTTAGGGAGGGTGCTCTTTCAGAGGGTT
The DNA here is from genome assembly GCF_047496885.1 of Scyliorhinus torazame. Lineage (NCBI taxonomy): Eukaryota > Metazoa > Chordata > Chondrichthyes > Carcharhiniformes > Scyliorhinidae > Scyliorhinus > Scyliorhinus torazame. The sequence continues at coordinate 339,485,482 of NC_092708.1, forward strand.
GGTGCAGACTCAATAGACCAAATGGCCTCCTTCTGCACTTTAGAGATAATTTGAGTCTATGATTCTATGTTCCCTTTGCCCAAAGAGGACAAGTCACATCTAAAAAGTGTAAGTAAGTCACATTGCAAACTAGACTAATAATCTTAAATTGGTTGTTGGTGTAATTGTTAGCACACTTGGGATTGTTCAAATATATTTGACCATTTCTTAGAGCTGTATAATTGAATTGTCCTACCCATTTCATTTGATTGAGTGGCAAATCTAATTCAAATATCAATTTCAAAGGACATAAACTGAATAATGAATGTAAAAGTTGACCTGACATATATAAATTTGAAAGGAAGCAGTTAATAAAACCCAAGTAACTGTAAATTAGCTTCAGATTCAAGACAGATATTCCAATGCTCCCGAGATCTGAAATTGTTGCTGAGAACTGATGAAAATATTTCGAACACAGCAGCCAGCAATATACAATGCTTGTTTGGGATGGAGTCTATGAATATCCTGCTTCTAGTTCACACCTCCAGCCACACTACTTCTATAATCACTGCAGTATAGGTCACTCCACCACTTCTCTTCATATTCGCACATTGTGGCAACCCTCACAGCTGAGACATTGTATCACAATTATTTTTGCTTGGCTGGCATATTCTCAAACTATTGTACAAGGATGTCACCAGCACATATTTCCCCCTTCTTACTGCTATTTCACCCGACTTGACAAACTTCAGATGCTTTCACTAGCCACATATTCCCTTCACACTAAAATCTAAACTTTGTCCCTCTCTATTTCAGTTGCTGAAAATGTGGGTCATTGACTATATTCAAGGGGAGTTAGGAGTTAAGTGGAGTCACTGCTGTCACTTCCTGAAGATGCTTACTGTCACTCAGTCTGACCCCAGCAGCTTAGAGATTGGCACCATGTGTACTTAACAGATTAGGCTAGAGGAGTGATCTTCAGGTAGTGAATAACTAGGCACCTATGCAGGGATTTGGGCAAGGTGATAGGACACCATAGACGCTACCTTGCTAGAGGATGTGATCACATAGCAGTTCTGCTGTAGATGAGTCAGACTTGACCAAGATGTTGAAGGGGGCAGTTGTGCACACATTAAGAAATGATTGATGCTTAGGCTATGGCAGAGTCCAGTTCCAACCATGTTCAGGGCTATTTGCAGAGCGTGGAAATCATTGCAACAAGGACACAAGACTTAGGATCAGGAGTTGGCCATTTGGCCTCTTGAGGCTGCTTCGTCAATTGATAAGATCATGGCCAATCCGATCATGCCCTCAGCCCCACTTTCCTGTTTTCACACACCCCTCTTCCCACACCCCCCATAACTCTTGACTCGCTTGTCAATCAAAAATCTAACTCGCCCTTGAATAAAGTCAATGACCCAGCCGCCACTGCTCTCTGGGGAAGAGAATTCCACAGACAACTAATCCTCTGAGAGAAACAAAAATCCTTATCTCAATCCCCTACAAAGGAAAACATTCTCCCAGCATTCTGCTCAACATTCACCTTGTGGTCAGCAGCATGAATACAGCAGTGACAGATACCACGATGCGGCCTCTTCTGCAACTCTAACAGCTTCACGGTAGCTCAAGCTGCTGCCATAGGAGCACAGATTGCTGTTATCTTATCACCTTATGAGTTGACAAGGACATCTGGAGTGTCACATCACACATTATTCTCAGGTAGAGTGTAGAGGCACGGTCCCAGGCAGGGTTCAAAATACAAATTCAAAATACACAGGGTGGTGGGCAAATTTGCCCTCGATTCCCCCCAAAAAGCCTGCAAAAATTCAATGATGGGAGCAACCGGTGAGCAAAATGTTACCTCTGTACATGGGAGAGACAATCACAGGTTCTGTAAATCCCAACCTGACTTCTCCAGCTCCTCCATTGACAGATTCCCTCCCTTTCACTCTTTCTGCTCCTCAAGAAGCAGAATCTATGATTGGAGGAGCAACAAGGGTGGGGCGTGGGGGGGGGAGAGAATCAGTTTCTGGAGGAGCTGGAGGAGATATTCTGACCAGGCCCTGTGTCACCATGACGACTTTTGGCTGTGTCGTCACAGATCATTGGACGCCCTCCAAGAGACCAAGGAGAGAAGAATCAGGAAATGAAAAAGAGGAGGAACCGCTGCTGGTAATGAGGCTGGAGCACGGGGAGGGGGAGAGGCTGATTACATTGTTTGGGGGGGGAGGAGAAGGACATCTATCATCGGTAAATATAGAGAGCTAGGCTGAAACCTACATGAGAATATAAAATCATTACATTTTTGCAAAACACAAATGTTCATATTCACAGGGAATTGGTACCTTCATCAACTCTCGGAACTATGTTTATTGAGTTACTTGTGTTTTTGATTTCAAGAAATATTGATTCTCCCCAGCCAGTTCCTTTTGAGAATAAAGCACCTGTCCATTAATTTTAATATGGCTACAAAGAACACAATTACTGTTCCTTCGGTCCATCCAACCCGTGTTTCATTAAAGTGCGGATGATGATGTGAGGAGGTGCATTAGTTTGGAAAAATCACGAAAAGGTGAGTATATGTGAATTAAATCATTTGTTATCTGATGGTTGGTCTGGTCCTGAAGAATTAATTCCTGTGTATTCTGCCTGTTGCACAACTGGACTTTTGGAAGCCAGCAGTGTGGTTAGCACTGTTGCTTCACAGCTCCAGGGTCCCAGGTTCGATTCCCGGTATGGGTCACTGTCTGTGTGGAGTCTGCACGTTTTCCCTGTGTCTGCGTGGGTTTCCTCCGGGTGCTCCGGATTCCTCCCATAACTCCTGAAAGACGTGCTTGTTAGGTAATTTGGACATTCTGAATTCTCCCTCCGTGTACCCAAAGAGGCGGCTGAATGTGGCGACTAGGAGCTTTTCACAGTAACTTGATTGCAGTGTTAATATGAGCCTACTTGTGACAATAAAGATTATTATTATTAACCACAAGGCTGATGTTCAAAATCAAATTGTGTCAGTGCTGGAGGGCACTGGAGGGTGTGAGCATGATGCATAAGTGCCAAGATCACAGCTAATGAATTTTTATCACCATCACGTTGCTAAGCAATTGTTATAACCTGCCTGCTTACCACTGGCTGGGGACTAATGACAATCCCACAATCCTTAGGGAGTATGAGCTTCCCCAGTGAGGTGGGCGGAGAAATCTTTAGCAAGTCCCTGCATAAATAAAGCTGGCCAGTATGGAACCAGCTAGAGAGGAGTGAGCAGCAAGGGAGTTGCTGCTGCTGTTGTATATATAATATATATATATATATATATATGTTATTGTAAATAAAGTTTTCTTTCTATTCTACAAACCTGTGCTGGATTCTTCGTGGCCCTCACAAAAGCAATGTTAAGTATGGACCTAGAAAGGAACAGACAAAACAAGTCTAAACCTAAAGATATTAACAATTTAATTAGAAGTGAAATATTAGGAAGTGCTGAGTAAAATGTGAAGTTGCTCATTGGGGTAAATATAGGAATATTGGATTGGATTTGTTTATTGTCAAGCATGCTGAGGTACAGTGAACAGTATTGTCCTGCATGCAGCTCAGACAGATCATTCCGTACATGAAAAGAAAATACATAATAGGACAACCGTAAAATATACAATGTAAATACATAGACACAGACATCGGGTAAAGCATACAGGAGTGGAGTACTACTCGGTTGCGAAGATTTGTAAAGAGATCAGATCAGTCCATAAGAGGGTCATTTAGGAGTCTGGTAACAGCGGGGAAGAAGCTGTTTCTGAATCTGTTCATGTATGTTCTCTGGCTTTCGTATCTCCTGCTCGATGGAAGAAGTTGAAAGAGTGAGTAAGCCAGATGGGAGGGGTCGTTGATTATGCTGCCCGCTTTCCCCAGGCAGCGGGAGGTGTAGATAGAGTCAATGGATGGGAGGCGGGGGGTTTGTGGACATGACTCTCTGTAGTTTCTTATGGTCTTGAGCCGAGCAGTTGCCATACCAGGCTGTGATGCAGCCAGATAGGATGCTTTCTACGGTACACCTGTAAAAGTTGGTAAGATTCAATGTGGACATGCCGAATTTCCTTATTTTCCTGAGGAAGTATAGGCACTGATGTGCTTTGTTGGTCGTAGCATCGATGTAGGTGGGCCAAGACAGATTTTTGGTGATATGCACACCTAGGAATTTGAAGCTGTCAACCATCTTCACCTCGGCCCCATTGATGCTGACAGGGGTTTGTACAGTACTTTGCTTCCTGAAGTCACTGACCAGCTCTTTAGTTTTGCTGACATTGAGGGAGAGATTGTTGTCGCTACACCACTCCACTAGGTTCTCTATCTCCCTCCTGTATTCTGACTCACCGTTGTTCAAGATCCGACCCACCACGGTCGGGCCGTCAGCAAACATGGAGATGGAGTTGGAGCCAAATTTTGCCACGCAGTCGTTTGTGTACAGAGAGTAGAATAGGGCTAAGTACGCAGCCTTGCGGGGCCCCGGTATTGAGGACTGTTGTGGAGGAGGTGTTGTTGTTTATTCTTACTGATTGTGGTCTGAGGGTCAGAAAGGTAAGGATCCAGTTGGTGAATGAGGAGCCAAGTCCTAAGTTTTGGAGCTTTGATATGAGCTTGGCTGGGATTATGGTGTGAAAGGCAGAGCTGTAGTCAATAAATAGGAGTCTGATGTAAGAGTCCTTGTTGAGATGCTCCAGGGATGAATGTAGGGCCAGGGAGATGGTGTCTGCTGTGGACCGGTTGCGGCGGTCTGCGAATTGCAATGGATCGAGGCATTCTGGGAGTATGGAGTTTATGTGCCTCATGACCAACCTCTCGATCGATGCCAAGGCCACCGGACGATATTTGGTGAGGCATGTTGCCTGGTTCTGCTTTGGCACCAGTATGATGGTGGTTTTCTTGAACCAGGTGGGGACCTCCGAACGGAATAGGCAGAGGTTGAAGATGTCTGCGAACACATCTGCCAGCTGGTCCGCGCAGCACCTGAGTGCACGACCAGGATCACCATCCAGACCCATCGCCTTTTGAGGGATTCACTGTCAAGAAGGCCGATCTGACTTCGGAAGCTGCGGTACGGTAGTGTCCAAAGCTGCTGGGATGTCGACAGCTGTTTGATGGTTTCCTGCTCGAACCGAGCATAGAATGCATTGAGTTCATCGGGGAGGAGTGTGCTGCTGCCGAAGATTCTGCTCAGTCTCGCTTTGTAGCCTGTTATGTTGTTTAAGCCTTGCCACACCCGACGAGAGTCTGTAACGCTATCTGTGAATCTAGCTTGGTCTGATATTGTCTCTTGGCATCCCTGATGACTTTGCGGAGGTCTAACCTGGATTTCTTGTATAGGTCAGGGTCGCCTGACTTGAAAGCCTCAGACCTGGCCTTCAGTAGGGAGTCAATCTCCCGATTAAGCCATGGTTTCCGGTTGGGGAACGTACGTGCTACTTTCTTTGGCAGGCAGTCATCTACACACTTGCTGATAAAGTCTGTGATGGTGGCGTACTCGTTTAGGATGGTCTCTGAGTTCTTAAATATGGACCAGTCAACTGACATCAAGCAGTCACATGGTAGCTCTTCTGTTGCCTTGGACCAGCACTGCACGACCTTCTTAACTGGATTCTCCAGCTTAAGTTTCTGCTTGTATGCTGGGCGAAGGAGCACCATTTTATGGTCTGATTTTCCGAAGTGCGGTTGGGGGATGGCGTCGGTTCCTAGGCCGGTTCGGGCACTGTGTTGGTCAAACGAGTAATTTAAAGGAAAAGAGTAAAGTAGCAAGACGGAGAGTTGTGGTAGGAGTATTCCAGATACCTCGGAACCCTGGCAATAAATGGTTCAGTCACCAATGGTGGAGTCATTAAAATTGGGGATGCACAAGAGGCAAGAATTAGAGGAGTGCAGATATCTCTGAGGGTTGTGGCTCTGGAAGAGATCACAGATATCGGGAGAGGCAAGGCCATGGAGAGATTTAAAAACCAGGATGATATTTTATAATCAAGATGTTGAGTGACCAGGGAGCCAATCTAGGTCAGCAAACACAGGGGAATCAAGATGTTAAGTGAGTGGGCAAAGGTCTGGCAAATGGAATATAGGCCATAGTTTTCCAGCCCTTCCTGTCGGTGGAATCTTCCAACCCCACCAATGTGAGCAGAGATTTCAATTGATTGCCGGCCCCACCTGCGGGGAAATCTGCGGGGGGTGGGGGAGGGCTGGAAAATCCCAGCCATAATGTGGGAAAATGTGAAATTCTCCAATTTGGCAGGAAGAATAAAAAAGGAGTGCTGAGTGCTCTGAGATGCAGAAGGCTCTGGGTGTCTTAGTGCATGAATCACAAAAAGCTAGTATGCAGGTACAGCAAGTAATTAGGAAAGCTAATAGAATGATATAGTTTATTGCAAGGGGATTGTATACAAAAGTAGGGAGATTATGTTTCAGTTACACAAGGCATTGGTGAGACCATATCTGGAGTACTGTGATCGCCTTAATTAAGGAAAAATGTAAATACATTGAAGCAGTTCAGTGAAGGTTTACCAGACTAATTTATCAATGACTTGGAGGAGGGGGCAGAAGGGTGGGTCAGTAAATTTGCTGATGACACCAAGATTGGTGGAGTAGTGTATGAGGTGGAGGGCTGTTGTAGGCTGCAAAGAGACATTGATAGGATGCAGAGCTGTGCCGAAAAATGGCAGATGGAGTTTAACCCTGATAAGTGCGAGGTGATTCATTTTGGTTGGAAAATTTGAATGCGGATTACTGGGTCAACGGCAGGGTTCTGAGGAATATGGAGGAACAGAGAAATCTTGGGGTTCATGTCCACAGATCTCTGAAGGTTGCCACTCAAGTGGATAGAGCCGTGAAGAAGGCTTATAGTGTGTTAGCGTTTATTAACAGGGGGCTTGAGTTTAAGAGCCGCGGGGTTATGCTGCAACTATACATGACCCTGGTGAGACCATATTTGGAGTATTGTGTGCAGTTCTGGTCACCTCATTATAGGAAGGATGTGGAAGCATTGGAAAGGGTGCAAAGGAGATTTACCAGGATGCTGCCTGGTTTGCAGGATAGGTCTTATGAGGAAAGGTTGAGGGAGCTAAGGCTTTTCTCTTTGGAGCGGAGGAGGATGAGAGGCGACTTATTAGAAGTTTATAAGATGATGAGGGGGATAGATAGAGTGGACATTCAGAGACTATTTCCTCAGGTGGATGTAGCTGTTACAAGGGAGCATAACTATAAGATTCAGGGTGGGAGATATAGGAGGGATGTCCGAGGTAGGTTCTTTACTCAGAGAGTGGTTAGGGTGTGGAATGGACTGCCTGCTGTGATAGTGGAGCCGGACACTTTAGGAACTTTCAAGCGGTTATTGGATAGGCACATGGAGCACACCAGAATGACAGGGAGTGGGATAGCTTGATCTTGGTTTCGGACAATGCTCGGCACAACGTCCAGGGCCGAAGGGCCTGTTCTGTGCTGTACTGTTCTATGTTCTATGTTAATACCTCAGGAGAGGTTATCCACTGGAATCGAGAAGAGAAAAGATGACTTGACTGAAACACGTAAGATCCTGAGGGGTATTTACAGGGAGGATGTTTCCTCTTGAGTCTAGAACTAGGGGTCACTGTTTAAAAATAAGGGGTCACCCATTCATGACTGAGTGAAAACATCTCTCCTCATTTCTGTCATAAATGGGTGACCCCTTATTTTGGGATGTGAAGGGATGTGAGTCTCTGGAACTCTCTTCCTCAAAAGGCAGTGGAAGCAGCATTTTTGAATATTTATAAAAAGCAGAGGTAGATAGATTCTTGATAAGTAAGGGGGTGAAAGGCTCTTGGCAGTAGGTTGGAATGTGAAGCTGAGGTAACAATTGGATCAACCATGGTCTGAGTGAACAGCGGAGGAGGCTGGAAAGGCCGTGTGATCTACTCCTGCTCCTACTTCATATGTTTGTACGGAAAGTTGTAGGAGCTCACCAAGGAAGGGTGGAGATCCTGGGGTGACATCCTTGCCCCCTCAGAGGCTGGAAATACAACTCACATTGCCTGGGCATTGGAGCATTGAACGAGTCTGCTTGGCCAGCACATGATCAACAGGCAAAGTGCCCCTGGAAATGATATTTGCACCAACACATCTGGAAGCCGTTGAGGCATTGCAGTGGCTGCATGCCCGGCAAGGAAATGTCTCCAGTGATCAGGAATGCACTGCCACACAGTCAGAGGAGAAGGAGAGACTATGCAAAGTGCAGGATCTACTAGAACAGGCGATGCTACCTGGGCATGTCAGAAAGCTAGTGTCAAAGGAGACTGCAACCCTTTGTAGACATTAGTGTCCTCGTCAATGAGGAGCTCACACTTTGCTCCACTCAGGTCCTGTCAGTAGATATAAAGGTAACTTTGACCTTAATTTGCCACTGGATCATTTCAGGACTGAATCACGGATCTCTGCAAAAGGCTGTCCAGGTTTTCATGGAGGTGATTGGACCTGGGGTGTCACAACTAGGTCGGTCTCGGAAACCATTATGTGTGGGACAGTCTCATCCAGCAAAGGTTTCGCAGATGAGCTATAATACTTGCGGGACTAACCACATGACTGTGAATGCATGTGTTGGCACAGGAAAGACGACCATGTGTCCAACAATGCAATCTTACTGTCATTGAGAGATGGACTACGTCCTGCAATCTCCACTGTCACCAGTGAGAAGCTATTAAGTTGTTTACATACTGTTACTACAGTTTAACACAAAGTTAATAAGTTGTAACAAAGTGTGAATTTATTTAGATAGTGGCACCAACATAATACTTTCATGCAACATCTACAGCACACAGCTGAAACCCACTTGGTGATCAACCTGACATGGTGCCTTCTGCATTTAGTTTCTCCTACGTTGTTCTCCACTTGTAGCCTTGGAGGAGGTGGACGCAGCCTGTTCACATCACTGGGTTCGCAGCTGGGAAGTCTGTGGTGACTATCCTTGACTTGGAGGGATGTGTTAGGGCCTCTCCTTGGACTGTTATGCCTGCACCTCCCAGCTCACATCACCAGGAAATGGCACATTGGTCCACACCCTGCCAGGGGGCTGAGGAAGTGGGGGCGCAACCTCCCAACACCCTCAAACCTTGGTAGGCTTTCCCATTGGCTTAAGGGAGTCTGTTGTTGGGATACAGCTGGCATCCCCTCCAGCCATTGTTGGACCACCCATTCAAACGTCCTCTCCAGGTTGTGCTCAGGTTTTGTATTGACTGGTCCAGACTACATAAAGCACCCTGCATCTTGTGCAGGATATCACACTATTCTTGCTAACACTCCGAGCATTGTCACAATTGGCTCTCCATGAGGTTAGCCACTCTCTCATGGCATAGCTCAGGCGCTCAAAGCTCAATGACATGGTCAAGCTCATCTGCTCCATGGACTCCTCTAATTGTAGTCCATGAGTCTGCACAGCCTTAGTGAACTCCAACAGATGACCACACATTGTCCTCTGCCACTCCAAGTACTGATCCCCAAACTGTGATTCTTGAGGCCCCTCCTCACTGCCCAGCAGCACATCACTGTGACTATCATCTCCATGTGAGGAGGATCGACCACGGAGGTGCCTCAGACACCTTCTCCTGTGCAAAATGTTGCGCTCCTCACCCAGAGCAACTATTTCTATATGTGTGCAACAATCCACTGAAGCACTAGTATCTGCATTAGTGGAAGATGCGCCAGCCTGCTGTTACGGTGTATACTTAGACATCATATTCTCCTGCTGTCCAAATCTTCTTTCAGAGGGCAGGGTTGTCTGAGACTGCCGGGACCTGTGGGAGACACAAGAGGAAGTGACAAACTTTAATCTTGGAGACCCTGAAAGTTTTGCAATGCTAAGATCTTACACTCAACTCAATGTTCAGCCTGCCTTCGGATCCATGCATGGTGCCACACCCCTCCCACTTCACCATGCGTGCATGGATCTCTTCTTCAATGGCCATGTGCCCTTGAGATGATGGTCTTGCGATCACCAACTTGCTCCTAGCTATTTCTGTAACCCCTTCCTCGATTACCCTTGTGGTTCTCACTGTTAGAGTCCCACACTCAATCCTGGGTATTGTGTCCTTGTTTCTCCTGCAAGGGCAAGAAGGAGAGCAAGATAAGGCGCTGCCGACCAGCAAAGAGAAGTGTTCTGGGCACAAACTCTTCCAAAGGAGAGAAACAACATGCATCCTGTGTTCCCTTAGCCACAGGGCATGTTTAGCAGCCTGTGTCGCAAAGGAGCTAGCCAATGTCTTGGTGGTCGGAATCATCCTTGCCACTGTAAATGGTTATTGAACTATTTATGGGAGCCATGTGCAGTGCTGTTCCTGTGGCACTGATTGTGTCAGCCATGTTGATCCATGCCCTCTTCATGTTCATTGGTGGCGGTCGTCGGCCCTGTGGGAAGATGATGGCCCTCTTGTGCCTGACCTTGTCAATGAAAACTCAAAGGTCCACATCCATGAAGCATGGAGCTGGTGTGCACGAGTTCGCCTGGTTGCATTCTGACTGTGACATTCTGGAATTGGAGTACAGATGTCACTATGTGTGTTTGCTTCATGGTGAGTATAGCATCAGTTTGGCAAGTTTATGGTAATGTCAGGGGCTACGGAGTTCTCCTTTCTTTACAAGTGATGGTTGCCTCACTGCTCATGTTTGCAGGTCATCATGGAATGAATTCCTCCTGTGTGGCAAGATTCTTGGGAGGCAGATCTCCTTAAGGTATCAATTCCATTGGGATGCTGTGAAATTGCCCAAAGCATTGCACTGTTGGTGTCCTTATGGCGTCAAGGTCAGCCCTTGAAATGGGTTGCTGTGCTCAATTCCAGCATGCTGCTGGGGTCAGCTGCTGCACCATACGAGAGAGTGTGGGCACATTCAGGGAGGGACAGAGACAGGTTGGGCCTCCAGCACAATTCTGAGGGGATTCTGAGGCAGCCGCGTAAAGGCTTCCAGGAGCTTGTAATGGTTTGACCATTTCATAAGAGTTTATTCTGGACCACATTCAAGGACAAAGAAAGTCAGTACTCACTTGCCAAGCTGCAGCCACCTTTCAGCAACCTCACTCTCTTTTACCATCAATTCAAGGCGACTAAGAATTTCAGGAAAGATGGCCGCCAAGGTGAGCCTTTCACCAGGCCTGCTCTGGAATCATTCTGCCTCCATTCTTAGGTCAGGTCTGCTGAAAAGGGTGACAGATCCACCTCCAGGCCAATTAGGCATCTGGGCACTGCGAAATTACGCTTCCTGGCAGGATCAAGATGGTGGCAGGAACGCAATGCAGGATCAGTCCTGACTTCCGATTCCCACCTTCAATGGAAAAAATCAGCCCCCCCGATATTCAGTCTTGAAAGCTGGCAATTGAGCAATGACATTATTGAGATGTTCATAGTTCAATACTGAAAATGTAAATCTCAGTTGCCGGATTCACAAGAACTTGAGTGCGTACAAAACATAAGAACATTAACTTCACAGTTTCCTACATTATATTCCATCTGCCTACTCACCTAACCTATTCATATCCTTTTGCAACCTCCTCGTGTCTTCCTCACAGTTAATGTTCCCAGCTAACTTTGTATCATCAGCAAACTCGAAACATTACACTCAAAATCTAAGTCATAGATATATTTTGTAAATAGCTGACATCCAAGCACTCATCCGTGTGATAACTCCAGTTAGATTCTACCAACCTGAAAATGATCTGTATATTCCCATTGTTTTCTGTCTGTTTACTGATTCTCAGTCCATACTAACAGAGCGGCATGTGGCTAGCATTGGGACTACAGTGCTGAGGACCCAGGTTCGAATCCCGGCCCTGGGTCACGTCCGAGTGAAGTTTGCACATTCTCTCCATGCCTACGTAGGTTTCACCCCCACAACCCAAAGGTGTGCAGGTTAGGTGGATTGGCCACACTAAATTGCCCCTTTTTTGGAAAAAAATAAATAATTGGGTTTTCTAAATTTATTTAGGGCAGCACGGTAGCATTGTGGATAGCACAATTGCTTCACAGCTCCAGGGTCCCAGGTTCGATTCCGGCTTGGGTCTCTGTGCTGAGTCTGCACATCCTCCCTGTGTGTGCGTGGGTTTCTTCCGGGTGGTCCGGTTTCCTCCCGCGGTCCAAAGATGTGCAGGTTAGGTGGATCGGCCATGATAAATTGTCCTTAGTGTCCAAAATTGCCCTTAGTGTTGGGTGGGGTTACTGGGTTATGGGGATAGGGTGTAGGTGTTGACCTTGGGTAGGGTGCTCTGTCCAAGAGCCGGTGCAGGCTCGATGGGCCGAATGGCCTCCTTCTGCACTGTAAATTCTATGATATTACCTAAATTCCCATCAGTCATGATTTTATGTCTAAAACTCTTCTGAGGTATCTTATCAAATCCATTTTGTAAATACAAATGCACTACATCTACTGATTATGCAACCTACTAGTTACAACCTAGAAAACGCTACTTGATTTGTCAAACACAACTTCCCTCTCATAAATCTTTGTTGATTCTGTCGAATCATATTCAAAGTGCCTTATTTTATTTCTTATTAATTTACGGGATGTGGGCATCGCTGGTTAGGCCAGCATTTAGTGCCAATCCCTAGTTGCCTTTCAGAAGGTGGTGGAGAGTTGCCTTCTTGAACCGCTGCAGCCCCTGAGGTGTAGGTACACCCACAGTGCTGTTAGGAAAGGAGTTCCAGGATTTTGACACAGCGGCAGTGATACACCATCAATAATAGACGACGAGTGATAAACGTAACTGAGGCTTTAATACACTAAACAGCAAGCCTCCTGCCTCTGGACCCGAACTGGGTCTGGAGGCGGAGACTTGCCACTTTTATACAGAAGCCCTGAAGGGAGGAGCACAGGCAGAGCCAGCCTGGACAAGCCCTGGCATGTACAACACAGCACAGTGAATATAATACAATAAACACAATAATGTGGTTTACCACAGGCAGTGAAGGAACAGCGATATATTTCCAAGTCAGGGTGGTGAGTGACTTGGAAGGGAACCTTTAGGTGGTGGGATTTCCAGGTGTCTGCTGCACTTGTCCTTCTAGATGGTAGTGGTCATGGGTTTGGAAGGTGCTGCCTAAGGAACCTTGGCGAATTACTGCAGTGCATCTTGTAGCTGCTGCTACTGTTCATCGGTGGTGGAGGGATTGAATGTTTGTGGAAGGGGTATCAATCAAATGAGCTGCTTTGTTCTGGATGGTGTTGAGCTTCTTCAGTGTTGTTGGAGCTACACTCATTCAGGCACATGGAGAGTATTCCATTACACTCCTGACTTGTGCCTTGTAGATGCTGGACAGGCTTTGGGAGGGTTAGGAGGTGAGGTACTCGCCATAGGATTTCTAGCCTTTGTCCTGCCCTGGTTGCCACAGTATTAATATGGCTAGTCCAGTTCAGCTTCTGATCAATGGTAAACCCCAGGATGTTGATTGTGGGGAATGGCAACGTCATTGAATGTCAAGGGGTGGTGGTTAGATCCTCTCTTGTAGGAGATGGTCATTGCCTGGCACTTGTGTGGCATGAATGCAAGTTGCCACTTGTTAGCCCAAGCCTTGATATTGTCCAGGTCTTGTTGCATTATTTCAGGAATTGCAAATGGTAATGAATATTGTGCAGTTATCTGCAAACATCCCCACATCTGGCTTATGATGGAAGGGAGGTCATTGATGAACCAGCTGAAGATGGTTGGACCTGGGATACTACCCTGAGGAACTCCTGAAATGATGTCCAGGAGCTGAGATGATTGACCTCCAAACACCACAATCATCTTCCTTTGTACCAGGTATGACTCCAACCAGCAGAGATTTTTCAATCTGATTCCCATTGACTCCAGTTTTGTTGGGGCTCCTTGATTCCCCATACTTGGTTAAATGCTGCCTTTTTAAAAAATATATATTTATTAAAGTTTTTTAACACAATTTTTCTCCCTTACAAACAATAACCCCCCCCCATAACAAAAAAAAAGAGAAATCGCGCAGAGCAAGATATATACATGGCAAAATGATATATTTACACAGCTTTGTACACTGGCCCTCACCCGTACGTGCCAGTTTCCCCAACCCTTCATGTTATCTCTTGCTCATCCACCCTCCCAGGCAGTCCCCCCCCCCCCAAGGTTGCTGCTGCTGCTGACCGACCTTCCTCTAACGCTCCGCGAGATAGTCTAGGAACGGTTGCCACCGCCTGTAGAACCCCTGCGCAGATCCTCTCAAGGTGAACTTAATCCTCTCCAACTTTATGAAACCAGCCATATCATTTATCCAGGCTTCCAGGCTGGGGGGCTTCGCCTCCTTCCACATTAGCAAGATCCTTCGCCGGGCTACTAGGGACGCAAAGGCCAGAATGCCGGCCTCTTTCGCCTCCTGCACTCCCGGTTCGTCCACTACTCCAAATATTGCTAGCCCCCAGCTTGGCTTGACCCGGACTTTCACCACCTGAGATATTACTCCCGCCACTCCTCTCCAGAACCCCTCCAGTGCCGGGCATGACCAAAACATATGGACATGGTTCGCCGGGCTCCCCGAGCACCTTCCACATCTGTCCTCTACCCCAAAGAACCTACTCAACCTCGCCCCCGTCAAGTGCGCTCTGTGGAAGTAGGAGAATTATTAATAGTTTAATAAACGTGTTAAAGCTATCTCCAAGTCTGAACCTTCCTTTGTCAGAGTGCACATCAAGGAAGCAGCTTCTGCTACGTCAAGAGCATAACAAAACAGCAAGATGTGTGGAGAGTGAGAAGCTGGGTGAACAGTTCAGGTCAGTAAACTTTCATCAGAACTAACCTGAACTGTTAACTCAGTTTCACTCTCCACAGATGCTGCCAGACTTTCTCAGAATGTTCTCCATAGCTTTACCTGGCTCTCAAAATCCTCAGCAAAGACTTGTTTATTCCTGCTCAGCTGAATTGTTTTCGGACAGGTTGTTAATTGAAGTGCGAGAACCCCAAATGCCATTCTTTTACTGAGCACTCCTGGATGATTTAACTCTCAATCAGACCCCTAACATACATCACCATACACTTCAATTTCTTTACTACCTAGGGCATCAGCCCACAGACCTTCCTCAATCTCCTCCCCCAGCTTCTCCTCCCATTTACCCTTCAACTCTTCTACCAGCGCTTCCCCCTCTTCTTTCAACTCCTGGTGTATTTCCGACACCTTGCCCTCCCCGACCCATACACCCGAGATCACCCTATCTTGAACTTCTTGTGCCGGGAGCAACGGGAATTCCCTCACCTGTCGCCTCACAAAAGCCCTCACCTGCATATATCTAAAGGCATTTCCCGGGGGTAACTCGAACTTCTCCTCCAGTGCCCCTAGGCTCGCAAACGTCCCGTCGATGAACAGGTCCCCCATTCTTCCAATCCCCGCCCGATGCCAACTCTGGAACCCCCCGTCCATCTTCCCCGGGACAAACCGGTGGTTACCCCTGATCGGGGACCACACCGATGCTCCCATTGCACCCCGGTGCCGTCTCCACTGGCCCCAGATCCTTAGCGTTGCCGCCACCACCGGGCTCGTGGTATACTTTGTCGGCGAGAGCGGCAGCAGTGCCGTCACCAACACCCCCAGGCTCGTTCCTTTACAGGACGCCATCTCCATCCTCTTCCATGCTGCCCCCTCTCCCTCCATAACCCACTTGCGGATCATCGCCACATTTGCTGCCCAGTAGTAGCTCCCCAGGTTTGGCAGCGCCAACCCTCCTCGGTCCCTACTGCGTTCCAGGAACCCTCTCCTTACTCTCGGGGTCTTATTCGCCCACACAAACCCCATAATACTCCTGCCTACTCTCGTAAAAAAGGCCTTAGTGATGTCAAGGGCAGTCACTCTCACCTCATCGCTGGAGTTCTGCGCTTTTGTCCATATTTGAACCAAGCTGTAATGAAGTCAGGAGCTGAGTGACCCTGATGGAACCCAAACTGAGCGTCCATGAGCAGGTTATTGCTGAGTAAGTGCTGCTTGATAGCACTGTTGATGACTCCTTCCATCACTTTGCTGATGATGGCGAGTAGACTGATTGGGTGGTAATTGGCTGGGTTGGATTTATCCTGTTTGTTGTGTACAGGACACACCTGGGTAATGTTCCACCTTGCCGGGTAGATGCCAGTGTCGTACTGGAACAGCTTGGCTAGGGACACGGCAAGTTCTGGAGCACAAGTCTTCAGTGCTATTACCGGAATATTGTCAGGACCCATAGCCTTTGCTGTATTCAGTGCCTTCAGCCACTTCTTGATATAATAATAATCTTTATTAGTGTCACAAGTAGGCTTACATTAACACTGCAATGAAGTTAGTGTGAAAAGCCCCTAGTCGCCACACTATGGAGCTTGTTCGGGTACACAGGGAGAGTTCAGAATGTCCAATTCACCTAACAAGCACGTCTTTCGAGACTTGTGGGAGGAAACCGGAGCACCCGCAGGAAACCCACGCAGACATGGAGAGAACGTGCGGACTCCTCACAGACAGTGACCCAAGCCGGGAATCGAACCTAGGTCCCTGGTGCTGTGAAGCAACAGTGCTGAAGACTGACATCTGTGATGCTGGGGACCTCCAGAGGAGACTGAGATGGTTCACCCACTCAGCACCCTTGGCTGAAGATAGTTGCAATGTTGCAGCCTTGTTTTTTGCACAGATGTGCTGGGCCCCTCCATCATTGAGGATGGGGATACTTATGGAGTCTCCTCCTCCAGTGAGTTGTTTAATTGTCCACCATCATTCACGGCTGGATGTGGCCGGATTGTGGGGTTTAGATCTGATGTGTCTGTTGTGGAATCGCTTAGCACTGTCTATTATTTGCTACTTATGCTGCTTGGCACACAAGTGGTCCTGTGTTGTAGCTTCACCAGGTCGACACCTCACTTTAAGTATGCCTGATGTTGCTCCTGGCATGCTCTCCTGCACTCTTCATTGAACCAGGGTTGATCCCCTAGCTTGGTGGTAATAATAGAGAGGGGATATGAAGGGTTATGAGGTTGCAGATTGTGGTTGAGTACAATTCTGTTGCTGCTGATGGCCCTTAGCGCCTCATGGATGGCCAGTCTTGAGTTGCTAGATCTGTTCGAAGTCAATCCCATTTAGCACGATGGTAGTCCCACACAACACAATTGAGGCTATCTTCAAAGTTAAAACGGGACTTTGTCTCCACAAGGACTGTGCAGTGGTCACTTCTACCAATACTGTCATGGACAGATGCATCTGTAGCAGGTCAAGTGTGAGGTCAAGTATGTTTTTCCCTCGCGTTGGTTCCCTCACCACCTGCTGCAGCCTCAGTCTAGCAGCTATGTTCTTTAGGACCCAGCCAGCTCAGTCTGTGCCACTCTTGGTGATGGACATTCAAGACCCCACTCAGAGTATATTCTGCGCCCTTGCCACCCTCAGTGCTTCCTCCAAGTGGTGTTCAACATGGAGGAGTACTGATTCATCAGCTGATGGTGGACGGTACGTGGTAATCAGCAGGGGTTTTCCTTACCCATGTTAAATATGAAGCCATGAGACTTCATGGGGTCCAGAGGCAATGTTGAGGACTCCCAGGGCAACTCCCTCCCGACTGTAAACCACTGTGACACCACCTCTGCTGATTCTGTCTTGTCGGTGAGACAGGGTATACCCAGGAATAATGATAGTGGTGCCTGGAACATTGTAAGGTATAATTCTGTGAGCATGATTATGTCAGGCTGTTGCTTGACCAGTCTGTTAGATAGCTCTCCCATTTTGCCATTGTCATTTCCGGTGCCTAGGTCTTGCCGGATGGTCTGTCCGGTTTCACTGAGTGATTTGCTAGGTCACTTCAGTGGCTTTTTAACAGTCAACCACATTGTTGTGGGTCTGGAGTCACATGTAGGCCAGACCAGGTAAGGATGGCAGATTTATAACATAACAATAACAATATTTATTGTCACAAGTAGGCTTACAACACTGCAATGAAGTTACTGTGAAAAGCCCCAAGTCGCCACATTCCGCGGCCTGTTCGGGTACATGGAGGGAGAGTTCAGAATGTCTAAATTACCTAACAGCACGTCTTTCGGGACTTCCTTCCCTAAAGAACATTGGTGAACCAGATGGGTTTTTACAACAATGGTTTCATGGTCATCATTAGACTTTTAATTACAGATAGTTTGTTGAGTTTAAATTCTACCACCTGTCGCGGTGGGATTCGAACCCAGGTCCTCAGCTCATTACCCTGGGTACAACATAGAATTTACAATGCAGAAGGAGGCCATTTGGCCCATCGTGTCTGCACCGAGCCTTGGAAAGACCACCCCACTTAAGCCCACACTTCCACCCTATCCCCATAACCCCGCCTCATCTTTTTGGCCATGGCCAATCAACCTAACCTGCACATCTTTGGACTGTGGGAGGAAACCTGAGCACCTGGAGGAAACCCACGCAGACACGGGGAGAACGTGCAGACTCCGCACAGACAGTGACCCAAGCCGGGAATCGAATCTGGGATCCTGGAGCTGTGGAGCCACTGTGCTAACCACTGTGCTACCCTGCCACCCAATTATGATCACTCTTCCCCAGAGACTCCATTGCTACTTTGATGTTAATTAGCCCCGTCTCTTTGTATAATATTAGATCAAAAATAGCCCATTCTCTAGTTTGTTCGTTGACATATTGAACTAAAAAACTATCATGAATGCATTCCAAAAAGACATACTCCAAACTACTACTGCAAGTGTAGTTGATATGAAGACTAACGTCATCTATGATTACTCTATTTTCTTGTTACATTCACCTCTAATTGCCTGATGTGTACCCTGTCCAACAGTACAACTTCTGCCAGGGAGCCTACAAACAACTCCCATGAATGTTTCCTGCTCTTTGCCAATTCTTAGCTCTAACAAATTGATACTACCTCTTGATTTTCTGAGCTAAGATCCTTTCTCGCTTGTTTTTCCCATCTGTTATTATCAGTTCTACTGCTCCCCGTCCTTTTCCATCTTGCCTATCTCTCTTAAAGGCCACTTATCCTGGAATATTTAATTCTCCCCCAAAGAGGGTTATGGATGCTTCTATTTCTTAGGTTCGTATGTTCTTATATGTATACCTACATTTCTTAGATCCATAAAATCCAACAGCACAGAAGGCCACTCAGATTACATGCCTGCGACATCACTTGGAGAGTTAGCCAACAGAACCCCTGCCTACTCTTTCCCCATGGTCCTGAAAATGTCTCCTTTTCAAGCACATATGCAATTCTCTTTTCAAAGTTGCTGCTGAATTTACTTCCACCACCCTTTCAGGCAATGCATTCTAGATCATAATGACTCACTGTATGAAAAAAATACTTTAGCTTTTATCCTATCCCCTCCCCCAACCTCCAGCTTTCTTACCTATTATCTTAATTCTGTTTTCTGCTTACAAACCCACCTGGGTTGAACCAGAAAGTGGGCAAAATCACATTAGATACCATCCCCGTCACCACTTTAACTGTCAACCCACACCTGAACTCTCCTGTCGCTGGTAGATAGAATTCTGCCCTATGTCACTACTAATACAGCTATGGATTTTGTATGCTTTTAGAACAACTTTATCAACGTATCATGTCACCTCCAAAGATTTGTGTATGTGCAACAAATTCAAAATTGTACCATATCATTGCTATATAATTTATATTGCCTCATCTAATTTTTCCTTCTAAAATGTGTCACTTCACAATTCGCTGCATTGAATTTCCTCTGCCATATGTTTCTTCGTTTCACTAGTCTGTTTATGCCCTCTTGAAATCTGCTGCTATTTACCTTGGATGTATGACATTCCAAAATTTTCCATCATTATGAAATGTTTGAATGATTCCATTATCAGTGACCCTCTGTTGCTCCCTACCTGTGCTTTAGTTTCAGAAGTTGATGTGAAAGTGAAAGTCGCCATAGTTTTTAAACAAGAGAATTTAGACAAGAAAATATGGAAGAGGATTGGTTTCTAAGATTTTCTCGTTTGATCTCTTGTTGGCATGGCAATTTAGATAGCTTTTGTCTCCATTTTTCCTTTGCAAAATCATCAATTCCAGCACTGTAGATAAAATCTTGTAAAAATGCTCTTTCAATCATCAATACTGCTGAGCTTGCCAAATGTTCCTCACTTATCGTACTTCGTGAATAATTTTTAACTCTTTTCAATGTAGAAAAATAACTTTCACCGGAAGCATTTGTAACTGGAACATGTGATGAATAATGGACAGGGCTGCAATGTTCAGTCTTGCTTGTAGACCTGAATATTTTCCTGCCATATGTGTGGCATTATTAAAGCTCTGCCCATGACAATTTGTGATGTCCAAACCTAAATTTTCAATGATTTCCAAAACATGTTGCTTCCAGACACTCAGAGGTATGGGATTGTAGCTGGACAAAACAAAGAAACCGCTCTACAACTTCACCATAGGTGGCCACATATCTAAAAATTCATGTTAATTTGTCCACATAACTCACATTTGGGCCGGGATTCTCCCATACCCGGCGGGGCGGCGGGTCCAGGCGGGATGCAGTGGCGTGAACCACTCCGGTGTCGGGCCGCCCCAAAGGTGCGGATATCTCCGCCACTTTAGGGGCCAAGCCCTCACCTTGAGGGGCTAGGTCTGCGGCGGAGTAGTTGGCGCGCCGCCGGACAGCGGGAAAGGCCTTTGGCGCCACGCCAGTTGGGGCCGAAAGGACTCCACCGGTCGGCGGAAGTCCGCGCATGCGCGGGAGCGTCAGCGGCTGTTGACGTCATCCCCGCGCATGCGCGGGGGGGTCACTTCCGCATTGGCCATCGCGGTGGCTGTGGCCGAGGCGGAAGGAAAAGAGTGCCCCCACGGCACAGACCCGCCCGCAGATCGGTGGGCCCCGATCGCGGGCCAGGCCACAGTGGGGGCACGCCCCGGGGCCAGATCGCCCCGCCCCCTCCCAGGACCCTGGAGCCCGCCCGCGCTGCCAGTCCCACCGGTAAGGTAGGTGGTTTGATTCACGTCGGCGGGACTGGCATGACAGCAGCGGGACTTCGGCTCATCGTGGGCCAGAGAATCGCCGGGGGGGAGGGCCCGCCGACCGGTGGGGCGCAATTCCTGACCCCACCAAATTTTCGGTGCTGGAGAATTCGGCGGCCGGCGGGGGCGGGATTCATGCCGCCCCCCCCCCGGCGATTCTCCGACCCAGCGGGGGGTCGGAGAATCCCGCCCCTGGTGTTGAATCATGTATTGAAATGTCCAATTCACCTAACAAATACCTCTTTTGGTACTTGTGGGAGGAAAGCGGAGCACCCGGAGGAAACCCACGCAGACACGGGGAGAACGTGCAGATTCCACACAGACAGTGAACCAAGCCGGGAATTGAACCCGGGTCCCTGGCACTGTGAAGCAACAGTGCTTACCACTGTGCCACCGTGCTACCCATATTCTGAATTCTCCCTCAGTGTAACCGAACAGGCGCCAAAGCGTGGCGATTAGGGGATTTTCACAGTAACGTCATTGCAGTGTTAATGTAAGCCTACTTGTGGCACTAATAAAGATTATTATTATTATTATGGAAAACTATTTGGCATCTTTTACTTCATTAGTGAATTGGTTTCTGAGCTGCTCTGTGATGAAATCGCCGCTGGTTCTGTGTGTTAAAAAGTTGGTCTTATGAGCTACAATATTGTTAACTTTTCAAGTGCTCTTTGAGAAACTCATCAAATTCACTCAGATGTTCAAGGCAGGCTAAAAAACTACCTCTTTGATTTGTCAATGATGACTCATCATGCCCTCTTAAAGGAAGTCCCAAGGAAGACAGCAATTTCACTGTGGCAACAATACGTCTCAACACTTTCCTCCTTTAAGAACACTCCTTTTCAAACTGAGCAGATAACGTGGAATCTATTCTTCCAGACAATTTACATCTTTGAACGAATGCATACATAGCCTTAATGTGAGCTTTGGAAATTTCACGATTAGCCAATACCTCTTCCCAACATTTCCCCAGTTAGGGTACCCATCGATGAATGCTTGTATTCCTTCACTCAGGGCGGGGAATAATTTATAAACAGATCAGTAGACTCCTGTTGTACCGCACATGTTTAGCACAGGGCTAAATCGCTGGCTTTGAAAGCAGACCAAGGCAGGCCAGCAGCACGGTTCAATTCCCGTAACAGCCTCCCCGAACAGGTGCTGGAATGTGGCGACTAGGGGCTTTTCACAGTAACTTCATTTGAAGCCTACTTGTGACAATAAGCGATTTTCATTTCATTTTCATTTCATTTTCATGGGTCACACGAGGTTGGGATGATCCACTTCCTCGTGGAGCTTGCAGAATATGAGCTCCCCAAAGCAGGGGCAGGGGGACCCTTAAAACAGTTCAGGTGCCTTTGTATAAACAGAGTCGGCCAGACAGGCACTGACTAGAGAAGACGAAGTAGGGAACTACTGGAGCTGCACATAATAGTTAGTGTGTTAAATTAAATAAGTTTTGATTTTGGTGTGGACAACATTCATTGTCCCTGCTTAAAACTGCGTTAGAAGTTTCCAAAGAATCAACGACTTTCTAATTTCTGTCATCCCATTTCTCTTCACCCTCAGAAAATGGGACTTATGAAGACTTCTAACCTGCTTTAGGCCTCCAACCTCAAACGCACATCTCAAATTTTCCATATTACCTCTGTTTATTTGGGACAAAATATCCAGTCATACCCAGTGGAACAGACTTTAGCCATCAGGCAATGCCTTCAGGGTAGGTTTCTTCCCTCACTTTAACAAAAGAATCAGCAATATCTTGTAGTTTCATTGCCATTTCAGAGTCCACCTGTTGTTCAGCTTTCTCAGGCGACGTGGTATCTCTGGAAATAGGCAAGTGTAAGTCAGCAGGTAATTCACCCATATTTTTGGATGATGATGAATATTCAGTTTGTGCACTGTTCAACACTTCAAACGTTGGGCAAAATTCTTTGTTTGGGAGTCGATGGTCGGAATTCTCCGACCCCCCGCCGGGTCGGAGAATCCCGGGGGCGGTGCGAATGCCGCCCCGATGCCGGCTGCAGTAATCTCTGGCGCTGTTTTTCAGGCAGGGGCGGGATTCACGCCATGCCGGTCGGGGGCCGTTGGCAGCGCCTCCCCCGGCAATTCTCCGGGCCCCGATGGGCCGAGCGGCCATCCGTTTTTGGCCAGTCCCGCCGGCGTGTGTTACGCATGGTGCCACGCAGCGGGACCTGGCAGGTAAGTCAGCGGGAGCGGTCCTCGGGGGGACGGGGGGGGGAGCCGACCCCTGAGGGTGGCCCCCATGGTGGCCTGGCCTGCAATCGGGGCCTACCGATCTGCGGGCGGGTCTGTTCCGTGGGGGCACTTCTTCCTTCCGCGCCGGCTCCTGGAGAGCTCCGCCATGGCCGGTGCGGAGAAGAGAACCCCCCCCCCCCCCGCATGCGCCAAAATACGCCGGCCAGTCTACGCATACGCGGAACCATGCCACGGTTCCGCTCATGCAAGATCAGGCTGATCCTTTGTCGCATGCGCGAACTCACGCAGTCCCTTCGGCGCCGGCTGGAGCGGCGCCAACCCCTCCGGCGTCCACCTTTGGGCCGGAGTGGTTGGCGCTGGTTCTCCCGCCGGCCTGGGGACTTAGTCCCCCAGAAGGGAGAATCCCACTGCATGTTTTCCCGGCGGAGCTGAATTGCATGGGTGCAAATCAGGAAGCATTTCCCAATCCTCCGCCATGAAATCTATGCATTGTGAGGATTGCGAGGGATTCTTTAGTCTAAATAAGAGACCCCCCACAAAGACACATTAATTAAGGAGACCCCCACTGAGACCCCTTAAATAAAGACCTCCCCCCAGAAACCCCCTAAATAAGAAGACCCCCACAGACCCGCTAAATAAAGAAACCTCCACCACAGAGGCACCCTAATTAAGGAAACCCCCCAGAGACTCCTTGATAAGGAGACCACCCACAGACACCCCCTACATAAGGAGACCCCCCTGAGACCCCTAAATAAGGAGATCCCCCACAGAACCCCTAAATAAAGATAACCCCTTAAAGTCCCTCCTTTAATGACCCATTTGCATCCTCCCGCTGGTGCACAGGCATGAACCTCGATCCCGACACCAGCGGGGGGTCTGGGGCGTTGGAACCGGGGTGCCAATCCTGTTTTCTCACCCTACTGGATTCTCCACCTCATAGGATCTCTGCTATCGCTGGCGCAAGGTGGAGAATTGTGCCCAGTCATTTTGCCTAGCTTTGTCCTCTTGCTTTGCCTTCACTTTTTTGTGTTTTTGACTGCCAGATTGACAGTGTCACTTGTTCCTTTGTTTAAGAAGGGTAGCAAGGATAATCCAGGGAACTACAGGCTGGTGAACCTTACGTCAATGGTAGAGAAATTACTGGAGAGAATTCTTCGAGACAGGATCTACTCCCATTTGGAAGCAAATGGACGTATTAGTGAGAGGCAGCATGGTTTTGTGAAGGGGAGGTCGTGTCTCACTAACTTGATAGAGTTTTTCGAAGAGGTCACAAAGATGATTGATGCAGGTAGGGCAGTAGATGTTGTCTATATGGACTTCATTAAGGCCTTTGACAAGGTCCCTCATGGTAGACTGGTACAAAAGGTGAAGTCACACCGGATCAGGGGTGAGCTGGCAAGGTGGATACAGAACTGGCTAGGTCATAGAAGGCAGAGAGTAGCAATGGAAGGGTGCTTTTCTAATTGGAGGGCTGTGACTAGTGGTGTTCTGCAGGGATCAGTGCTGGGACCTCTGCTGTTCATGGTATATATAAATGATTTGGAGGAAAATGTAACTGGTCTGATTAGTAAGTTTGCAGACGACACAAAGGTTGGTGGAATTGCAGATAGCGATGAGGACTGTCAGAGGATACAGCAGGATTTAGATCGTTTGGAGACTTGGGCGGAGAGATGGCAGATGGAGTTTAATCTGGACAAATGTGAGGTAATGCATTTTGGAAGGTCTAATGCAGGTAGGGAATATACAGTGAATGGTAGAACCCTCAAGAGTATTGAAAATCAGAGAGATCTAGGTGTACAGGTCCACAGGTCACTGAAAGGGGCAACACAGGTGGAGAAGGTAGTCAAGAAGGCATACGGCATGCTTGCCTTCATTGGCCGGGGCATTGAGTATAAGAATTGGCAAGTCATGTTGCAGCTGTATAGAACCTTAGTTAGGCCACACTTGGAGTATAGTGTTCAATTCTGGTCGCCACACTACCAAAAGAATGTGGAGGCTTTAGAGAGGGTGCAGAAGAGATTTATCAGGATGTTGCCTGGCATGGAGGGCATTAGCTATGAGGAGAGGTAGAATAAACACGGTTTGTTCTCACTGGAACGACGGAGGTTGAGGGGCGACCTGATAGAGGTCTACAAAATTATGAGGGGCATAGACTGAGTGGATAGTCAGAGGCTTTTCCCCAGGGTAGAGGGGTCAATTACTAGTCAATTTAAGGTGCGAGGGGCAAGGTTTAGAGTAGATGTACGAGGCAAGTTTTTTACACAGAGGGTAGCGGGTGCCTAGAACACGCAGTCGGTGGAGGTGGTGGAAGCAGGGACGATAGTGACATTTAAGGGGCATCTTGACAAATACATGAATAGGATGGGAATAGAGGGATACGGACCCAGGAAGTGTAGAAGATTTTAGTTTAGATGGGCAGCATGGTCTTCACGGGCTTGGAGGGCCGAAGGGCCTGTTCCTGTGCTGTACTTTTCTTTGTTCTTTGTTCTTTTGTTCTCGCTGAAGAAATTGATCTTGATTAGAGGCAGGTAATAAAGTGTCTGAAAGAGCAGACCTTTTTTGCCAGTCAATCCCATGTTTTTATCAGGTTCAAGCTCTGCAAAAATCGGATGAATCTTTTAACTCTGAAGCTGTGTTTCTGATAAGGGATTTCAAACAACACTCACTCTGCTCTCCTCCTGCCCATTCCCCTCACAAACCCGCCCTCCCTGTGGACCCCCAACCCCATCACAAACTCCCCCCCCCATAATGCAACCCGGCCCTCACACACTCTCCTTTCCTGCAAGTCTGCAGTCCAACCCATTCACACTGCTCCCACCACACCTGGGTAGCCTGGGTCTGCTCGTGCCGGCGTCTGTCGCAGACCTGCTTGTCTCACCTGCTAGGCAGCTGACTTTGTGGCTTGAGTGGGTCCACTAGTGCCGGCGCCCAGCACCAACCTACTCACCTGCTTGGCTCCTCATGGCTTGATTTGCAAACCTCAGCAGTCTCTCCCTCGCTTCTTGTCGTGGTCTCGTGCGTCGTGGTCTCGTGCGTCGTGGTCTCGTGCGCGCGTCTCAAGTTAACCGTTCATTACCAGTTTTCCCACTCTTTCAGATTCACCAATCAGAGTCTGATTTGGTTCTGCATTGTTGAGCCTATCAGCAAGTGCAGGGAAATCAACCTCTGCTTGGATGCCCAGTGCAATGGCCCAGTGTGGGGCCCCTCATTGGCCGAGGCCCTGTGCCTAGGCAGCATGTATTTAGTTGTAGATCTGCCTCTGACTTGGACGGAACATGTAGATGCTGGTGACCCCATGCGTTTGCTGTCCTTGTCATTATATACGGTCACGGTCCTTGATTTGCAAGGTAATGTTGAAGAAGCCGTAGAAAGTTGTTGTACACTGGACGCACACACTTTTGGTTTGCCACTGGTGGTCATCATAGAATCATAGAATCCCTACAGTGCAGAAGGAGGCCATTTGGCCCATCAAGTCTGCACCGAACCTTTGAATGGGCACTCTAACCATGCCCATTCCCCTGTCCACCCCACCCTATCCCCATAACCTAACCTGCACATCCTCAGACAGTAAGGAACAATTTATCATGGCCAATCCACCTAGCCTGCACATTTTTGGGCTGTGGGGGGAAAACGGTGGGATGGTTGTTTTTTTATATGGGGGGCAATGGACTAAATTACCTTGCCCTGGATGGTGCAGTTGGAGAGTATTTCATCCCAAGGCTGAGTTCAACCTTGTAGAGAGAATTTGTGGAGTAAGGAGGAGTACCACTCGCTGCACAGTACCCAGCCTCTGATCTATTCTTGATCCATAGACCATGTGAAGCTGGTCTAATTGAACTTCTGGTCAGTTGTGTTCCACAAGAGTTGATGGTAGGGAATTTGACAATGGTAATGCGATTGAATATTATGCGGAGTTGATTAGGCTCTTTCTTGTATTTTGGACAGAACGGAGGTATAATTTCAAACAGCCCTGATTTCCCCTCTCGCTACCCATCTGTAAACAGAAAGTGTTTTTGATTTTTGATTTCCCCCCTTTATAAGTGGTGATGCATTTTCCCCAACCCTGCAGTTTTGGCATGGTCCAGTCCTCTATTAATGACCCCATAGCAACCTTGAGATAGGGTAAAATGAGAGGGCTAGTTTATTTTATACACACTCAAAGTGTGAGAAGAGGGTTCACATTTCCCCCTCCCGTTTTGCATTCATACAACCAAAGAGGGATAAGAGAAAGAAAGAGGTACAGGGCAAAGACTGCAGACTGCCTCCATTAGCTTCACAAGGCAATATTACAAGTTCTAGCAGCTTGGCTGGTCATGTGACATAACTCCTACTTCTTCCACTTGGTTTGGACAAAGGATGTATATTCCTGGTCTGGATTCTTGAGATGGTTAATATTTCTTCCATTAATAAGGTTACCAAAGGTTTCAGGGTCCTTTGTCCTCACAGACAGATCATCTCCATTGGTCAGGGCTTTGCCTCAGAAATGTACAAGAGCCTTTGTGCATTTCCTTGGAATTAGGTTTCTGCAGTCTCAGGGGGCATTAACACATCTTTAGTGAAAAAAAGGTTGCTGTAGTTTTCTGAAGGCAAAATATTCCTTTTCATAGAATTTACAGTGCAGAAGGAGGCCATTCGGCCCATCGAGTCTGCACCGGCTCTTGGAAAGAGCACCCTACCCAACCGCACACCTCCAGCCTATCCCCATAACCCAGTAACCCCACCCAACACGAAGGCCAATTTTGGACACGAAGGGCAATTTAGCATGACCAATCCACCTAACCTGCACATCTTTGGACTATGGGAGGAAACCGGAGCACCCGGAGGAAACGCACGCACACACGGGGAGAACGTGCAAACTCCGCACAGACAGTGACCCAAGCCGGGAATCGAACCTGGGACCCTGGAGCTGTGAAGCAATTGTGCTAATCACTATGCTACCATGCTGCCTTTTTTGTGTGAGTCATAGCTAGTCATAGCTTTAGTCAGTATAAGTCTTTGTCCATATATATATCTTTATAAATACAATTTTATAAAGTAGCCAAGATGACATATATATATATATGTCTTTCATGTCTTCTTGGCATGACACTTGTGAAAGATAATCATTGCCCACATTTGTGTGGCAAGAATGTTACTTGACACTTTTTAGATCAAGCCAGAATATTGTCAATTTGTGTACTGCATGTGGGCACAGACTGTTTCAACAGGAAACTGCAGATTGAGCTGATTGTTGTGCAATCAACAACAAACAGTATGGCTTCTGACCTTGAGAAATCAGTTCTTTAATAAAGTATCTGGGCCTAGAATGCTCCTTTGGCGAAGTCCTGCAGCAATGTCTTGGGAATAAGGGACTACAAACTGCCACAACCACAAACATCTTCCTTTGGACCAG
The DNA here is from genome assembly GCF_047496885.1 of Scyliorhinus torazame. NCBI lineage: Eukaryota > Metazoa > Chordata > Chondrichthyes > Carcharhiniformes > Scyliorhinidae > Scyliorhinus > Scyliorhinus torazame. Next base: position 339,514,037 of record NC_092708.1, read on the forward strand.
CTATAGAGCCAGGGAGATCTTTCCCCTTTAAGTTCAGCTAGAGCTCCTGGGCACCACAGTCACCTATGCTGCATAATGTAATTGGAAGTCATTCTCAGCTCATTTCGGGAATTCAGCTCTGGTGTCATATTTGGACCAAGGTGGTAATGAAACCTGGAGCCTAGTGACCCGAAAGCTCTGTTGATGGTGCCTTCCATCACTTTGTTGAAGATTGAAAGCAGATGGATGAGTTGATAATTGACCATATTGGATTTGTCCTGCATTTTGTGATCTGGGCATTTTTCCACACTGGCAGATAAATGCCATTGTTGTAGTCAGATTGGAGCAGCGTGGCCAGAGAAGTACTCAGTTGTAGAGCATAAATCTTCAGTATTACATCCGAATTAGCGTCAGGGCCTGTAGACTGTGCTGTGTCCTGTGCACGTAGTTGTCTCTTGGAGGGGAATTTTACATTCAGAAATTGGGTGCACTGCTCCCCCCCCCCCCCCCCCACATGCTTACATAACATCTGGCGTGATGATGTTGGGCCACCAGCCTAACGTCATTACACTAGTCTCCAATAATACAGAAGTCGGGCAGCCCAACATTTTCTAAAACATGAATTAAAGGCCAATGCATCTTATTAACAGATCAATAGACTCCTGCTTTACATTGTCGGTGCCATTTATTGCTGCGTGCATATGACAAATGTTCAGGGTTAGTTACACCAGGAATACGGAGGCAGTACAAGGGCAGATTTTGCCTGCATTCAGCAGAAGAGTTTGCTGCTGAAGGTAGGACAGTTTCCCAGTGCTTTAAGTGCATCTATTCATCTTTTTAAGGCTGCATTGGAGACATTGATGGGATAAGGGGCCTAGAGAAAAGGCTAAATTGAAGTTTGTAGACTCCAGTATTGAACCCAGAGATCACTGAACCCCATGGACATAGTCCACTATGGAGGAGAAGGAGACAGAGGGGGAAGCTGGCCAGGTACGAGTACGCCATGTTGTCCAGCAAAGTGAGCAACCTGCAGCTGTACAAGGATCTGCACAGGAGAGGCAACATCAATAGCAGCAGGCAGAGGTAGGTGAAGGCACTATCCTGCCAATAGAATCTACAGGGTAAGGATGACATACCTGCAAATGTCAGAATGCCAGTGCCTTGGAAGACTGCAACACTCCAAGGAGACAGTCACATCACTGTGTGACATGGTGGATGGATATATAGCTTAGAATTGTGTTGGTGGCCACCCCACACATGTGGCTTTGAAGGTTAGAGTTACCTTCAATTTCTTTGCATCTGTCTTTTTCCAGGTTTCAGCCAGAGACCTTTGCGGGATTTCACAACTGGCAGCCATCACTGTATCAAGATTATCACAGACGCAATATTCAGGCATGCCCATGAATTAATCTCATTCAGCGCAGATAATGTCGGTCAAGCCAAGAGAACCAAAGGCTTGCTACCATTGCTGGTCCCCCAAAATTGAAGGGGTCACAGATTGACCCCATGTGACACCAAAGCATTAAAGCACCAGCTTCTGTGAACAGAAAGAAAGTTCCATTCAATCAATGTCCAGCTTATTTGTGACCATAGGTAGTGGTTGATGCAGGTGTGTGCAAGGATCCTAGGCGTAGTTCTGCTTCGTACAAACATAGGCATTCCCAGATATGAAGGATATTCTGCCCACTGGAACCTATAGATAGCTGGCTTCTGGGAGACATGGGATACCCACTCAACAGCTGGCTCATGATCCAAACCAGACATCTACATACAGAGTCTGAGATGCTCTACAACAAGAGCTACGCTTCCACCAGCACCATCACTGAGTAAACCATTGGTCTGTTCAAAATGTGACTTAAATGTCTGGACCATTCAGGTGGCACACTGCAATATTCTCCTATTTGTGTGTCACCCATCTGCTACGTTACACAACCTGGCGGACCAGAGAAGGGAGACCCTGGCAGAGGAAGATCAAATGAAGCAATCCGCATCCTCAGATGAGGAGAAGTCTGATTACGAGGGTGTGTCATGCCACCCAACAACTGCAACCAGTGCACAGGAGGCTTTGGATCCCAAAGAGGCACGCATATCTTTAATAATGTGAAGATTTACTGAGTAATGTGCAATTCACTATGAAACCATCCTTTCCATGCTCAACTCTTCTTCATCTCCCCCAAGCATCAACATCTGGGCCACCCATGGTTTTTCCAATGTTGAGGGACCAAATGAGGTTGATCAGGGTGGTCTACATTGAGCCTAAACTCCATTGAGAGCATTTAAGCCCATCACAATCCAAGCCACAACTTCACACACATAAAATACTAATGAAGTCAGAACAGCAAGTGCAAACAACAGTACTTTAGTACAAAATTAAAATAACCTTCTCATAATAAAAACAACTATACCATCTCGCTTCTGAACCCATTTGAGAATAATGTGCTATTTTCTTAAATCTGTTTTTAAGGTGTAGAGCATGCTGCGCCCTTCTTGTCATCGATGTTTAGCACACTGGGCTAAATGGCTGGCTTTTAAAGCAGACCAAGGCAGGCCATCAACACGGTTCGATTCCCGTACCAGCCTCCCTGAACAGGTGCCGGAATGTGGCGACTAGGGGCTTTTCACAGTAACTTCATTGAAGCCTACTTGTGACAATAAGCAATTTTCATTTCATTTCATGTGCTGGAGATGAACTGCTGACCCTGATGCCCCCCTGCCTGAGATGGCTTTGGTGGGTGTCCTTTGGTCGCCTGAGGCCATGGGAGTCCTGGAATGGTGGGAGATTTCTGCAAAGTGGCAGGAGGCTCATTTAAAAAAAAAAAATTTAGAGTGCCCAATTCCTTTTTCCAATTAAGGGGCAATTTAGCGTGGCCAATCCACCTACCCTGCACATCTTTTTGGGTTGTGGGGGTGAGACCCACGCAGAATGTGCAAACTCCACACAGACCTGAAGCCGTGATTGAACCTGGGACCTCAGCGTCATGAGGCAGCAGTGCTAACTACTGCACCACCGCCCTGCCCGTGCAGGAGGGTCATTTGTTGCTGTGGAACTCTGAGACATTTCTTTCCATACCAAAGGGATGGAGGAAAGCCTGACCTCATCAATAGCACCCTGATAGGTGTCCCTGCATGGTGACATCAGCTGCTCATCAGCCGCCCTGAGGTCCTTTTGGCCCTCCCTGCCTTCCTGGGAGGGATCCATTTGCCTCAACCCCCTAATCTCCTTCACTCTGCTCCCCCCCCCCCCCCCACCCAGAGCTCAGAGGCAAGGCGATGGAATGCAGATCAGAATACATACCCATCAGTGAGTTGCTAGGTTTGACCCTTCAAGTCAGTCACCAATCTCTCAATAGAAGAAGCCATTTGTTCTAAAGAACGGGTAAACACAGCTCTCATAGCCTGGATGGACTCTGTTGTATTGCTATGTCTGTTTAATATAAACTTACCAATCTCACACAGGATTTGGTTATTTAAAGATGTAGTGCAGAATTGCTCAGCAGGCAGATTTATTCTAAAGGTTTAACATCCTACCCAGGAAACCTGGTCACCAGAAGCATCCAAAGCGTGGAATGAACCTAGATCCTATGAAATTCGTATAGGACATCGGGAAATGGTGGGATGCAGATTTGATCAGCCATGATCTAATTAAATGGCAGAAACGACTTGAGGGGCTAAATGGCGTACTCCTGCTCCTTGTTATCATGTTCATTTAACACCGAATGGAGCAACATTAAGAAGGAATAGAAGCCAGCTAAGGAATTTATATAACTGTATAATACTTAGCAGTCCAACTTTGTCTGCAACACATCCAAAGATGGACTTGGAGAGTGAAACTGTTAACAGGAAAGTACAGCAAGTCCTCCGTAGCACATGCTGCTAGCTAAACTAAAAGCAACTTTGAGCAATGTTGGTTGGTCACATTTACTCATTAGCATATTTTCTCTTAAAGCGATATTACAACATCTTCCTTTTCCCCCCAAGATAACATTACATACATTAAGAGCGAAAATAGAAATAAGCTAGTGTAGTTGTGAAAAATGTTTACACAAAAATAAATCTCTGTTCAAGAAAGATTTAAGAATTTAAACTTTAGTAATCATAGAATTCATAGAATTTATAGTGCAGAAGGAGTCCGTTCGGCCCATCAGGTCTGCACCGGCTCTTGGAAAGAGCACCCTACTTAAGCCCACACCTCCACCCTATCCCCGTAACCCAGCAACCCCAGCTAACCTAAGGGCAATTTAGCATGGCCAATCTACCTAAACTGCACATCTTTGGGTTGTGGGATGAAACCGGAGCACCCGGAGGAAACCCACGCAGGCACGCAGAGAACTTGCAGACTCCGCACAGACAGTGACCCACGCCGGGAATCAAACCTGAGACACTGGAGCTGTGAAGCAACTGTGCTAACCACTGTGCTACGGTGCCGCCCTAGGAGTCTGTATAACATCTAAGTGGTTTGACAAACCTCCCAGATCTCATAACGGTATGACTTTCCTGAGGTGCAAATTGATAACTTGCGTGTTCTTGACTTTTAAGTGTGCTGGTAACTTGTGTATTGGCAGCAAGTTGATTGTTTTCATGGTTGTCTTCGGCAATTTCACTCTCCAAGTCCATCTTTAGATGTGTTCTAGATACAATTGGGCTACTAGGTGTTATACAGTTGTACAATTTCCTTAACTGGCTTCGGTTCCTTCTTAAAGTCGCTCCATTTTGTGTTGTGACTTCTGTGAGTAGACAAGTTCCCTGGGTAGGATGAATGGTTCAAACCATTTGTCCTACGTGCAGACCAGGCAGTTCCACACCTGCATGTTGATTGTACACCGTCTCCATTCTCCCCTGTGTTTTGAGAAGTTTGTCATGTGCTAATGATAAATGGGATAGATGATGACTTGGAAAGGTTGTCCCAACTTGACTTCTGAACAGAATTTCTGCTGGTGACGGTAAGCCATGTCGAAAGGTGTTGCTCCTAAATGTAACATGGCCATACTGACTTCTTGTTTTCTCCTGCATTTTATGATTAATCTCTTAACAATGTGAACCACTGGCTCGGCAAGACCATTGGTTCTTGGATAGATGTGACAGGGCTATCACATGGTTTATGTCCCATTTAGCACACATGTCCTTAAAAGGTCTGCCAGTGTACCGTGGTCCATTGTCTGAAATGATGTCTTCAGACGTACCGAGCAAGCTGAAAATTGAACTCACTGTGTCTGCCACAGACACACTTGAGTCACCCTTCAATTGGTTGACGACTGAAAACTTGGAAAAGTAGTCAGTGACTAGGAGAAAGTCGCCACCATTGATCGCAAATAAATCTGTTGCGATTTTAGACCAAGGGGACGATGGAACTTTGTGAGGGTGTTGAAGTTCTTTCCATTGATGTGGCTGGTGTTTCTGGCATGTTTCACACATCCTCACTGTCTTCTCGATATTGTTGTTGATCCCTGGCCAGTACACTCTATGCCCATATGCCCCTGGTGTAACTGTGACAATCTGTCCTGGTAAACAAGCACCTCAAAAATTATTTTCCCTTGAAAATCCTGCCTCTTGAAATACCTAGTTCGTCTCTATGTGGCCAAAGACATCTGACACTGATATTGTATCAGGTCAATCTTCTACAATGATCCTCCATAATGCTTGGATCATTTGCTGTTTTCTCCTGAAGTCGGTCGCACTTGATCATCAGATTGACGTTGACTACACCTTCCATGTCAATGTCTATGACATGTGCTTGTGGGTCTAGCGAGACATCAGAGGGTTTTTTTCAGATTGGGTAACCTGCTTTGTGTGTCTGAAGTAGCCACTTTGCCAGCAGGTGTGATGTTGTAATCCTGTATTTTTAATCGGACGTCATTGTAGTCTGGGTGACACACTTGTCCATGACTTGCGCAAATCACTTCCAATGGTTTGTGGTCAGTTTCCACAATGAATTGTCTACCTTCGAGGTACATGTAAAACCTTGTGATACCAAATACTAGAGCCAGTGTCTCATGCTTTACAATTGGATTGTGCTTGTGATAGATTTTTGGAACCAAATAAAATTGCTTTGCCATCTTGCGTAATGCGTACTCCTAAGCCTTTCTGAGATGTGTCGAACTCGAAGAGCGGCTCCTTTCTTGGGTCATAGTATTGTAGAACAATGACAATGCCTGTTTAAATGACTTGAACCCTTGTTGAGAGTCCTCCTCTCCACATATGGATCAGCATTCCTCAGCAGCTCACGATCAGCAAAGTTGGGCTTGTATGGTGTAAGATGTTGAATAATCCAAAGAATCTCTGCAAGTCCTCTTTGTCCTGGAGTAGGCATGTCTTGTATATCTTCAAGTTTGGCTGGGTCAGGACAGATCCTGAAACTTGAATAGATAGAACCAAAAAAGTTAATCTGACCCATATTCACCTGACATTTCCTGCTGTTGAAGGCTAGTCCTTCATGACGAACCACTGCCATTAGTGAGTGTAGATTTTGGTCATGCTCTTCATTGCTTTAGCCCTTCACCGTAATATCATCAGTGATGCACAGGCATCCAGGGAGATTTCCTGTAAGAGATTTGTAGCTTCTCTACTCTGTAGGGAGACTCTGCAAAGTAGAAGTTATGACTTTTTCTTTTTCTCTCCCCCTCTTTTTTTGACTGGAGCTCAACTTCTTCTCTGTTTCTCACACTTTCTGTCCATGGCACCTAAAGACTATTGGCACAATAATCACCAAAATACAAACTCTTGCTGCTCCAATACTTCAATGTATTCAGGCTTTCGAATAATCTTCTGTCCCTGCTGTCCTTCTACAAGAGGATTTCTCCTGCAGCTGCCACTAACCCGTGCCAATGGGCCTTTAAATAGATGACCATGGCTGACTTCGGTTCACGGCCTGACTGCTCTCCCGCCAGATGCTGCTCCCTTCCCTCATCTGATTGTCTGGCTTCCACCAGATGGCCACTAATTGGCTGCAACATGCTTTGTTTGGCATGTATAAAGGGCAAGAGCAGGAGTAATTGGACCACATAGCTCTGGATCGGCCTCCTGCACCTTGCCCAGAAGCATGAAATTCACCCCTTGACGTTACTTGCAGTGAATCATATTAGCTGAAGACTGGCATCTGTAATAATGGAGACCTCAGAAAGAGGCCGAGAAAGATCATCCATTTGTCACTTTTGGCTGAGGATGATTGTGAGCACTACAGCTTTGTTTTTTGTACTCAAACTCTCAACTATTATTGAGGATGTTCATGGAGCCTTCTCCCCCTCCTATTCATGTTTAATTGCCCACAATGATTCAAGACTGGGTGTGGCAGGAATGCACAGCTTTGGCTTGATCCCCTGGTTTGCTTTGCTTTTTCTATCATGGGCGAGATTCTCTGACGCCCTGCCGGGTCGGAGAATCACCGGGGGACGGCGTGAATCCCGCCCCGCCGCTCCGACACCAGCTGCCAAATTCTTCGGCGTCGTTTTTTGGGGCGAGGACGGGGATCGCGCCGGTCGGGGGCCGTTGGCAGTGGCCCCCCCCCGGCGATTCTCCGAGCCCCAATGTGCCGAGCGGCCACCTGTTTTTGGCCAGTCCTGCCGGCGCGGATTAAACAAGGTCCATACCTGCGGGACCTGGATTTGAGGGCGGCCTGCGGAGTCCTCGGGGAGGGGGGGGGCACGGGGGGATCCGGCCCTGGGGGGTCCCCCACGGTGGCCTGGCCCGCGATCGGGGCCCACCGATCTGCGGGCGGGCCTGTGCCCTGGGGGCACTCTTTCCCTCCGCGCCGGCCTGTGTAAGGCTCTGCGATGGCCGGTGCGGAGAAGAAACCCCCTCTAAACTTTGCCCCATGGGCCTTAAACCTATGCCCCCTAGTGGACTCACCCTGCCACCCTGGGAAAGAGTGCCTGCTCACCCACTCTTTCCATGCCCCTCATAATCTTGTAAACCTCTATCAGGTCACCCCTCAACCTCCATGTTTCTAATGAAAACAGTCCAAGTCTTTTCAGCCTCTCCGCATAGCTAACACCTTCCAGACCAGGCAACATCCTGATAAACTTCCTCTGCACCCTCTCCAAAGCCTCCATATCCTTCTAGTAGTGTGGCGACCAGAATTGTACGCAATATTCCAAGTGCGGCCTTACTAAGGTTCTATATAACTGGAGCATGGCTTGCCAGTTTTTATACTTGGTGCCCCGCCCAATGAAGGCAAGCGTTCCGTATGCTTTCTTGACTACCTTGTCCACTTGTGTTGTCTCTTTCAAAGATCTGTGTACCTGCATGCCCAGATCTCTCTGAGTTTCTATATTCCTAAGAGGTTTGCCACTTACTATATATTTCTCCTCTATGTTAGACCTACCAAAATGCATTACCTCACATTTATCTGGATTGAACTTCATTTGCCATTTCTCTGCCCAAGTCTCCAACCTATCTATGTCTTGCTGTATCCTCTGACTATCCTCAACATTACCTGTCACTCCACCAACCTTGGTGTCATCCGCAAACTCACTAATCAGATCAGCTACATTTTCCTCCAAATCGTTTATGTACACTACAAACAACAGAAGCCCCAGAACAGATCCCTGTGCAACACCACTAGTCACAACCTTCCATTCAGAAAAACACCCTTCTACTCGTTGTCTTCTATGACCGAGCCCGTTCTGTATATATCTTGCCACCTCACCTTTGAACCCGTGTGACTTCACCAGTCTGCCATGAGGCACCTTGTCAAAGGCTTTACCGAAGTCCATGAGGGTAGTGGGTGCCTGGAACTCGCTACCGGAGGAGGTAGTGGAAGCAGGGACGATAGGGACATTTAAGGGGCATCTTGACAAATATATGAATAGGATGGGAATAGAAGGATACGGACCCAGGAAGTGTAGAAGATTGTAGTTTAGTCGGGCAGCATGGTCGGCACGGGCTTGGAGGGCCGAAGGGCCTGTTCCTGTGCTGTACATTTCTTTGTTGTTCTTTGTAAACAACATCCACCACCCTCCCCTCATCAATCATCTTTGTCACCTCCTCAAATAACTCAATCAAGTTAGTGAGGCACGACCTCCGCTTTACAAAACTACGCTATCGCTAATGAGTCCATTTGTTTCCAAATGGTTATAAATCCTATCCCTGAGAATTCTCCCCAATAATTTTCCTACTACCGACGTGAGGCTCACCGACCTATAGTTTCCAGGATTATCCCTGCTGCCTTTCTTAAACAGTAGTACCACATTAGCAATTCTTCAGTCCTCTGGGATCTCACCTGTAGCTAATGAGGATACAAAGATGTCAGTCAAGGCCCCAGCAATATCCTCCTTTGCTTTCCTTAGAATTCTGGGGTAAATCCCATCTAGCCCAGGAGACTTATTTACCATAATGTTTTTTAAAACACCCAATACCTCCTCCTTTTTGATGTCAACATGACCCAGTCTGTCCACACATCCTGCCCAAGAATCATCTTCCACAAATTCCTTTTCTTTGATGAACACTGATGCAAAGTACTCATTTCGTACCTCACCCATTTCCTCTGGCTCAACTCATAGATTCCACCACTATCCTTAAATGGTCCAATCCTTTTCCAGCCACCCTCTTGCTTTTACATGTGAATAAAAAGCTTTGGGATTCACCTTAACCATACTTGCCAAGGACTTTTCATGACCCCTCTTAGCCCTCCTAATTTCCCGCTTAAGTACCTTCCTACTTTCTTTATACTCCTCAAGGGTTTAGACTATCCCCACCCTTCTAGACGGTGCAAAAGCCTCCTTTTTCTTTTTGACGAGGTTCACAATATCCCTTGTTATCCAAGGCTCCCTAAACTTCCCATATTATCCTTTGTTCTCTCAGGAACATAACTTTCCTGAATCCTAATCAACTGATCTTGTCATTTTCCTGTTTTGGCAGCTAGCGACTCCTATGTGTGACAGTCAATGCTTATGGCCTTCATGTCCGACTTGCAAGCACCTTTGTTAAGGAAGCTTGGGAATCCCATTGGTCATCTGGCTCCGGCTACTTCACCATACAGAAGGTTTTTGGGTATGCAACCGTCTTCCATCTGCACATGTGCTCCATCTCTGTTTGATTAGTGGGAGTTCTCACTGCCACTTGCACATTATTATGTCCTGCCAACATATGCCATAAGTTACCATGCCACCCAATAAAGGACATGAAGTCCTCCATCACAACGAGTGCCCCTAATATCCTCAGTATTTCTCCAAGTGGAGTTCACCATGATAGATTAGTGAAGGAAGATTGTAGATGGTACTTATCTGGAGGTTTCCTTACGGATGTTTGACTTAAAGCCATAAAACTGCATGGGATCTGGAGTCAATGTTGAGGAATCGAAGGGCCACTGTACAGCACAGTGGCCCACCTTAGCGATATGGATTGAGGAACCTGGTATAGAGGCTGATAGATACAATGCTGTATGCATATGTCAGGCTGTTGGTCAACATATCTGTGGGACAGCTCCCCAACATTAGCACTGGTTCCTGGAAGTTAGAGGACATTGCAGGGACATCAGGGTTGGGCGTGCCTTCAATGACTGGTCCAACTAGTTTAGTTCTTTGTACTGGCTTGATACAACTAAGTAGCTTGAGAGGCCACACACACATCCAGGAATAACGCTCCCGTGTGAGTCTTGCCGTCATGCGTAGAGGAAAGAAATAGAGGGAAAGAAATCATAATTGTCAAACATTACAGAATAATTTTTCCCTAAGCATGGGTTCTAAAGAAAGTTTATCGCAACTGAATTTTAAGCAGGAATTTACAGTCAGTAATGTTGCTGGAATAGTGCTGTTGGCACTATTCCAACAACATTGGTGGCGTAAATCCAGCTAAGGCGTGTCATTTCCCACAGTAGGATAGATACTCTTCCATTTTTCACATTTCAGGCAAGACGATAGTGGTCAAACATACCAAATACCATCTTAAAAATAGCTTGGAAGGTTCAAAGAAGACAAAATTGCATTTTCGTGAAAATCAATGTCCTATTTTTTATGATTTACAGAAGAACTATGCGCGTCAATAAAATCCTGTTCCAATTTCTTTTGTGATTTGAAAAACATATATTTTTATTCAAATGTTTTCCATTTTATATATAACACCAAAACTAAACAACACCACCAATCACAAACCTCGCCCCCTCCACTGAAAAAAAAAGAAAAGAACCAATCCACCCCAGGACATTGTCCCCCGCCCCTGTCTGTAGCTTCGGCAGGTCTGACACCCCAAATATGGCCACTCAGGGTCAGGGCTCCAGTACAATTTTCAGAATCACCGACATGGTGCTAAAGAAGGAGACCCAGAATGCCACGAGCTTAGAACATGACCAGATCATGTGTACATGGATGGCCAGACCTCTCCAACGACGCTCGCACTTGTCCTCCACTCTCGCAAAAAACCTACTTATCCTAGACCTAGTCATATGAGTCCTGTACCCAACCTTAAGCTGTATTAAGCCAAGACTTGCACATGAGGATGTAGCGTTCAGCTTCCGCAGGACCTCTCTCCACACCCCACCCTCCAACACCAGCCCCAATTCCCCCTCCCGCTTAGCCATAACCCCTTCCAGCGTAACTGTGTCTTCGGCCATAATCTTTCCATAGATACCCGAAATACGCTCCTCCTCTGACCTCTGTGAGTGAAAGAACCCTCTCCATCAACGAGGTTGGCGGTGCCACAGGGAATGTTGGAAAGATCCGTTTCGCGAAGTTGCGAGTTTGCAGGTATCTGAATGAGTCAGAATGCGAGAGCCCAAATCTCCCATCCCTTCCAAACCCTTCCCTTCCCACCCCCCTAAACGTGGCAGCCAGCCTCACAGGCTCAAATATATGATTCATACAGATCAGGGCGGGAATTGTCTCCATATCTTCAGGGTGGAGACCACCACTGGGTTTGCTGAACATTTCACCAGTGAGAACGGGAGCAAATTCGTCACTGGCGTCCTCAACGCAGACCCCTGCATGGTTTCAACTCCATCCGTACCCACATAGCCTCCGGATCCCCACACCACCCCAACATCTTCTCCGCATTCGCTGATAATATATCAAGCTCGGCAACGCCAAGCCCTGTGACTGTTGATCCCTCTGAAAGACTGTCCTTCAAATCCTCACCACTCTGCCCGCCAATTAAAGGACAAAATCTCCATGCTCCGACACTATCTCCGAGATCTTTCCCAATGCCTCCTTTATCGGGTCCAGTGCATCCTCCACCGATGTTTTGAGGGTCTCCATCATCTCCCTCCCTTGCTTCTTGAAATGCTTGCCGAATTGTCTTTCAAATTCGGCCGACATTACCTCCGTCAGCTTATCCACCGTAATAGGTGCGGCCCCACCCGACAAGCTTGCCTCCACTGTCTTTGTTCCCAGCGAACTCCTCACCTCCTAAAATCCTCAGATGGGATACTGCTCATAATCTTCCTTCCAGTATTCTTTTTTTTGTGGCCTTTGACATCTTCTTGTAAAAGGCTATCAAATGGGACGGGTCTGTCCACAAATTACCCCCAGAGACCAGGCTAAGAGGACCAAAGACCAAGGACTCTGGTAGGGGCTACACGCCGCTCTGGAAGTCTTACTATTGTAATGTTAACACTCAAGTCTGTGAATAGGATCTTCCATTAGCACACAGGAATTGATATCCAATTTTGTGACGCTGTATATAGAAAGAATGACAAAGATAAAACCCAAGTCAGCAAGAAACTGTGCTTCAGATTTCAGAGAAAGAGATTCAGCGATTGTCGTTTTCCACGTGTTTCAACTTCTAACATTTTAATATAGAAATGTCAAAGATCATCATGGTTCTGTGTTTTAAGGTAAACCTCTCATCAGAAAGTGTGTAAGTGGAAATGGAAGCACAAAAAACAAATTAAAGGAATAAAAATAAGAAAATGAATAACACATACTGACAGTAACAGAAATCGAGAGGAGGAAAGCACGGTCACACAAATATAGTCAAAGCAAGATGTGTACACAGTGACACATATATGCACGGTATGAGAAAAACACAAACGCATATGGAGGAACAAAGAGAGGTAAAGACGCACAAACATTCAGTGGGAACATGAGTGAGATAAACATGAGAACTGTAAGAAACTGCCTCAGGCAGTGCTAAAGAGATTTTAGCGAGAAAAAAGAATAAATAAATACCAAGTAAAAGTGGGAGGCTCGAGAAAGAAAAATGGAGTGAAAGAGAAAGATGCAATGAGGAAGAAATACCGTGGGTGCCAAAATGACAGAGAGAACGCTATTAAATCACGATGAGAATGAGAGTGAGAAAGAAAAGGGCAACGCTATAGGAAGGAGAAAGAAATAAGGAGAGAAAGAGCGAAGGAACGCCAGGTCTGGAATTTGACCAGCGTGGCATGCCTACCACTGCTTGAACCAAATGTGGGTCCCGACCTGCATGCGGCACATGGCAGCACCACAGGCGAGGATTTGTCCGGCTTCAGCCAATTAAGAAAACATAAGAACATGAGTAATGGAAGCAGGAGTAGGCCATACAACCTCTCAAGACTGTTCCACCATTCAATAAGATCTGATTTTGGTTTCAAACCCACTTTCCTGCCTGTTCCCGTAATCCTCCGGTCCCCTCTTGTTCACGAATCTGTCTATTTCAGCCTTGAATATATCCAATGACCCAGTCACCACATCTCCATGGGGCAGAGAAATCCAAAGATTCATAATCCTCTAAAAGGAGAAATCCCTTCACATCTCTATCTTAAATGGATGACACCCTTATCCTGAAACAGTGCCCTCTTGTTTTAGATTCTCCAATGAGAGAAAACATCCTCTCAACATCTATTCCCCATAGAATCCTATTTCAAGAAGTTTCAAGAAGATCACCTCTCATTCTTCTAAACTCTAATATGTAAAGGTGCAACTTGCTTAACCCGTCCTCATGAGGCAACCCCTTCATTTCAGCAATCAAACTATTAGACCTTCTCTGACCTGCCTCCACTGTATGGATAACCCTCCTTAAATAAGACCAATTGTGGGCACAATACTCTAGGTGTGATCTCAATACTCCAGGTGTGATCTCACCAACTATCCCAGTTTTATACTCCATCCCCCTTGCAATAAAAGCTAACAACATTCCATTCCTAATTACTTGCATGCTAATCTTTTGTGATACATATAAGAGGACACCCGGATCCCTGTGAACTGCATCATTCTGTAGTCCTTCTTCATTTAGTAGCAAGATTAAAAAGGCTGCCATCGGGATCGCCATCCAAATAAAAACCAACCAGAGGGCTGCTGGCTCTGCAGTGTTGGCAATGCCAATAGAAGTGGATGCTGCTGAGTCTGAAAGGAGAAGGAGAATACACTTCCATGTTGGGGCACCGTTGAAGGGCTGGTAAGAAAGTCGATGATGTACCAGGGTCAGGCAGCCAAGGCCTGGGGATCAGAGGGCTGAACTTTACAACGACAGCATCAGAGTCTGGGTGGGCTGTGGACATCACTGCTGGGGGCCCCATCAATGGGACACAGAGCTAACGGGAAAGGAGGCCCAATCCAGGAAGCCACTGGGAGGCTGTTTTAATGCATATGGAACTTCCTCGGTGGCGGGGATGTACCAACTCTGGTACAATCCTGGTGATGTGTTAAAATGGCCACCAATAGGCCAATTCATTGAACTAATTTCCTGCCCACCACCAGCTGGCAGGTGGGCCAGTCCAAGAAGAGGGAGGTACTTACATGAAGATATATTGTCGCCGTCATATTGGATGTACACCAAGGCACAAGGGGCAGTATCACTGAAGATACTGCCAAAGGCAATATAACCACGAGGCAGCAGATCCCTTCAAATTGATCATCTCAAACCACCTTCAGTTCTCCTTCAAGGCATGAAACCTCCATCCGAGGGCATGTGAGGAAAAGTGGTTTCCTACACACAAAATTGAAAAACATGATGAAAAAAGACACAGGTTGAGAAATACAAATATGTGAATACATGGTGAATGATACATGTAAAAATGTAGATTGTATAAATTGCAACAGAAGCATGTGCAATGGGTGAATTCTTGTAAAAAAGATATGGCTCTTACAAAAGGTGTTTATGTTAAAATAGACAGGCAAATAGCTATCTATGAGAGGTACAGTGAGCAAAATATGAATACATTTACCAAAAGGAAGAAAAGGAAAAACAAAAGTCAAAGTCAAGAACTGGGGGGGAGAAAAACAAATTATAATTGGATAACGGTACAATCAACTAAAGAAAAAAAGAGATGTATCAAAGGTTGTTGTTCAATGGATCAATAAGGATATTGGATCAAGTTTTATTCAATGGAATATGGAACTTAAAACAATGTCACAATACATGGAACAGCTGAAAGCTGGAGGTTAGCAATAAGGATACAGGAAGTGTGAGTTTATAACTAGCCACCTAGATGTTTTGATCGACATTACAAAATAAGCAAACACATAGAATCATAGAATCTACTGTGCAAAAGGAGGCCTTTCGACCCATCAAGTCTGCACCAGCCCTTAGAAAGAGCACCCTACTTAAGACCACGCCTCCACCCTATCCCCGCAACCCAGTGACCCCCCGCCGAACCTTTTGGACACTGAGGAGCAATTTATCATGGCCAATCCACCTAACCTGCACATCTTTGGAATGTGGGAGGAAAGCGGAGCACCGGGAGGAAACCCACGCAGACACGGGGAGAACGTGCAGACTCCACACCGACAGTCACCCGAGGCTGGAACTGTGAGGTAGCAGTGCTAACCACTGTGCCACCGTGACACCCAAACTATGACTGATGTTCTCAAAAAAGGAGTCAGTGATGAAAATGGTGCAATATTCATTGAAATAATCTTTGTTTTTTTTTACTTTCTCTCTTTGCAATTTTAAAGTGAAGCAATTAATCACATGCAGTGAGAATTCAGAGAATATTAAATGTCGAGTTATTTCTTCATATCCTGTGTATTCCAAATATAGAGTTCATGGCTGCTCTACTTTAATGCTTAGCTTTTACAACTTACTTTATACATTTACAGCTGCATAATTATTATTGCTGAAATTCACCAAACGAAACAAAATGAGGGATACTAATGTATCGCTGGAAAATGTATACAAAAACCTGTGCTAATGAACAAAAGATGGCATGACTGATATACACCCTATGATTCAGGGTTAGCAGATGAAGCTAATTTGCAGTAGAACCAGCTTTGAATTTGCAAATATCCCTAATCGCAGTCTGTGGCAAATACGTTCACTTGGTTCGAAGGTCCAACTCTTCTGAACTGATTCCAAGTTGCTGATTATTTCTGCCTGCACACATAGGGCAGGATCTAACCGAATTGCAAGAGTCCCATGTTGAGTGCATTAAGCCGGGTGTTTCCCAGTGCTCGCAGCGCCAAGAAAGAACACGCTATTGAACGGGACTCTGTTGCAATCCGGGGCCTAAGCGGGGAACACCCCGCCAAGGCCGCACTTAGTCCCGTTTCCTGCATTGAGGATTTCCGCTCGCCAGAACTCCTCAGTGCAGGAGGAGATCAGGACAACAAATTTAAATGGCGCCCTGATCTCTCGACCCCTCCAAAGCAACATCCCGTCTCCCCTAAAGCCCCAACTCACCTCTATGGGGGCCCTCAGGATCCCCCCCCCCCCCCCGCCTCCCCCACACGCCACTTCACACGGACAGGGCATCCCCAGGTCTGATTCCCAGCATGGGCAAAATGCAGCCTGACACCGCTAGCCTGGCAGTGTCATTGGGTACCTTGGCAGTGCCACCTGGGTGCCAGGCTGGAGGTGCCAGGATGCCCAGGTGGCATCAGCAGTGTCAGGATGCCACCCTGCCTGGAGGCCAACCACCCGGGAGCACACAGTCCCCTGGGAGACCCCCCCTCCCCGAGTGCTGTTCCACCTGGTCCCCATTTGTGGTGACCAGTACTGAACAGCACTCGCCTGAAGTCTCCGGGGCCTCGGGTAGATCAGGCGAGCTGCATATTATAAAAATATAATTGTAGCATTTTATACATTTAGTATATTCAATACAAATGATAATTTGATCTGTAAGTCTTGTATTGATCAAAGCTATATAAAATGTATGTAATGTTTAGTGCCATAACACAGTAAGTAAAAGGCAGACACTCTCAGCGCAGGGCGAAAGAGGAAGTCGAGTTGAGTGAAGACGTAAACAGGTTCAGCTGGAACTAGAAACAAACCACAAATTCCACTTTGTGCTATCCTGCGCTTTGCTAACTGTGAAAAGCTAAAGAAGAAAATAGCTGAAGCAGATTGTCATTTACTTTCCAATTCAGTTGTTTACAAAGTGTGAGATGAGCGTTTTTACGAGAGAACTGTGATTGGCTGCTTTTTGTTATTTGTGTTTTCAAATTACCATTGGGAACACCTGCCATTTTGATTGGTGGATATTAAATACAGCTTCACTGCAAGTCCTTTTTCAATACAAGAGGAGAGTATGCGCATGTCAATTCTACACCTGCAGTCCTGAACTCGCTTGTCCCTTTCCAGGTGCTGACAGGCTTGCTGTGTGTTCCCTACAATTAATTTTCTTTTACTTTGATTGTCAGTTTCCCCTTTTTTAAATCAGAAATGCAAAGAGACAGGTGCAGGCAAAGAATTCTAATTGTGGCAACTTCATTCCCTCCAGGGATGTGACAATATCAAAATAACAAACATGCACACATAACTCTCTTTCGGTTCACGCTGTGAAAGTAATGAGCTTGTATCGGGTCTGGGTGAGAAAGAGTTAACCACATAAGGACAGAAAGGATGTGTAAGGAAAAGGCTTCAACCGGTTTGGCAAGTTTAATGATTTAAAAAAAATACTGGTATTCACAATCTTGAACATTAATTTATTGGATTATAGTAAAAAAACACTTTGGTTCACGATTGTCCCTTAGGTAAGGAAATGTGCCGTCCTTACTCGTTCTGGCCCATATATGACTGCAGAAACACAGCAGTCAACTGTAGTATCAAACCACGACAGAACAAATCCAAAACTGGACAGACCACTTGACATCAATGTAGAGAGTGGGGAGGAAGGCACTCCCAGCCCTGCCAACCCCGTAATGTCCTCCTCACTGACATCTTAGGACTTGTGCCTAAATTGGGAGGAGATGTTGCACAGACTAGCCTG
Source organism: Scyliorhinus torazame (assembly GCF_047496885.1). NCBI lineage: Eukaryota > Metazoa > Chordata > Chondrichthyes > Carcharhiniformes > Scyliorhinidae > Scyliorhinus > Scyliorhinus torazame. Next base: position 339,532,068 of record NC_092708.1, read on the forward strand.
ACATTGTCATACTTGTAGGATCATAAATCAACCAAAGTCCCAGATTTCTCCATCACCATCCCTGGGTCTTTCCTGTTTCACTGGACAGACCCACCACAGGTGGCAGCACAGTGGTAGACAATCAGGAGGGAGTGGCCCTGGGAGTCCCCAACATTGGCACTGGACCCCATGAAGTTTCGTATATAGCATTGGGTAAAGTATGGGCAAGGAAACCTCCTGATTGTAAACCCATCATCCTCCCTACCTCAGCTGATGATAATAATAATCTTTATTGTCACAATTCGGCTTACATCAACACTGCAGTGAAGTTACTGTGAAAAGCCCCTAGTCCCAACATTCCGCCGCCTGTTCGGGTACAGAGGGGCAATTCAGAATGTCCAATTCACCTAATAGCACGTCTTTTGGGACTTGTAGGAGGAAACCGGAGTACCCAGAAGAAACCCACGCAGACACGGGAATAATGTGCAGCCTCTGTACAGACAGTGACAAAAGCCGGGAATCGAACCTGGGATCCTGGCGCTGTGAAGCAACAGTGCTAACCACTGTGCTACTGTGCCGCCACAATATTCCTCCATATTGAACACCACTTGGAAGAAGCACTGAGGGTTGCAAGGACAGAGAGAACAATCTGGGTGGGAAACTTCAATATCTATCACCAAGAGTGGCAGCACCACTGATCAAGATAGCTGAGCCATGAAGGATAGATCTGTCAGATTGGGGATGCATTGGTGGTGAGATAAAACAACACGAAGGAAAAGCTACTTGACTCCATCCTTACCCAATCTATGTGTCACACAAAACTACAGTATTGATAGGAATGACTACCACACAGACCTTGTGGAGACCAAGTCCTGTCTTCAGACTGAAAACACCCTCTATTATGTTTTGTGGCACTACCATTGTGCTGTCAGCCAAGCCAAATTATGCATTCTTGACTGAGAGCACAGACATCCATTAAAGTACAGAAATATCTGAGTCCCAGAGAACACATTGCTTGATTAATAGCTCTCTGATCTATACTATCAATTGCACAATGCTTATTTACATAAGGTAAAGATGTTTCAAGTGCTTGCAGTTTTAACTTCTGATACTTTCAAGTATCTGGATGATTGACACTGTTATTGGACTGTAGTAAAATGTAGCACCTTTTTAAGAAAGTGTAAAGTTATCAAAGACTGACTTTTTAAAAACATTAGTTTTACACATCTTATTGTCATTATAGGGTTAACTGATTCTGTACCTATTGTCACTACAGGGTTCACTGATCCCATGCAGTGTATAGTGGGGGCCGGTTAGCTCAATTGGCTGGGCAGTTGGTTCATGATGCGGAGCAATGCCAATAGCACGGGTTCAATTTCCCATCATTCATGAAGGCTCTGCCTTCTCAGCATTCCCTCTTGCCTGAGGTGTAGCGATCCTCAGGTTAGATCACCATCAGTCAGCTCTCAAAAACAGGGAAAGCATCCTATGGTCCTCTGGGACTGTGGCAACATTTACAGTGTATAGTGCGTGAATGTGCATGGAAGTGCCATAATCTGGCGTGAGGGCATAAGAAGTGGGTGGGAGGAATTCCTTGGCATAATGGATATGCAGGAGGTACATGGAGGTAGGCGGGGGGGCATGGATGGGACATATGGATTGTGTGGAGGGTGAGGGCTGGAGGGCCTTTCTGTTTTGATTATGACTAGGATGAAATCACACAGCACTGAGGCTGGCTTTTTAGACAGCCTGCCCACAATGCCGGCAGTCCCCGTGGATGCCAAGGGCATTTACCTGGGTCAACAGGCCTGACTGCAGCCTGTACCCCCATCCCCAGAATGAAAATACCATCCTTCCCGCCATTTTCTTCTGAATCAGGTGGACTGAGCTAGGAATTTTCCCAACTCCTGCAACCTGCCTGACTGCCCTGTCTCGCCTGACTGCCCACTCCTGCCCAAATGCCCACTCCCACCTGACTGCCCATTCCTGTCTGACTGCCCACTCCTGCCCGACTGCCCACTCCTGCCTGACTACTCTCTCTCGCCTGACTGCCCACTCCTGCCTGACTGCCCTCTCTCGCCTGACTGCCCACTCCTGCCTGACTGCCCTCTCTCGCCTGACTGCCCACTCCTGCCCAAATGCCCACTCCTGTCTGACTGCCCACTCCTGCCTGACTGCCCACTCCTGTCTGACTGCCCACTCCTGCCTGACTGCCCACTCCTGTCTGACTGCCCACTCCTGCCCGACTGCCCACTCCTGCCCGACTGCCCACTCCTGTCTGACTGCCCACTCCTGCCTGACTACCTACGCCCACCCGACTGCCCACTCCTGTTCGACTACCCACGCCAATCATTTTGTGGCATGGGCCGCATAATATCGGGATCAACTGGCTTTTTAACAAGCTCAATTGGCTCTTGATTATCTAAAATGGCGGGCGGGTTGCTGATTTCTGTGTCCACCCATTCCTGGCATTATGGGGGTGAGATAGGAGTGGGCGGGAGGCTGATGGGTGTGCATCAGCTCTATTCTATATGCTCCCCTTCTGCCGAACATACGCCCGGCAGGAGCACGTAAAATGCAGCCCCATAACCTCTTCTTGTTTATTATTTATTTGAAGGACAATATGGCTCACCCAAGAGTAAATGTTGGCCAAACAGCCTGAAAGCACAGAGGCACTCGAAAGGTTGAGCCAGTCGATGGGCATGTAGAGTTGGATGTCATCAACATTCATGTGGATGCTGATCCCGTGTCTTTGTATGATGTTGGCATGAGGTAGCATTGGACTCCAGAAGATAAAACAGCTAAGGTTAGATGCTTGACGACATCCAGGTGTTATTGGTACTGGAATGGAAAGAGAAGCTGGCTCTAGCTATTATTGAATAGGTAAGTGTAGAATCAAATGATGGCAGTCGCATTGAGCTGGACAAAGGTAGAGAGGAATTAGAGGAAGTTGATTTAATCCACCATACCTGGGAGACCAGGGAGGAGTTAAGGGAAAATTCATGATGGCCACAATTACAGAGGATGTCGTGTTTGACTGATTAGATTGACTCAAAGCTGCAGCAAATGTAGAAACCTGATAAGAGAGATACAAACTGGCACAACTCAAACACTGGTATGAATTTTCGAGATGGAGAGTGCTCTAACAGGAATGCAACTCCGACGACTCTAACAGGCCTGCTGTCGTTTCACACTCAATTGAGCGCTGATTGGCTGCCCGCCCTTGGACGGAAGTACTGCCTTGGAGAGCTGTGGGCTAATCATATTGGCTGACAGCTCTCCAGCCCCTCCAGGCACAGCACTGCAGTGGCCTGAAGAGGTACTGCAGTGCCATGCCTGAGACTAAGTCTGGGGAACACACTTCAGGTAAGTACCAGGAGGTGGGAGGGGTGGGGCGATCTTGATGTCAGTGGATTGGTCAGGGTGGGTGGGGAGGAGGGGAGACGATTAGGGAGAGCTGGAGTTCCCAGGTCCCTGAGGGGAAAGCACCCCAAATCTGAAGGACCCTTCAGATTGAGGGGCTCCCCTCCCATTCAAGACTGAGATCACTATCCTTTACTACCTAGCACCCTGCTCCAACCGGCATGCACCAGCCTGAACATTGAGGTTGGGCTGGAAAAGACGGTTAGGTGGTCGGGTTGGGGTGTACGGGATACCAAAGGGAGTCCCATCCACGACATTTTACACTCCTACCTCCTGCCTCAGAACCCGGTGGGGGGGGGTGTTAATTCTGGCCATGGAGTTTGTTCAAGGACATTGGAGAATGAGGGTGGTTACAGATGTGGCAGTAATTTGCAAGGAAAGAGGTTAGCCTTTGAGAAACGGTTGAAGATACTGGTTTTGAATGACAGAGGTCAGTACCTGAAGTTCTCTAGATTCAGGATCTGAATCATTGGGTTATAAAATTCCAAATTCCATCATTTAAGAAGGGAGAAACCAGGGAAGTACAGACTTGACAACTTAATACAATTTGTGGAAAAATGACTGCTTACTCCCATCAGATGAATCCAGAAGGCAGAATTAGAGCTAGGTCCTTTAGGATTAAACTTGTGAAGCTCTTCTTCCTCAATGAGTGGTGCAATTGTGCAATTCTCTCTCCTGGAAGGAAATAGATGCAGGATCCATTGAAATGTTCAGGACTGAGAGGACAGATTTTCATTAGAAAAGGGTGTCAAGGAATTTGGAACAAAATGCAAGAAAAATGGAGGCAGAGATCAGCCATGATCTACTGGAATGGAAAACGGACAGGAGGTACAGGCAGCGCGGTAGCATAGTGGTTAGCACTGCTACCTCACAGCGCCAGGGACCGGGTTCAATTCTGGCCTTACGTGACCGTCTGGGTGGAGTCTGCACGTTCTCCTCATGCATTTCCTCCAGGTGCTCTGGTTTCCTCCCACAGACCAAAGATGTGCTGGTTAGGTGGATTGGCCACGCTAAATTGCCTCTTAGTGTTCAAGGCTATGTAGGTTAGGTGGGGCTACGGGGATAGGTTGGGGCATGGGCCTGGGTGGGGTGCTCTTTCAGAGGGTCGGTGCAAACCCGATGGGCTGAATGGCCTCATTCTGCACAGTAGTAATCCTATGGTTCTATAGTATGACCATATACTGTTTCAATGTAAACAGCAGCAAAGTTTTCCAAATCTCAGATGGAGATTTTTAATTCAAATTCTTGATTTCCCTCCTCCACATTATTTCCATTACAAGACTGCATTTAATTTGGTAAATCTATCAATACAGCGCGTAGTTGAATTAAAACCCATTGTCTTAATGGGTTTACCAGTCGATGTATGCTGCAGTCGATAATTTGGCTTTGTAACCAACATATGGCAGTTATTACGCAGTGGAGAAATATGAAGAATAATTTTGAGGAGGTGGTAACACTTTCAAGTAGATTTACAGGAGAAGAGTTAAATAACTGCGCCTCCAGAATGCTGCTTTATCTGTGTCCTGGCAGAGTCATTCTTACTGATATTTTCATACCACATTGGAACTTTCCTTTCGAGCAGCAATTGCTGTATCTATAGCTATGTCAATAATGTTTATTTCAATGCCAAAGTGAAGGCAGAAGTCGTTGCAACCATTGATATTACCCCCTGGGCTAGTGCACGGTCAATTCCAGCCCACACTTGACCTGGAGTTGCAACAACTGAATTAAGCAATAATTCTTAGAAAAAATACCTGACGTCTTTGACCCTCAGCTGCCCAATAATTACAGTCACCAGGTTTGTAAATTTAAACACAATTACTTTTCATTTAGAACAAGAACTGTAGAATTATGCAGCAAATACAACTGGTTAGCTATTATCTAATTCCTAATCCCCCAATCTGACTTGCCTTCACCCTCTACACACACATACGCACACACACGACAGTCAAACACAAAGGTGATGAGAGGGGTGAAAATAATAAGGATGAAAGTCAAAAGATAAGAGTCTTTTTTCAGATGGTTGTTTCTAGCACTTTTCTCCTCTTCAAACTTTGCTTTCAGTTCGAGGTTTTCACTGTAGATTCATTCAGGTCTCTGTAGGTTCAGAAGTCCATCAACTCACAGCCTTTCTGGAGAGAGAGAGAGAGAGGGCAGGTCCTTGTCTCTGGGTGTCCAGGTCTCAACTCTCTTTCCTTAGGTCTCTGGAAATGATCCCGCTCAGGCAGGATCCAATCACCACCTGTTACCAGGCAGAATACAACCTTTTGGTCAATTCATTGGCCACCAACCAATCAATCAAACTGAGTCCCACCCCATCTCTTGGTTGCCAAAAAGTATGAGATTTTCTGTCCAAAGCTAACAGAGTGTTCTTTGTTGTAACCTTTGAATTCCTCATTCTCTTTGATGCTTGACTTAAAGAAACATTCCATTAAAAATCCATGGATCAAAAATGATAATGGCAAAGATAAAGAAAGGAGAACTAAGGGAATCACCAGGAAATACCCTTACATACGTCCCTCCCTGAAAGGAAGGAAATGTCAGGGCATGGATGTTTCATTATGAGGTATGCAAGACATAAATCTCAAGCACATATCAAAGAACAAACAAAGAACAAAGAAATGTACAGCACAGGAACAGGCCCTTCGGCCCTCCAAGCCCGTGCCGACCATACTGCCCGACTAAACTACAATCTTCTACACTTCCTGGGTCCATATCCTTCTATTCCCATCCTATTCATATATTTGTCAAGATGCCCCTTAAATGTCCCTATCGTCCCTGCCTCCACTACCTCCTCCGGTAGTGAGTTCCAGGCACCCACTACCCTCTGCGTAAAAAACTTGCCTCGTACATCTACTCTAAACTTTGCCCCTCTCACCTTAAACCTATGCCCCCTAGTAATTGACCCCTCTACCCTGGGGAAAAGCCTCTGACTATCCACTCTGTCTATGCCCCTCATAATTTTGTATACCTCTATCAGGTCGCCCCTCAACCTCCTTCGTTCCAGTGAGAACAAACCGAGTTTATTCAATCGCTCCTCATAGCTTATGCCCTCCATACCAGGCAACATTCTGGTAAATCTCTTCTGCACCCTCTCTAAAGCCTCCACATCCTTCTGGTAGTGTGGCGACCAGAATTGAACACTATACTCCAAGTGTGGCCTAACTAAGGTTCTATACAGCTGCAACATGACTTGCCAATTCTTATACTCAATGCCCCGGCCAATGAAGGCAAGCATGCCGTATGCCTTCTTGACTACCTTCTCCACCTGTGTAGCCCCTTTCAGTAATCTGTGGACCTGTACTCCTAGATCTCTTTGACTTTCAATACTCTTGAGGGTTCTACCATTCACTGTATATTCCCTACCTGCATTAGCCCTTCCAAAATGCATTACCTCACATTTGTCCAGGTTAAACTCCATCTGCCATCTCTCCGCCCAAGTCTCCAGACAATCTAAATCCTGCTGTATCCTCAGACAGTCCTCATCGCTATCCGCAATTCCACCAACCTTTGTGTCGTCTGCAAACTTACTAATCAGACCAGTTACATTTTCCTCCAAATCATTTATATATACTACAAAGAGCAAAGGTCCCAGCACTGATCCCTGTGGAACACCACTGGTCACAGCCCTCCAATTAGAAAAGCATCCCTCCATTGCTACTCTCTGCCTTCTATGGCCTAGCCAGTTCTGTATCCACCTTGCCAGTTCACCCCTGATCCCGTGTGACTTCACCTTTTGTACTAGTCTACCATGAGGGACCTTGTCAAAGGCCTTACTGAAGTCCATATAGACAACATCTACTGCCCTACCTGCATCAATCATCTTAGTGACCTCCTCGAAAAACTCTATCAAGTTAGTGAGACACGACCTCCCCTTCACAAAATCGTGCTGCCTCTCACTAATACGTCCATTTGCTTCCAAATGGGAGTAGATCCTGTCTCGAAGAATTCTCTCCAGTAATTTCCCTACCACTGAAGTAAGGCTCACCGGCCTGTAGTTCCCGGGATTATCCCTGCCACCCTTCTTAAACAGAGGAACAACATTGGCTATTCTCCAGTCCTCCGGGACATCCCCTGAAGACAGCGAGGATCCAAAGATTTCTGTCAAGGCCTCAGCAATTTCCTCTCCAGCCTCCTTCAGTATTCTGGGGTAGATCCCATCCGGCCCTGGGGACTTATCTACCTTAATATTTTTTAAGACACCCAACACCTCGTCTTTTTGGATCACAATGTGACCCAGGCTATCTACACCCCCTTCTCCAGACTCAACATCTACCAATTCCTTCTCTTTGGTGAATACTGATGCAAAGTATTCATTTAGTACCTCGCCCATTTCCTCTGGCTCCACACATAGATTCCATTGCCTATCCTTCAGTGGGCCAACCCTTTCCCTGGCTACCCTCTTGCTTTTTATGTAAGTGTAAAAAGCCTTGGGATTTTCCTTAACCCTATTTGCCAATGACTTTTCATGACCCCTTCTAGCCCTCCTGACTCCTTGCTTAAGTTCCTTCCTACTTTCCTTATATGCCACACAGGCTTCGTCTGTTCCCAGCCTTTTAGCCCTGACAAATGCCTCCTTTTTCTTTTTGACGAGGCCTACAATATCACTCGTCATCCAAGGTTCCCGAAAATTGCCGTATTTATCTTTCTTCCTCACAGGAACATGCCTGTCCTGTATTCCTTTCAGCTGACACTTGAAAGCCTCCCACATGTCAGATGTTGATTTGCCCTCAAACATCCGCCCCCAATCTATGTTCTTCAGTTCCCGCCTAATATTGTTATAATTAGCCTTCCCCCAATTTAGCACATTCATCCTCGGACCACTCTTATCCTTGTCCACCAGTACTTTAAAACTTACTGAATTGTGGTCACTGTTACCGAAATGCTCCCCTACTGAAACATCTACCGCCTGGCCGGGCTCATTCCCCAATACCAGGTCCAGTACCGCCCCTTCCCTAGTTGGACTGTTTACATATTGTTTTAAGAAGCCCTCCTGGATGCTCCTTACAAACTCTGCCCCGTCTAAGCCCCTGGCACTAAGTGAGTCCCAGTCAATATTGGGGAAGTTGAAGTCTCCCATCACCACAACCCTGTTGTTTTTACTCTTTTCCAAAATCTGTCTACCTATCTGCTCCTCTATCTCCCGCTGGCTGTTGTGAGGCCTGTAGTATACCCCCAACATTGTGACTGCACCCTTCTTATTCCTGATCTCTACCCATATAGCCTCACTGCCCTCTGAGGTGTCCTCTCGCTGTATAGCTGTGATACTCTCCTGAACAAGTAGCGCAACTCCACCTCCCCTTTTACATCCCCCTCTATCCCGCCTGAAACATCTAAATCCTGGAACGTTTAGCTGCCAATCCTGCCCTTCCCTCAACCAGATCTCTGTAATGGCAACAACATCATAGTTCCAAGTAGTAATCCAAGCTCTAAGTTCATCTGCCTTACCCGTAATGCTCCTTGCATTAAAACATATGCACTTCAGGCCACCAGACCCGCTGTGTTCAGCAACTTCTCCCCGTCTGCTCTGCCTCAGAGCCACACTGTCCCTATTCCCTAGTTCTCCCTCAATGCTCTCACCTTCTGACCTATTGCTCCCGTGCCCACCCCCCTGCCATACTAGTTTAAACCCTCCCGTGTGACACTAGCAAATCTCGCGGCCAGGATATTTATGCCTCTCCGGTTTAGATGCAACCCGTCCATCTTATACAGGTCACACCTGCCCCGGAAGAGCTCCCAGTGGTCCAGATAACAGAAACCCTCCCTCCTACACCAGCTGTTTAGCCACGTGTTTGTCTGCTCTATCTTCCTATTTCTAGCCTCACTGGCACGTGGCACAGGGAGTAATCCCGAGATTACAACCCTCGAGGTCCTGTCTTTTAACTTTCTGCCTAGCTCCCTGAACTCCTGCTGCAGGACCTCATGCCCCTTCCTGCCTGTGTCGTTAGTACCAATATGTACAACGACCTCTGCCTGTTTGCCCTCCCCCTTCAGGATTCCCTCTACCCGTTCGGAGACATCCTGGACCCTGGCACCAGGGAGGCAACATACCATCCTGGAGTCTCTTTCACGTCCACAGAAGCGCCTATCTGTGCCCCTGACTATAGAGTCCCCTATAACTATTACTCTTCTGCGCTTTGACCCTCCCTTCTGAACATCAGAGCCAGCCGTGGTGCCACTGCTCTGGCTGCTGCTGTTTTCCCCTGATAGGCTATCCCCCCCGACAGTATCCAAAGGGGTATATCTGTTTGAGAGGGGGACAACCACAGGGGATTCCTGCACTGACTGCCTGCCCTTTCTGGTGGTCACCCATTTCTCTGCCTGCACCTTGGGTGTGACCACACTTACATAACTGCGGTCTATGACGCTTTCCGCCACCTGCATGCTCCTAAGTGCATCCAATTGCTGCTCCAACCGAACCATGCGGTCTGTGAGGAGCCTCAGTTGGGTGCACTTTCTGCAGATGAAGCCATCCGGGACGCTGGAAGCCTCCCGGACCTGCCACATCTCACAGTCAGAGCACAGCACCCCTCTAACTGACATTGCGTCAATTAATTAAAATTAAAATTTGTCTTTTTTTTAATACTTTTTTTTTTTAAATTACAAAGTTACTGTCAACTATCTGTTTCCTAGCACTAGATTTCTAATAGAAATGCGATAGCTAACTATAATATTCTCCGATCTCTGGCTTAGATATCCTCTAAATTATAATTAAGTTATTATGTTTAATTAGTTCCCAAATACTCAAAAAAATTTAGGTTAGAATCCCAACCAGCCACTCAGGTCACAGCTTTTCTGTGATGTCACTTCAGTTTCCCCCCGACACACACAATTTGAAAAAAAGGTATAAAAGTAAAAATCACTTGCTTACCTTCTGAGATGTTCTCAGGTTCTCTCGCTGACAGAGACTGCTCCTCCACCTCCAATCCTTGACCTGCACAATGCTAATAATATAATAATATAATATGGCACTTACCTTACACCAATGGGTCTTATTATTAGGTTAGAGGAGGAGGGTGGGGGAGGATGGGTATCCATCCACCTATCACCATTACATAAGTTCCCTTCCCAGTCTCTACATTGGTAACTAGACAGTCCTTAAACCTGTGACAAAGCATCTGCTATCACATTATCCTTCCCAGGGATGTGTACAGTTTTAACAATGAACTGTTAGAATAATAAACCCTAATGGAATAATCTTGCGTTTCGGGTTTTAATCTTTTATATAAACGCAAGTGGATTATAGTCCGTATAAACTAAGCTTTATTTATTATCACGTCAGATATATACTTCAAAGTGCTGAAGGGCTAGTAGCAAGGCTAAGGTTTCATTTTCAATAGTGGAATAAATTATTTGGCATGGACCTAGTTTCTTTGAAAAATATCCCACTGGCCTCTGTATTACTGCATTGGTCCTCAACTTCTCAAACTGCTTGGCATTCTGCGGATCACACCATTTTAATTTGCTTCCCCAGCGCATTGGTTAAAGGCACCGCTAGCGTACTGACGTCCGGTACAAATTTCCTATAGAAATCTGCACATACTCTGGAACCTCATAATTTTCCTTTTTATTTTGGGAACAGGAAAGTCCATCAATGCTCTTACTTGGCCATTCTGGACATCACTTGCCCCTGACCCACCACATGTCCTAAATAGATGACTTTTAGCTTGGCAAATTCACTTTACCAAATAGATTACCAGCCTGGCCAACTCCAGTTGTCGGAATAGCTCCTCCAATTGCTCCATATATTCTTCCCTTGTGTCATTATACACTGCCACATTGTCCAAGTAGACCACACAGGTAGGCACTCCAGCCACTACTTGGGACATAAGCCGTTGGAATGTTGCTGCTGCATTTTTGAGTTCAAATGGCATTACCCTGCATTGAAACAACCCTCGGGGCGTTACAAAAGCAGCTATCCTCCTCGCCCTGGGTGTTAACAGCACCTGCCAATATCTTTCAACAGATCAATCTTTGACAGGAAGGAGGCACTACATATTATATCAATGCAGTCCTCCAATCTTGGAATTGGATACAAATCTGTTTAGATGATGGCATTTCTTTTCTGGTAATCTGTGCAGAACCATGTGGTTCCATCCAACTTAGGTACTAAAACTATTGGCGAGCTCCAATTACTCCTACTGGACTCAATTAATTTGTTTTCCATATAGATTGGATCTCACCCTCCAACTGAGCCAGTTTTTGTGGATTCAGCTGATACAGGTGCTGCTTTATTAGTTCAGAGTTTCCTGTGTCAACATAATGATTAGTTAACAGAGTGCACCCTGGTGTCCCCCGACAAATCTGTCGATATTTATTAGATCTTTCAGCTGTCCTTCTTCCAAATAAGCAAACTGGGTCTCTAATTGCACTACGATGTCTGTATTTGTTAATCATACTACCGGAGAGTCATTCTGTGTACTGTCTACGTCAGTGTTTTTCAATTTCTTTTTCCGGGGACCCATTTTTACCAACCGGTCAACCTACGGGACACAACCCGGCCGACCTTCGCAACCCACGGCGGCCGACCTTTGCGACCCATGCCGGCTGACCTTCGCCGCCCACGCCGGCTGACCTTTGCGACCCACGCCGGCTGACCTTCGCGGCCCGCCATTTTCTCTTACCTTGTTTGCTGCTGACAAAAATGGAGGAAATGGTTTTGGGTCCCTTTGGCCCTTGTACACGTTCCTCCAATGGAACCTGTTGGATGAAGGTGAAGCCTTCCGGTGTCGGAAAGTATGGAATTTCCACCTGTCCAAACTTCTGCATTTTTCCCCTGTAAACTTTTATCAAATAAAACCCCCCGAACTTGTAAAAAAAATAAAATGAATAAAATAAATGAATAAAATAAAATGAATAAAACCCCTCCAAACTTGTAAAAAAATGGCTGCTACCATATTTTTAACATACGGCCGCACTGCGCATGCGTGCCCGATCATCGATGCGCATATTTGCGCATGCGCACTGATGATCGGGCACTCATGTCACTTTAAGAAATGTTTGGCTGCTCAAGTGGCTGCAGTGATGTCAAGTGTGTGGGTGGAGCTGAGCTCGGGCTCTGCTTTTTAGTTTTGCTTTGAGAAAAAGCTTGGGTGTGTCTGTTTTTTTGTTTTATTTTAGTTGTGGAGCTGAAGCCAGCCAAAGAAGGTGTCATTTCGATCTCTCTGCCACCCACAGGCTATCTCTAGACCATTTGGTGAATTCAGAGTGATAACTGCTCTCAGTAGAGAATTTAAACCGGATGTGCTTCTGTAAAAAGGATTTTTGTCTTATGGATGTTAAAAGGAAAGTTTAAGGATTACTTAGAGTGTTATATTCTTTGGGGAGGTGTATTTGAATTGATGGGTGCTAAGATGTTCTTTGTATGTTTGAAAAAGGTTAACTGAGCTCATAGAATAAACATTGTTTTGCTTTAAAAATACTTTTTAATTTCTGCTGCACCACACCTGTAGAGTGGGCCGTGTGCTCCCCATACCACAATCTAGTAAAAGTCATGGGTCAGGTGAACTCCATGATACACTTTGGGGTTCTCTAAACCCTGGCCCATAACACTGGTTCTTCTTCCTATGGTCTTGAATATCAATTAAGTAAGTTACCTCAGTGGTTTTCAAACTTTTTTGCCCGCGATCCATTTTTACCAACCGACCATCCTTCGGGTCCCGCGCCAGCCGGCATTCACGACACACGTCGGTCGACCTTCGCAGCACACGCCGGTCGACCTTCGCGACGCACGCCGGTCGACCTTTAAGACACACGCCGGTCGACCTTCACAGAACAACGTTGGTCGACCTGCGCGACCCACGTCGACCGGCCTTCGTGACACACCATTTCGCTTATCTTTTTAAAAATAAACTTAGAGTACCCAATTCATTTTTTCCAATTAAGGGGCAATTTAGCATGTTCAATCCACCTACCCTGCACATCTTTGGGTTGTGGGGGTGAAACCCATGCAAACACGGGGAGAATGTGCAAACTTCTTTTTCGCTTATCTTTAATGTGACAGGTGAGCCTGCTTGGTCCTCACAATCTCACTTGCTTTGTCATTCAATGTTACATTTCTGCTAAGGACTCCAGCTGATGATTTAACATCTCACTGCATCCGTTGAAAGAAATCAAGAGGTTTGTCCTCAAACTCACCATGCTTAGTCTTCAAATGCCTTTGAAGTTTTGAGGGTTTTAAACTTTCATTTGCCAGTACTTCCCTGCATATAACACACATGGACTTTGCATCCTGATTTGCATTGGCACAATTAATAAAGCCATACCTTAAAAAATCATCTTTACACTGTTCCTGATTTCAGCTTCTTCTTAATTGGCTTGTTACATTCTGGTGCTTGGCCGGATGGAATTAGTGCATTAGAGAGGACGCCTAGTTCATGACTAGTGGAATGTTTATTGTTAAATAATAATGTGCGTCAGGTAAGAATAAGAAAACTATCAAAACCTACTAACTATCATATTACTATTATAAATTATCTAAGAGCTACTACAAATGCGACTATCCACTACAACGATTATCTCCAGATTCCCTGAGGTAACAGTGTCACGTGGTTGTTCTTTACTGACACCTGCTGGTTGGAGGTCATATGTGTTAATATTTACATGATTGCCTGTGCATATCATCACAGGGCTGTTCACCAGAGGCCCTGGAGCTCACACCAGCACTGTTTTGTCCTGCCGTGGATTCTCCTGCCCAGCTCTCTCCAGCAGGTTCAGTTGTGAGATCCTGGTCTGTTTGTGTCTCTGGTCCTCTCTTCCTTATTACGAAATGATCCATTTTAAATTGTTCAGTCCTGTTACTTGTTTGCTGCTAACAAAATGGAGGAATCTTTCTTCGGCCTAGGGCATGGGCCGTCAGTGACCTGCTCGCTGTCGTCATTCCAGGCAGGAAGACTCTATCGATTTTTAAAAAGAATCTGCTCCTGGGTCAGCGCACTGACGTCAGGAGGAGGAGGAGTGCCCTTGCCAGCATGGCAGCTGCAGCAGGCGTTTTTCAAAGCTGGTTTCAGCCGTTGGGCACTATGTCCCGTGATTGGGAATGCAACGACGCATGGCTCTGCAACCTTCCCGACACCTGCCTGCAATCCATCGCGACCCTGGTTTTGAAAAAGACTGAGTTACCTGAGAACTGCACTACATCCTTGTGCAGACCTGGCCAGGAAAAATGGGCTGAATTCTCCGTCGGGGGAATTCTCCGTTTTGCCGGCAGCGCACTCACACCCACTGATTTTTCCGACAGCGTGGGGTTGCCCACAATGGGAAACTCCATTGGCCGGCTGCTGGGATGGAGAATCCCGCTGCTGGCGGGGGAGCGCCGCACCCGAAAACGGGTGTACGGGCTGGAGAATCCCGCCAAATGTCTCTTGACTGATGCCTGGGTTTTTCAAATCCCCACATGTTCTGCCATCGGACCTCATGTGCTATCCACAGTACCTCCCGACGATATTTGGGCAATACCGCTGTCTGATGAACAACCGTCCATTCCTCATCCACAGGTTTATGAGGATGTCTCCACTTCCACACCAGAACTCCGTTCTTAATGTAATAGCACTCTGGAACCCCCTCAGCCTCAACTCCTGTGAGATCTGGCTGAACTAGTCAATGCATCTCTGATCTGCTTCCTGGGCCTCAATTAAGGAAGTCCTACCCAATACATCATTGGAATTATCCTCATTCTCAAGAATAGTTTTGGCTACTCTACCATCTGATTGTGGCATGACTTTAATCTCTGGTGGTGAACTTTGTTCAGCCATTGCCCTGGTCATCACGCACGATAGTAAAATATCAGGAAATTGTTCTGTAACTGTTCTGTTTCCTTATCTTCCATCAGACTCTCTGTGACCAGGGGTCACACAGAGCTACAAGCTTCACTCCTGCCAAATCATTCCCCAAAAGTAAGTCTACTCTGTCCACTGATAACGACTTAACCACTCTGACAAGTATTGGACCTGACACTAAATCTTTTTTTATATTTAGAGTGCCAAATTATTTTTTTTCCAATAAAGGGGCAATTTAGTGTAGCCAATCCACCTAACCTGCACATCTTTGGGTTGTGGGGGTGAAGCCTACACAGACACGGGGAGAATGTGCAAACTCCACGCAGACAGTGACCCGGGGCTGGGATCGAACCCGGGTCCTCAGCGCCGTAGCCAGAGGGGAGCTGACACTAAATCACACTCCAATTATACTTTATACAATGGAACTCGGATATAATTTCCACTTATCCCATTCACTAATCCCTGAGGTTTCATTGAATTCTCTGGAGGGAAAACAAAATCTTTTGTTTGCGTAGCACTTGTGTCCCTTAAAACAGTTATGGGTTTGCCTACATCAGTTGATGCAAATGGGGTGATTTTCCCCTTAGACAAAAACCCTGCATATCTCTCATCTACCTCATTCATCACACCAACTCCCACAGCAGTGTTTACCTCAGGTCTCCGAGTTCTATCTGGAGCTGTAGTATTCTCCACTTTGGTTCTCTTTTCAGAATCCTCCTTATAAACTCCAAGAAGTCCCATGGGCTTTCCTTGCAACTTCCAGCATGCTGAACGAACATGCCCCACCTTATTACAATGGTAACAGCTAGGCATTTGAGTCTCATCTACACCCTCAGTACCTTCCTTCCTGTTCTGAGGAGGAGATCTTGCAGCATTCCCAACTATCTATTCTTTTTTTTTAACAAACAATTTTAATGAGGTATTTTTGGCATTACAAATAGCAACAGTATAAAAACAATGTACAAAGAACAATGAACATAGTGCAAACACCGACTCCCATCTCTCCAAGACCCGCCTAATTGACCCCCTATTCTACGCTACCCTAGCCCCCCCTCCCGCCACCTCCCTCCCCCCTGCTGATGATTAATTCTCCGCGAAGAAGTCGATGAGTCGTTGCCACCTCCGGGCGAACCCTAACAATGACCCTCTCAAGGCGAACTTAATCTTCTCTAGGCCAAGAAAGTTTGCCATGTCGGTTAACCAGGTCTCCGACTTCGGGGGCTTTGAGTCCCTCCAAGCTAATAATATCCATCTCCGGGCTACCAGGGAGGCAAAGGCCAAAACATCCGCCTCTTTCTCCTCCCGGACACCCGGGTCTTCCGACACCCCAAAAATCGCCACCTCTGGACTCATTGCCACCCTAGTTTTCAATACTCTGGACATGACGTCCACAAACCCCTGCCAATATCCCCTAAGTTTTGGACATGCCCAGAACATGTGGACATGGTTCGCTGGTCCGCCCGCACATTTTACACACCTGTCCTCTACCCCAAAGAATCTACTCATCCGGGCCACTGTCATGTGGGCCCGATGGACCACCTTGAATTGGATCAAGCTGAGCCTTGCACATGTAGCGGTCACGTTGACTCTGCTCGACGCGTCCGCCCATAAGCCATCCTCTATCTCACCCCCAAGCTCCTCCTCCCACTTACACTTCAGCTCCTCGGTCTGCGACTCCTCCGCCCCCATAAGTTCTTTGTAGAAGTCCGAGACACTCCCCTCTCCCACTCATCCCCTAGACACTACCTTACCCTGGATCTCCCTTAGTGACAGGAGCGGGAAGAATGATACCTGCCTGCGCAGGAAGTCCCGCACCTGTAAATATCTGAATTTGTTCCCTCTTACCAACCCGAACTTCTCCTCCAGCGCCCTCAAGCTAGGGAAGCTCCCTTCCAGGAACAGGTCCCCCTTCCTCTCAATTCCCGCACTTCGCCATACTCGAAACCCCCCATCCAAGCTCCCTGGAGAAAACCGGTGGTTGTCACATCTTGGGGACCAAACCGATGCTCCCACTGCTCCAACGTACCTCCTCCACTGATTCCAGATCCTCAAGGCCGCCACCACCACGGGGCTGGTGGAGTATCTCGCCGGCAGGAACGGCAGAGATGCCGTTATCAGCGCCTCCAAGCTGGTGCCCCTACATGAAGCTGCCTCCATCCGCTCCCAAACCGACCCTGCCCCCACCACCCACTTCCTTATCTTAGCAATGTTGGCCGCCCAGTCATAACTACTGAAATTTGGCATGGCAAGCTCCCCCACCCCCCGATTCATCTCGAGCATCACCTTCTTCACTCGCGGGGACTTACCCGCCCAGATAAAGCCCAGAATGATTTTGTTAACCCTCTTAAAAAAGGGCCACGGGTTGAAAATTGGGAGGCATTGAAATCCAAATTAAAATCTTGGTAGGACCGTGTGGTGGTATGTATTAGGGGTATTAAGGTACCCTGTGATGCTGAGAGGCTATTGGTGGATAGACACTGGGTCCCGATTGGATCAACCGCCTACTGGCTCCACCCAGTGAGGTGGAGTATAAGAGCCCGGGTTCTCCCAGCAGCCGTACTCTGTAACTGTGCTGCTGGGGAACAAGTCTGCGTAATAAAGCCATCGTTCGACTCCTTCTCATCTCGTCTCGTGAGTGATTGATTGTGCTACAATTTGTTTCGCAAACTTTAAAGGACATGGAGCTCCGAATCATTCCGGAGTGTCTGCGAATCAGCCCCCATGCGGCAAACTCAGCGGCCACTTTTAAACATTGGTTAGCGTGTTTCCAGGGATACCTCGGAATGGCCCCCGGCATACCTACAGAGGAACAGAAAATCCAGGTCCTGCATGCCAGGGTGAGCCCTGATATCTACACGCTTATAGAGGATTATGACGATTTCCAGGGGGCGCTCGTCATGCTGATAGGAATCTACGTTCGGCCCGTCAACCAGGTCTACGCACGCCACCAACTCGCGACGAGACGGCAAATCCCCGGGGAATCGCCGGACAAATTCTACAGTGCACTGTTAATACTGGGGAGAAACTGCAACTGCCCATCGGTTTCGGCTAACGAACACACAGAGCTACTGGTCCGAGATGCCTTCGTGGCAGGTATGCTTTCATCCCAAATTCGCCAGCGATTGCTGGAAAGACGCACGTGCCCTCGCTGCCTCGTTCGATGTGGCATCGCAGAATGCCCATTCCTACGCCGCAGACCGCGCGGCAGCCCCTTGGGCACCGTGGACCCCGCCGCGACCGAACCCCCCCGGGACCCCCACCCCTCCGCAAGCCTGCACTGCCAGAGCGGCAGATCACTCGGGGGGGCCCGCTGCTACTTTTGTGGGCAAGGGAAACACCCCCGAATGCGCTGCCCGGCCCGCTCGGCCCTCTGTCAAGGGTGCGGCAAAAAGGGGCACTTTTTAGCAGTGTGCCAGGCCCGGGGGGTAGCCGCAATCTCCGGGTGAGAACCCCAAACTCAACCCCCCCACAGCGATCCATGTGCGGCCAGTGGGCGCCGCCATCTTGGGTCCCGGACTCCATGCGGGAGGGATGGGTGCCGCCATTTAGGGCTCCGCAGGCAATGTGCGATCCAGGGGCGGTGCCATCTTGTCCACCACCAACCGTGTGCGACCCATGGACGCCGCCATCTTGGCTGACGGCTAAGGACCCCGGGATGGATGGCCCCACGGGGCCTGAAGAAAACGCCCCGATGCAGCAACTACGACTGGCTTCTGTGACCCTGGACCAGTCGCGGCCCCGAGCGCTCCAAACAGCAACAACAACAGTATTTATAAATGGGTACGAGACACCCTGCCTGATCGACTCTGGGAGCACGGAGAGTTTTATTCATCCCGATACGGAAGTCCTCCTCCGGAACTTCACATCTGACCTGGCTGGCAGCCCCGGGACCCATTCTGCTCCGAAAGCATGTGCGGACGCACAAATCGGACCCGTTGGTCGAGAGGGTTCATCTCCTCCACGCGAACCCTCAATACACCTACGTGGCGTACCCCGATGGCCGACAGGACACGGTCTCCCTGCGGGACCTGGCAGCCGCCGGAGCTCCATACAACCCCCCAACACCAGTCACCCCCTCTGGAGCCACCCCCCCCCCCCACAACACCAATCACCCCCTCCCTCCCACCGGCGCACCCCACAGCCGCCCCCTTCCCGGGTGGATCGGTCCTTCCCCCGGCCCCGAATAGGGGTATCGGAGCGGGAAGAGGCATTGCGACGCTTCCAGAGACGACGCTTCCAGCGCCTGCATCACCACCGGGGCTAAGACGATCGGCGAGGATGACCAGGGCAACCATTCGACTCATCGAATCAGTATGGTAAAGCAAGAAATGCCTCTGTAAATAATTTTGTTTGTTGCCCAGTAAAAGCGGCATTGTAAGTAGTACTAGTAGTTGATATCGGAGCGTAGCCGACGTGTTAGCGGCATCCTAGGTACCGACTCTGTAAACCCCTACCACCATACGGCCCACTACCCCGGCGGGTTCTTTTTTAACAAGGTGTGAATGTGGTGGTATGTATTAGCGGTATTAAGGTACCCTGTGATGCCGAGAGGCTATTGGTGGATAGACACTGGGTCCCGATTGGATCAGCCGCCTACTGTCTCCACCCTGTAAGGCGAAGTATAAGAGCCCGGGTTATCCCACCAGCCGCATTATGTAACTGTGCGGCTGGGGAACAAGTCTGCGTAATAAAGCCATCGTTCGACTCCTTCTCATTTCATCTCGTGAGTGATTGATTGTGCTACAGACCGTCATCTTAACCATCTGCACCCTCCCAGCCAGCGACAGCATCCCATCTCCGAAACTCGCCCCTCACCTGCTCAACCAGTCGGGACAAGTTCAACTTGTGTAACCAGCCCTAGTCGCGCGCCACTTGTATCCCTAGGTACCTAAAACTGTCCCCCACTAACCTAAACGGTAACTCCCCCAGCCGACCCTCCTGACCCCTTGCCTGCACTACAAACATCTCGCTCTTTGTCATATTCAGTATATACCGAAAACCGGCCAAATTTCCCCAAAATCGCCATGATTTCACCTATCCCTGCCCCTGGATCTGCTACATATAAGAGCAGGTCATCCGCGTACAGCGAGACCCTATGTTCCCCCCCCTCCCCCCCCCCCCACCACCGGACCAGCCCCTTCCAGCCCCTTGAAGCTCTCAGAGCAATCGCCAGCTACTCTACAGCTAACGCAAACAGCAGTGGGCAGAGGGGGCATTCCTGTCTTGCCCCCCGGTACAGTCTAAAATAGTCCGATGTTGTCCTATTCGTCCTTACACTAGCCTCCGGGGCCTGGTACAACAGCCTAACCCAGTCGATAAAGCCCCTACCGAACCCAAATTGCCCCAACACCTCCCATAGATAGTCCCATTCCACCCGGTCGAACGCCTTCTCCGCATCCATGGCCACAACTCCGTCAACCTCCCTACTCTCCGGGGGGCATCATAATCATGTTGAGCAGCCTTCTTATATTGGCCACCAACCGCCTGCCCTTGACCAACCCCCTCGGCCCCCTCAGGGAGATCGACAATTCTTTAGTTCTACCGGCGCGCGCTGTTCTCCAGATCCTCCACCTTCTCCAGCAGCCTCTTCTGCTGATCCTTCAACATCCCCACCTCCAGCTCGACCACCGTTTGGTGCTCCTCCTAGTCCACCAGCGCCTTCTCCAGCTTCTGAATCGTCCAATCCTGGGTATCCAGCCTGCGCTCCAGCCGATCGATCGACTCCTTAATCGGGTCAAGACAGTCCCGTTTCTGTCTGGCGAAGCCCTCTTGGATGACCTGCATCAGCTCCTCCGTCGATGGTTGGGCCGTCGCAGCAGGGGTCCGAACATCAGCCATGTTGTCTTCAGCCGCAACCTCCACCCAGCCCTTGCTTATTTTTTTATTTCTTCCTTTTCAGTCCCTTGGGGTTCTCCGTTCCATGCACCAATGTGTGGATCCAGAGCCAAATTACCTGCGCCTTCAAAGCCAAAACTCAAAAACACAAAAACGTCGGGGAAAAAGGTCCAAAAGTCCGTCCAGAGCGGGAGCCACCAAATGTGCGACTTACTACAGCTATCTATTCTTTACCTTGGCTACTTACCTGCCCTTCACTCTCCCACTTCCCATCCTTTTCAAAATTATGGGGGTGATGGAAGAAAGGTTACTTTTATGAATGAGCTCATAATCGTCTGCCATAATTGCTGCTTGTCCAGCAATCGTCGCTCTTTGGCCTTCAACATGGGTTCTTATCATAGAAGGAGGGAATTATCAAATTCCTCACAGAGAATGAACTCTCTCAGAGCCTCATAGATAGTTGCAACTCCCAATGCTCGTATCCATTTATTAAAATTGTTCTGCTTAACCCTTTCGTATTTGGCATACGTCTATCCCAGCTGTCTCCTTAGATTCCAAAACTTTTGCCCATATGCTTCAGGAACCAATTCACATACACCCAGAACAGCCCTTTTTACCCTGTCATTATTAAACCCCAGCTCTGACAGGTGTGCATTAAACTCACTGTGCCCGCCCCGTCAATTTACTTTTCACGGGTAATGTCCACTTTTCTTTTGGCCACTCCATTTGGGTTGCTATTTTCTCAAATGCCCTGAAAAAGGTTTCTACCTCCTTCTCTTTTAATTTTGTGAGGGCCTGGATGCATTTAAACATATCACTGATATGTTGGGTGTTCTGGATCACATACAGGTCACCAACACTTGAAGTAGTGCAACACTATTTTATTAAAAGGTTAACTATTTAAACATACTTGAACTGTGGGTAAATACGATACCAGCTTTAACTAAAGACCTTTGCCTTGTCCTAACCAGTTGATGCACTCAGCACATGGTGAATGTCTGTGTTGCAGGCTGTGAGCTCTGTGCACCGAGCTGGCTGCTCCTCGAATGAGCGGGAACTCTGATGCCCCTGTCTTTATAGTGCGTGTGCTCTCACTGGTGATTGGCTGCGGTGTTGTGTATGTTGATTGGTCCCACTGTGTGTCCATCAGTGTGTGTCTGCACCATGATATACTGGTGTATATTATGAAATCCCCCCTTTATATAAAAAAATGTACCTGTGTGACAATAAATAGTGTGTGGTGAATGTTCCTGACTACGAAATATTTACAGGACTATGTACATAAAACTAAGCTATTTACATGGGAAGGTGCCTGGTGCAAAAAAAACCAGCGTGTCACACAAATAACGAGATGAACACGATATACAAACCACTTGAACGATTAAACGGAAGAACAGAACAGACCAGAGAGTCCTTTAGTGCGAAGTTCACAAAGTAAGTCTCTGAGGTGGGCGACGAATTCTGGTTGACCGCCTCAAGGGTGGGTCAGGAGCCACCAGCTGAGGAGCGGGCTGGACTGCGTCAGAGTGAGGAGGATGCAGAGTAACCGGAATCTCTGCATAGTCCAGGTCAGGGACAACAGGAGGGCGTAGCAGTGGCGGAGGATCACGTAGCGAGCGCGGAACAAGACGAAAGGCACGCCGATTACGGCGCAGAATGGAACCATCCGGGAGACGAACCAGGAACGAGCGGGGAGCCACCTGCTGAAGAACCACAGCAGTTGCAGACCAGCCACCATCCGGAAGATGGATGCGGACGTTGTCACCTGGAGCCAGAGCAGGGAGATCAGCTGCACGGGCGTCATGAGCCGCCTTGTGCTGTGCACAAGACAGTTGCATTCGTTGAAGGACCGGAACGTGGTCGAGGTCTGGGACGTGAATGGACGGCACCGTCGCCCTCAGGGTGCGACCCATGAGCAGCTGGGCTGGTGACAGGCCAGTGGACAGTGGGGCCGAGCGATAGGCCAGCAGGGCGAGGTAGAAGTCGGATCCCGCGTCGGCAGCCTTGCAGAGGAGCCGTTTGACTATATGGGCGCCCTTCTCCGCTTTGCCATTGGATTGGGGGTACAGGGGACTGGATGTCACATGCACAAAGTTTCATAGATTATCATAGAATTTACAGTGCAGGAGGAGGCCATTCGGCCCATCGAGTCTGCACCAGCTCTTTTGAAAGAGCACCCTACCTAAGTCCACACCTCCACCCTATCCCCATAACCCAGTAATCCCACCCAACACTAAGGGCAATATTTGGACACTAAGGGCAATTTAGCATGGCCAATCCACCTAACCTGCACATCTTTGGACTGTGGGAGGAAACCGGAGCCCCTGGAGGAAACCCACGCACACACGGGGAGAACGTGCAGACTCCACACAGACAGTGACCCAAGCCGGGAATCGAACCTGGGACCCTGGAGCTGTGAAGCAATTGTGCTAACCACCATGCTACCATGCTGCCCCATGTTGTACCTCCTGGCAAAGTTGGACCATTCCTGGCTTGCGAAGCAGGGACCATGAAAAAGAAAATTGCTTATTGTCACAAGTAGGCTTCAAATGAAGTTACTGTGAAAAGCCCCTAGTCGCCACATTCCGGCGCCTGTTCGGGGAGGCTGTTACGGGCGGCTGTGTCCGACATCACAGTGAGTGGGATGCCGTGACGAGCAAAGGTGTCCTTACAGGCACGGATGACTGCAGACGATGTGATGTCGTGCAAACGTACCACCTCCGGGTAGTTTGAAAAATAATCTACAATCAGAACATAGTCCCTGTCCAGCGCATGGAACAGGTCGATGCCGACCTTGGACCAAGGGGACGTGACCAACTCATGGGGCTGTAGGGTCTCACGTGATTGGGCCGGCTGGAACCGCTGGGGCAGTTGAGCACTGTGTTGGCAATGTTGTCATTGATGCCGGGCCAGTACACTGCCTCTCGGGCCCATTGGCGGCACTTCTCCACGCCAAGATGGCCCTCGTGTAGCTGTTCCAAGACGAGCTGGTGCATGCTGTGCGAGATAACAATGCGGTCCAGCTTCAGGAGGACACCATCGACTACCGCCAGATCGTCTCTGATGTTATAGAACTGCGGGCATTGGCCCTTGAGCCACCCGTCTGTTAGGTGGCGCATGACACGCTGTAGCAGGGGGTCAGCCGCAGTCTCGCGGCGAATTTGGACGAGGCGTTCATCCGTGGCCGGTAGATTGGAGGCCACGAAGGCCACATGGGCGTCAACCTGGCAGACAAATCCCGCTGGGTCACATGGGGTGTTGACTGCGCTGGACAGAGCATCGACTATGATCAGGTCTTTGCCCGGGGTGTATACGAGCTGAAAGTCGTATCGCTGGAGTTTGAGCAGAATGCACTGGAGGCGAGGCGTCATGTCGTTCAAGTCTTTTTGCATTATATTGAACAGCGGGCAATGGTCGGTCTTGACGGTGAATTGGGGAAGGCCGTACACATAATCATGACATTTGATGACACCGGTCAACAGGCCCAGGCACTCCTTTTCTATCTGCGCGTAGCGCTGTTCCGTAGGGGTCATGGCGCGTGACACATATGCAACGGGGGCCAATGATGAGGCCTCATCATGTTGCAGGAGCACTGCCCCAATGCCAGATTGGCTGGCATCGGTCGAAATTTTTGTCTCTTTCGCTGGATCAAAAAAGGCCAATACCGGGGCCGTGGTAAGTTTGGTTTTAAGTTCTGTCCATTCGCTCTCTTGGGCAGGAAGCCATTGGAAGTCTGTCGTCTTCCTGACAGAGCTGTGGTATGAGAGGCGAGGTTAGGGATGAACTTCCCTAGGAAGTTGACCATGCCCAGAAATCGGAGGACCGCCTTCTTGTCCTCTGGCTTTTTCATGGCTGTGATGGCAGCCACCTTGTCCGCATCCGGCCGCACACCCAACTGGGAGATGTGGTCCTCTAGGAACTTGAGTTCCGTCTGGCCGAAGGAGCATTTGGCTCTGTTGAGGTGTAGGCCCTGCTCCCGTATGCGTTTGAACACGTGCTGGAGGCGACTGATATGCTCCTGCGGGGTGGTGGACCAAATGATTATGTCGTCAACATAGACACGAACACCTTCAATGCCTTCCATCATTTGTTCCATGATCCTGTGGAATACTTCTGACGCTGATATGATCCCAAACGGCATCCTGTTGTAACAATATCTGCCAAAAGGGGTGTTAAAGGTACACAGTTTCCTGCTGGATCTGTCTAGTTGAATTTGCCAGAATCCTTTCGAGGCGTCAAGTTTGGTGAAGAGCTTGGCGCGAGCCATCTCACATGTGATCTCTTTGCGCTTGGGGATTGGGTAATGCTCCCTCATTATATTGCAATTCAGATCCTTTGGATCAATGCAGATTCTGAGCTCGCCGGAAGGCTTCTTTACGCACACCATGGAACTGACCCAGTCGGTTGGTTCCGTAACTCTGGAGATCACTCCTTGGTCTTGGAGGTCCTGCAGCTGCCGCTTGAGGCGGTTCTTGAGGGGTGCTGGGACTCTGCGAGGTGCATGCACCACAGGCGTGGCGTTCTGTTTGAGTATGATCTTGTAAGTATATGGGAGCGTGCCCATGCCTTCGAAGACATCGAGGTGCTGGTCGATGATGGCATTGAGTTGCGCCCTGAAGTCAGCATCCTGGAAGGCAGACGTGTCATCAGGAGAGAGAGAGTGAACTCTTTGAACGAGGTTTAGCAATTTGCACGCCTGTGCGCCAAACAGAGAGTCCTTCGAGGAGCCCACAATCTCGAAAGGAAGGATGGCTTTTCGTGACTTGTGCGTCACTTCGAGTTGGCATGAGCCGGTAGCAGGAATGATGTTGCCAGTGTAGTCCAATAGCTGGCAGGCCGATGGGAGAATGGTTGGTTTGACACGAAGGCTTTGGAAAGCAGACCACGCCATGAGATTGGCGGAGGCACCAGTGTCCAGGCGGAATCGTATTTGGGACTGGTTGACCGTCAGGGTGGCACACCACTCATCGTCTGGATCGATGCTGTATACCGACAGCGGCTGGTGTCTTTGCTTCGGGGACAGCCTGTTTTTCGTTACGACACTGACTCGATAAGGCACCTTCGGGTCCTCGGTGTCACTGCTGTGTGGGAGGTCGGAATCGGACTCGGTGACCGTGGGTTGAATTGACCGAACATTCCTGCGAGGCTGGCTGAAGTGATATGAATTGGAAGGCTGAGCAGCTAGAAAGCAGGCAGCATAGTGGCCAAGTCTGCCACATCGTAGGCATTGTCGAGATTTTGCGGGGCATTGCCGCTTTAAATGGGCGGAGCCACAGTTGCCACACGTCGTGACATCAGCACGTTCGCTGCGCCACCGCACCGGTGTGGTGCGCGCCTGCGCATTACGTTCCTCCATGTCGCCATCCCCTCGTTTGGTGCGTACAAGCGCGGGAGTCCGCGAAAAGAGCGCGAAATGGCCGCCCTCATCCAGGCTGAGGCCCTGGAGGTGCTCAATCACTTGGACCTGTTTCGCCTCGTGAGGACCTTGCCACGCCGTTTCAGCCTCTTGTATATGGGAGTACTGACTGGTGGCATTTTCATGTAGGACACAGGTCTCGAAGGCGGTCGCTAGGGTGAGTTACTTTACTTTGAGGAGCTGCTGACGTAGGGGGTCCGACTGAACACCGAAAACGATCTGGTCGCGTATCGTGGAGTTGGAGGTGGGCCTATAGCTGCAAGATTACGCAAGGATGCGGAGGTGTGTTAAAAAGGATTGGAAAGGTTCGTCCTTACCCTGCAAACACTGCTGGAACACATAGCGTTCGAAACTTTCATTCACCTCTACGCTGCAGTGAGTGTCAAATTTGAGGAGAACCGTCTTGAACTTCGTCTTGTCTTCGTCATCTGCAAAGGTGAGAGAGTTGAAAATATGGATGGCATGGTCCCCGGCCGTGGAGAGGAGAAGAGCAATCTTTCTGGTGTCCAAGGCGCCCTCCCTGTCCGTGGCTTCGAGGAAGAGCTGGAAGCGCTGTTTGAAAATCTTCCAGTTGGCCCCGAGGTTGCCGGCGATGCGGAGAGGCGGCGGCGGGCTGATGTTGTCCATGTTGCAGAATGACGGAATGCTGGCGGAAGGCAGATCACTTGCAGGCAGGTCTAAGAAGTGCTAGTGTGCAACCACTCCTGGTATCATTATATGTTGGGTGTTCTGGATCACATACAGGTCACCAACACTTGAAGTAGTGCAACACTATTTTATTAAAAGGTTAACTATTTAAACATACTTGAACTGTGGGTAAATTTGATACTAGCTTTAACTAAAGACCTTTGCCTTGTCCTAACCAGTTGATGCACTCAGCACATGGTGAATGGCTGTGTTGCAGGCTGTGAGCTCTGTGCTCCTCACTAGCTGCTACTCGAATGAGCGGGAACTCTGATGTCCCCTGTCTTTATAGTGCGTGTGCTCTCACTGGTGATTGGCTGCGGTGTTGTGTGTGTTGATTGGTCCCACTGTGTGTCCATCAGTGTGTGTCTGCACCATGATATACTGGTGTATATTATGACAATCGCCACTGGGTTCCGTTCTAGGATTAAACTCTCCTCTAGTTCCTGGCAGCTCCCGTTTAATTTCCAAGGCCTTAAGCTGGAGCTCTCTCTCTTTTGCATTTTCCTCTCTCCTCAATGCTTTTTCCTCTCTTTAATTCCAACTACCTCATTTCTGTCTCAATTTCTTTTTCTTTTTCTTTTCGCTGCATCTCTGATTGTTTCATTTGTAACCGGATTTTAGTTAATTCTACTGATTGTTGCCATGACTCAGGCTGTGTTTCTGGCATTTCAATTTAAATGTTGAATTATCTCTACCTTCCTAGCTTTGGCTGGCACCTCTATTTTTAATTCACCTGCCAATTCGACTGGCTTGTCTTTTCATAGCCCTTTTAAATAAAAAGACAAGTCATCAACCTGAATAAAAATCTGAGCAGCTTCCAGAGCAATCCTGTCATATTGCTACAAACTTGGTGTCTCTTTTTAATTTATACTGTAACCCATAGTTCGCTGTCTACCATTCCAAACATCCTGGACCTAAGCCCCTAAATTATGTTCTGGCACCCTGGGCTAGGGCATGGTCAATTCCAGCCCACCCAGAGTCGCAACACAATTGAATTAAGCAATAATTCTCAGAAGAAATACCCAAAGTCTTTGGCCCTTAGCTGCCCAATAATTACAGTCACCAGGCTGGTAAATTTAAACACAATTACTTTTTATTTGTAACAAAAACTATAATGAAATGACTTCCCCCACCCACTACACACACACACACACACACATGGGAGACAAACATAGAGGGAGGAGAGGGGTGAAAATAATAAGGCTGAAGGTCAAAAGATAAAAGTCTGTGTTTCAGATGGTTGTTTCTAGCACCTTTCTCCTCTTCAAACTTTGCTTTGAGTTCGAGATTTTCACTGTCGATTCATTCAGGTAGGTTCAGAAATTCATCAACTCACAGCCTTTCTGGAGAGAGAGAGCGAGAGAGAGAGAGAGAGGGCAGGTCCTTTTGGCCAATTCATTGTCCCCCACCGAACTGATCAAACCGAGTCCCAGCCATCTCTCGGGTGCCGAAAAATCTGAGTGTTTCTGTCCAAAACTAGCAGAGTGTTTTCTGTTGTAACTTCTGAATTCCTCATTCTCTTTGCTGCTTGACTTAAAGATACATGTCCATTAAGCACCCGTGGATCAAAAATGATAACGGCAAAAATAAAGAAAGGGGAAATAAGGGAGTCACCATGAAGGGCCCTTACATCATCCACAGCCAGAAGTGTCAAGTGGATGAGCCATCTAGGCCTCCTCCTGAGATCCCCAGCATCACAGATGCCAGTCTTCAGTGAAGTGAATGTACTCCACATGTTATCAAGAAATACTTGGGTGTAGCAAAGAGTACGGGATCTTACAACATACCAGCGGTAGCACCAGAACTAGCTGCGCTTCTGGCCAAACCATTCTGGAATGGCTATAACACTGGCATCTGTCCGGCAATGCGGAAAACAATCCAGGTTTGTGCTTCCACAAAAAGCAGGATAAATCCAAGCCAGCTAGTTACCATCCCATCAGTCTACTCTCAGTCATCATTAAAGTGAGGGCAGTGCTATCAGAGCTAAAGGCAAGACATGGGGTGGGATTATTCTGGTCACGCCCACCCCAGACCGGAAATTCCCACCTGAGGTCACTGGACCGTTAAATGATCTGCTAAATTTTCCGTCCTGCCCGCGGCGATTCCCGTGTTGGGCGGGACTGTAATATTTATCCCACGAGGTGGGAGTGACTGCCATTGACATCAAGGCAGCATTTGATCAAGGAGCCCGAACAACATTCAAGTCAATGGGAATCAGTGGAAAACCCTCCACTAGTTGGGGTCATAACAGCACAAAGAAAGATAGTTAAGACTGTTATTGGAGGGCAATCATCTCAGCCCCAGGACATTGCTGCAGAAGGGACTAATGTTACTGTCCTTAACCCAGTAACTGATCCTTAGCTGATGGCAAAAGTCAGGAAAGCCAGCTCTCTGAAATGTATTTTTTTCTGTTATACTTCGCAACATCTATTGTTAGGGATATGCCAAAAATATTTCCTCTCAGTGCTAATATGAAAGAAATCACCTGGATAGTTTAATATCTGCTCAGGACTGTAGCTTTTAAAAAAAAAAAAATATTTTATTAAGGTATTTGAAAATTTTTATAACAGTAACAAAAACAATGACATCAACACGGTAAAATAAACATCCCCCCCGCCCCCCCACCCCAGCCCAATCTTCACACACCTCAACCTTACAACAACAATCCACTCGCCCCATTCGTTGGAATACTGCATCTGCTGACATTTTTAATTTTCCCCGAGAAAGTCAACAAACCCTAACATTGACCCTCTTAATGCAAACTTTATTTTCTCAAGACTAAGAAACCCAGACATGTCATTAACCCAGGTCTCTACACTCGGGGGCTTCGAGTCCCTCCACATTAATAAGATTTGTCTCCGGGCTACCAGGGAGGCAAAGGCCAGATGTCGGCCTCTTTCGCCCCCTGAACTCCCGGATCTTCCGACACTCCAAAGATCGCCACCTCCGGACTCGGCATCACCCGTGTTTTTAGCACCGTGGACATTGCCTTAGCAAAACCCTGCCAAAACCCTCTAAGCTTCGGGCATGCCCAAAACATATGGACATGATTTGTTGGGCTTCCCGCGCACCTCGCACATCTATCCTCTATCCCAAAAAACTTGCTCATCCGGGCCACTGTCATGTGTGCCCGGTGGACTACCTTAAATTGTATCAGGCTAAGCCTGGCGCCCGATGAGGATGTATTAATCCTGCTTAGGGCATCTGCCCATGGACCCGCCTCTGTCTCTCCTCCTAACTCGTCCTCCCACTTGCCCTTAAGCTCCTCCACTGGTTTCCTCCGCCTCCGAAAGCTCCTGGTAAATATCCGATACCTTCCCGTCTCCCATCCAGGCACTGGAAACTACTCTATCCTGTATCCCCCGCGGCAGCAGCAGCCGAATGGCCGGCACCTGTTTTCTCAGGAAGTCGCGCACCTGCAAATACCTAAAACCATTCCCTGCTGGCAATTTAAATTTATCCTCCAAGGCTTTCAAGCTGGGAAAGCTCCCATCTATAAATAGATCCCCCATCCTTCTAATTCCTGCCCTCTGCCAACTCCGGAACCCACCATCCAGCCTACCTGGTGCAAACCTGTGGTTGTTATAAATCGGGGTCCAAATCGATGCTCCCTCCACTCTCTTATATCTCCTCCACTGCCCCCAGATACTCAGAGCCGTCACTACCACCGGACTTGTGGAGTATCGGGCCGGCAAGAACGGCAGAGGTGCCGTTACCAATGCTCCCAGGCTGGTGTCTTTACATGACGCCGCCTCCATCTGCTCCCATGCCGACCCCTCCCCCACTACCCACTTCCTGATCATGGCTATATTAGCCGCCCAGCAGTAATTGCAGAAGTTCGGCAGCGCCAACCCACCCTCCCCCCGACTGCGCTCCAGCAACACTTCTTAGGGCTGTAGCTTATGAGACAGTTAACTCTCCCACAAATCGCGAAAGACGTGCTGTTAGGTAATTTGGACATTCTGAATTCTCCCTCAGTGTACCCGAACAGGTGCCGGAATGTGGCGACTAGGGGCTTTTTCCAGTAACTTCATTGCAATGTTAATGTAAGCCTACTTGTGACAATAAAGATTAGTACTATTACTACATTATTATTTCAACACATTAAAACCGGTGAACAAACAATTTCTTCGCAATACAGCAACTCCCAAGAAAACTCAATTCAGAATTTGTTTGAATGGGGAAATCTATTGGTTTGCGGTCCCAGATAATTGAGAAAATCAATTTTGGCGTAATCTTTCAAGACAGGCAGATTTTTGTCCTGGTGTATTTTGGGCTGAAGGCTCAGTAAGGACTCCAGTTTAATTAACAACTTCAGCTAGGCAGATAGCTGGCAGTTATCAGGTCAGTGAAAAAAAAGGGCAGCACTGCCTTTTAAAAAGAAATTCTAATTAAGGGCCAATTTAGCGTGGCCAATCCATCTACCCTGCACATCTTTGGCTTCTGGGGGTGAGAGCCACGCAGACACGGGGATAATGTGCAAATTCCACATGGACGGTGACCCGAAGCCGGCATCAAACCCGGGTCCTCGGCGCCATGAGGCAGCAATGCTAACCTTGGTGCCACCCTTAAACTTAAACTTACTTTTACTGACCACATGAAAATGATAACAGCAGGACTGTAAGGAATAAAGCTGAGCAGATATTGCAGGGATTATTTCACTCTCCACAAAGTGACAAAAGCTTTGCTTAATTTTGCTTTCCACATCAATACACTGGAACTATGAGGGTGGCATGCGGCGCAGTGGCTATCACTGGGACTGCGGCGCTGAGGACCCGGGTTCGAATCCCGGCCCTGGGTCACTGTCCGTGTGGAGTTTGCACATTCTCCCCGTGTCTGTGTGGGTTTCACCTCCACAACCCAAAGATGTGCAGGTTAGGTGGATTGGCACGCTAAATTGCCCCTTAATTGGGGAAAAAAAACTAATTGGGTTCTCTAAATTTTTTTAAAAATACACTGGAACTATTTAGTATTATAAATGTATATGAGCAGCAGACATAAATTGGGAGGAACAGGGGTGAGAGGTTGAATGACCATTATTTGCTTAATTGAAAAGGGCTGCATTAATATTTAACTGTGTTGTTAAGTAAAGATCGCATTAGGCGTTGGTTTTATCATGACTAGAATTGCCTAATATGCTTAACAATGAATGTGATCATTGCTGTATCGGTTTAGACTAAAACTCTGCAAAGCTGAACAGCATTAAGGACAGACTGCTGATGCGAATAAGTATTAAGTATGATTGTAATTTTACATCAGACTCAAATGTGCAAAGAATATTTTGAAATTAGCCCGATCAGAAAACAATCGTCAATACTAATCATAGGTATATCTGTTTAAACTAAAAAAGGTGGGGTTAATTATCCCCCTATTGTTAGAAAATATTTTTTTTTGTGTCTGTCATGGGTAACAGAAGCCAAAATGGTTAGCACAACACATACAAATCACTGACTCAAAATGGCTGTCAGGCAATGTACAAAACATTGATAGCCATCAGTTGGCCACTGGTTGGGTTACGGGGATAGGGTGGAGGCGTGGGCTGAAGTAGGGTGCTCTTTCCCAGGGCCGGTGCAGTCTCGATGGGCCGAAAGGCCTCCTTCCGCACTGTAAATTCTGTAAATTCTATGATTCAGTTATACACGATGACAATGCCTGGAAATATCGAGTGCTTCTAAATTTAGCCAATGATTCATTTGCATGAGTAATATTGGTTTTGGTAACCAGTCTAACTGGTGTGGCAATGCTGGAGCTCATGCCTATGCAAACCAATTCATTAACAGGGATAACTGGGGAATCAAGGTTCCTCCCAATCAATTTACCCTTAAAATATCCACATAAAAATGTTACTGCCAAATATTTGTCCTACACTTAAGAACGGATTACTCTGATTTGAAAGACAATCATAACTGTTCTGGGGCAAGGACTCCTCTGCATTCATTTCATGTACATAATTGGCTCAAAAAAATGCTATGCCATTCCAAGCAGTTGCCTAGCATTAATCGAGCACAGCTTGTGTTTTCTGGTCAGCCATTCTGCCCCAGTGTGGAATCTCCGAACACAATTTGCACCTCCCTCTCCACATTCTACCTGTCAAGTCCCTATGCACCTCATCAACATATATAATGAGGTTGAGTGAGGCAGCAGACTGAATTATTAGGCTGGCTGCCCATTAAACACTATTCCTGAAAAATAAAATCAGGAAAAAAAAACGGATTTTAAGAAAGCATTGTGGTAGTCACCACTAACTGTATATTAGATGTAGTACCTGTATATTAGATGTAGTACGGTAAGGCTCCTGTGCAAGAGGTACATGGGTAAATCCCTGCCTGCTGGCTCCACCCAGTAGGCGGCGTATAAATGTGTGTGCACACTGGAGCTGCCCCCATTCTGGTAGCAGCTACAGGAGGCCACACATCTTTGCTCAATAAAGCCTCGATTATTCACTACTGTCGTCTGTGTAGTAATTGATAGTGCATCAATTTATTGAGCAAAGATTTTGAAACGATGGACCTTCGCATCAAGCCTGATCGCCTACAGCTACATGCTCAAGAAGCCAACGCCACTTTGAAAGCTACCTCCAAACACCGGCTGAACAACCCTCAGACGCACAGAAACTCCAGGTCCTTTATTCACGGGTGAGCCCTGACATTTTTCCTCTCATCCGGGATGTGCCCACTTACTCTGAAGCAATGGAGCTCCTGAAAGGACATTACGTTCGTCCGGTTAACAAACTCTACCCCAGGCACCTCCTGTCCACGAGACAGCAACTCCCCGGTGAGTCCCTAGACGATTTCTGGCGTGCTCTGCACATCCTGGCGAGGAACTGTGACTGCCAGGCAGTCTCGGAAGTCGAGCATACAGAACTTTTAATCAGAGACGCTTTTGTTAAGGGCATGGCGTCGGCGTACATCCGCCAGCGCCTATTGGAAGGGGGTACCCTTGACCTTGCGGGAACCAGGCAGCTCGCGAATTCGCTAGCAGTGGCCTCCTGTAACGTCCAGTCGTAGGCCCCAACCGCACGGCACCCTCGTGGACATCGTGGGCAACAACAGCCACCGACCCCAGCCCACCGCAAACCTGCGGCGCACGGCAGCCAGCCAACCTGGGGTGCCCAAATGCTACTTCTGCGACAGACCAAACACCCCCGGCAGCACTTCCCGGCGCGGAGCGCATCCTGCAAGGCCTGCGGAAAGAAGGGACATTTTGCTGCTGTGTGCCAGGCCCGGTCGATCGCTGCTGTCTCTCGGCCCAGCGTTCCTGCACTCCCCACGTGCAACCCGTGAGCGCCGCCATTTTCGTCCCCGCAGACCACATGTGGCCCGAAGGCGCCGCCATCTTCTTCCCCGCAGGCCCGTGGGCGCCGCCATCTTCAGCGCCATTTTGGATGGCGCCTTAGGACCCCTGCTTGTCGGGAACTTCGTCTGGCTGCTCATCGCCTGCCACCACCGCTGGCCAGCCCGGGGCCTCCCAGCATCAGCCGCAGCTCGCCTCGATCACCCTCGACCAGTCCCGGCCGCACAACCTCGCAGCCGCAACGACAACGATAAAAATCGATGGGCACAAGACTTCCTGCCTTCTTGACTCCGGGAGCACGGAAAGCTTCATCCACCCCACTACGGTAAGGCGCTGCTCCCTCGCGGTACATCCCGTTACCCAGAGAATTTCCCTGGCCTCCGGATCCCATTCTGTGGAAATCCGGGGGTACTGCATCGCCACCCTCACTGTCCAGGGCATAGAATTTAGCAACTTCCGGCTCTACGTCCTCCCCCACCTCTGCGCAGCCCTGTTACTCGGTCTGGACTTCCAGTGCAATCTCCAAAGCTTAACTTTAAAATCTGGTGGACCCCTACCCCCCCTCACCAGATGCGGCCTCACGACCCTTAAGGTCGAGCCACCTTCCTTGTTTGCAAACCTCACCCTGGATTGCAAACCCGTCGCCACCAGGAGCAGACGGTACAGTGCCCAGGACAGGACCTTCATCAGGTCGGAGGTCCAGCGGCTGCTGCGGGAAGGCATCATCGAGGCCAGCAACAGCCCCTGGAGAGCCCAAGTGGTAGTAGTAAAGACTGGGGAGAAACAAAGGATGGTTATTGACTACAGTCAGACCATTAATCGGTACACACAGCTTGATACATACCCCCTCCCACGCATATCTGATATGGTCAATCAGATTGCACAGTATCGGGTCTTTTCCACAGTGGACCTGAAATCTGCCTACCACCAGCCCCCCATCCGCAAGGCGGACCGTCCGTACACTGCTTCCGAAGCAGATGGCCGCCTCTATCACGTCCTTAGGGTTCCCTTCGGCGTCACTAATGGGGTCTCGGTCTTCCAACGGGAGATGGACCGAATGGTTGACTGGTACAGACTGCGGGCCACCTTCCCATACCTAGATAACGTTACCATCTGCGGCCACGATCAGCAGGATCACGACGCTAGCCTTCGCAAATTTCTCCACACCGCCAACCTCCTTAATCTCACGTACAATAAGGAGAAGTGCGTGTTCCGCACCAACCGCTTAGCCATCAACAAAGAACAAAGAACAAAGAAATGTACAGCACAGGAACAGGCCCTTCGGCCCTCCAAGCCCGTGCCGACCATGCTGCCCGACTAAACTACAATCTTCTACACTTCCTGGGTCCGTATCCCTCTATTCCCATCCTTGGCTATGTTGTGGAAAATGGAGTTCTAGGGCCTGACCCCGACCGCATGCACCCCCTCATGGAACTCCCACTGCCCCAAGGCCCTGAAACGATGCCTGGGGTTTTTCTCCTATTATGCCCAGTGGGTCCCGAACTATGCGGACAAGGCCCGCCCACTCATTCACTCCACAGTTTTTCCCCTGATGGCTGAGGCCTGCCAGACCTTCAACCGCATCAAGGCAGACATCGCCAAGGCCACGATGCACGCGGTCGACGAGTCCCTCCCTTTCCAGATCAAGAGCGATGCATCGGACGTAGCTCTGGCCGCCACCCTCAACCAGGCAGGCAGGTCCGCACCCTACATGCCTCCGAAATTCGGCATTCCTCTGTCGAAAAGGAGGCCCAAGCCATCGTAGAAGCTGTGCGACATTGGAGGCATTACCTGGCCGGCAGGAGATTCACTCTCCTCACTAACCAACTGTCGGTTGCCTTCATGTTCAATAATACACAGCGGGGCAAGATCAAAAATGATAAAACCTTGAGGTGGAGGATCGGGCTCTCTGATGTGTTGGGTAAGTTGGGGCTGCGAGGACTGCGTTTACTGCAGCAGTGAGAGAGACAGGCTTCCAACACTTGAAGAAATGCAACTCGATTTTATTGAACTCTTAACTATCCTACATACTTTAACTGTGGGTTGACACTATGCTGACTTGACTGGAGACCTGAGGGTAACCTGATCAGACTATCTTACTACCACATGGTGTATGTTCTAGTTGCTGCTCACGGGCTCTGACTGTCTCAGAGGCTGCATCCCAAGAGAGCGGGAAAACTAGTGCCCTCTGGCTTTATAATGGTCGTGTCCTGTCTGGTGATTGGCTGCTGTGTTCTGTGTGTTCACTGGTCATCCTGCGTGTCAATCACTGCCTGTCTGTGCACCATCATATACCTGTGTGTATATTATGACACTCTCCACCTACAATTACGAGATTTTGTATCGCCCCGGGAAGCTCAACGAGCCCCCCGATGCCCTATCCCGATGTACATGTGCCAGCGCACAAGTGGACCGACTCCGGGCCCTGCACGATGGTCTCTGTCACCCGGGGGTCACCCGATTCTTCCACTTCATAAAGGCCCGCAACCTGCCCTACTCCATTGCGGAGGTCAGGGCTGTCACCAGAGACTGCCAGGTCTGCACGGAGTGCAATCACACTTCTGCCGGCCAGATCGAGCGCACCTGGTGAAGGCCTCCCGTCCTTTTGAACGCCTCAGCATGGACTTCAAAGGGCCCCTCCACTCCACCGACCGAAACATGTACTTCCTGAATGTGGTCGATGAGTACTTCCGATTTCCCTTCGCCATCCCATGCCCTGATATGACTTCTGCCACGGTCATTAAAGCACTCAACAGCATCTTCGCCCTGTTCGGTTTGCCCGCTTACATCCACAGCGACTGGGGATCCTCCTTTATGAGCGATGAGCTGCGTCAGTTCCTGCTGAGCAAGGGCATTGCCTCAAGCAGGATGACCAGCTGCAACCCCCGGGGAAACGGGCAGGTGGAAAGGGAGAACGTGACGGTCTGGAAGGCCGTCCTGCTGGCCCTACAGTCTAAAAATCTCCCGATCTCGCGCTGGCAGGATGTCCCCCCTGACGCGCTCCACTCTATCCAATCACTACTCTGCACTGCAACAAATGAAACCCCCCATGAACGTCTCCTTGCCTACCCCAGGAAGCCCACCTCCGGGGTTTCGCTCCCAACATGGCTGACAGCTCCGGGACCTGTCCTGCTCTGCAAGCACGTGCGGACCCACAAGGCGGACCCGTTGGTCGAAAGAGTACTGCACGCGAACCCACTGTACGCCTACATGGCACACCCCGACGGGCGCCAGGACACAGTCTCCCTCCGGGACCTGGCACCCGCTGGATCCCCACCCACGGCCCACCACCCGACACCCACCTCTCCGATTGCCCTCGTGCCACTCACCCTCCCCCCAGCGCACCTTACCACAGCCCCCACCCCAGGATGATCCGTCCTCCCACTGGTTCCACTCGGGGGCGATGAAGACGAGGACAACACGCTCCCGGAGTCATAGGTGATCAAGTCGGTGCCCGCCTCACCACCAGGACCGAAGCGATCACAGCGGAGGATCAAGGCATCTGACCGACTGAATCTGTAAATTTTGCCTGAACGTGTAAATTTTGCCTGATCTGTACATTTTTTCCACCACCCGCACCGGACTCTTTTTTTAATAGGGGGTGAATGTGGTAGTCACCACTAACTGTATATTAGATGTAGTACGTGTATAATAGATGTAGTACGGTCAGGCTCCTGTACTAGAGGTACATGGGTAAATCCCTGCCTGCTGGCTCCGCCCAGTAAACGCCGTATGAATGTGTGTGCAGACCGGAGCTGCTCCCATTCTGGGAGCAGCTACAGGAGGCCACACATCTTTGCTCAATAAAGCCTCGATTATTCACTACTCTCGTCTTTGTAGTAATTGATAGTGCATCAAGCATTTGACAAAATACCCACATAAAAGGCTAGTTAACAAAAATGGAGGCTGATAGTAGGGTCAGTGTCAGCTGGGATTTAAAAAAACATGCTTAAAGGCAGAAAACAGCCCGTTGTGGTAAAGGTTGTTTTTCAAACTGGAGGATGGGAGATACTGTTGTGGTGTTTCCCAAGGGTCAGTGATAGGATGTTTTGATATATATAAATTGGAATTCGAAGGAATATTTAACATTTGGCACTGATATCAAGATTGGAGAGGCAAGATTTCCGGTGGCAGCATGTAGGGGGACGTGGCACATAGGGTGGCTCCTGCTTGAGGCTTGTTTTTTTGGAACTTAATGCCAGGTCCCAGGGGCACTTTTTCAACAAATAGGTGCAGAAGAAAGCCGCCGTAAAGAAGGGGGCGAGTGAAGGTTTGCCATTGAGCGAACGGGTCAGCTCGGCAGCAGGAAAGATGGCGGAGGCTGGCTTGCTGGGTGGGGCCGCACCGTTCAGGGCAGAACAGATGACCGAGGTGATGGCTGTGGAATTTGAAAAGCAGTTTGCTAAGCACATGGAGGTGATGAGGTTGGCGGCAATGAAGACACTGGTGGAGGAGGCGGTTGCCCCGGAGAAGGTGACGGTGTCATAAACATCGACCGAGGTGCGGGAGCAGGGTGAGAAACTGAAAGGGGTGGAGGAGGTCCTGTGGCAACAGAGTGGTCAGCTCACCTCGATGGGTGAGGAGCTGCAGAGGGTGCTGGAGGCCAACAAAGGTCTGCGGGCGAAGGTGGTGGATCTGGAAAACTTGTTTTGAAAACTTAGAATGCCTAATGCATTTTTTCCAATTAAGGGGCAATGTAGTGTGGCCAATCCACCCACCTTATGTTAAGTAATGGGTTAAGAGACATTCCAATTAGTTGTCTCATTTATGTTAAGTATCCAATAATTGACACTGATATGTAAAGGGGCTTCAGGTGGCCTTTGTGTCAGGTGATGTGATGTTAGAGTTTTGTGCAGAGTGCATTGAAGTAAATTGAAGGTGTTTGTGGAAAAGGAGCAGAACCTTTGACTCTTTATACAACTGCAGCTAAACAAATGGTAGCAGAGGATGGTTGCTGTGCAAATGAAATGAAAAATGAAAATGAAAATCGCTTATTGTCACAATGAAGTTACTGTGAAAAGCCCCTAGTCGCCACATTCCGGCGCATGTTCGGGGAGGCTGGTACGGGAAATGTGAAGGGTTGAAAGATACAACTTTTCCAGACCAGACCAAGGAGTGAGTGAGAAGAAAAAAAGAACAAAGATATAAGGCTGAACCTAGGATAAAGATGGCTGGATATGACTACCCCCCCTTATTTTCTGAAAGGGGATCGTCCGACCAATGGAGAAGTGCAGTAGTTATGTGGACTAAAGTAACTGCTTTGGGAAAGAGAAAACAAGGTTATGGCATTGGCTCTTCCTCTACCTTATGACAGTAAAATCCGAAACAAAGTGCTTTCTGAGCTGGAATTGGAAGAGTTAGACTCAGAAGAAGATCTGCAGACTCTATTATGTTCTATGGATAAGATTTATAAGAAGGATGACTTATATGAAGCATGGTCGGATTTCGATAGGTTCCGGTAAATAGAGGTTTTCTCCACTGAAGACTATATAATGGAATTTGGCAGACTATATAAAAGGCTGCAGAAACACAACCTGGAATTTCCACAGTCTGTGTTGGCCTTTAAATTACTTGACTGTGCTAGAGTGAGCAACATGGATAGGCTCCTGGTTTTGACAGGAATTCAATTTGCGGATAAGGATACCTTATTCAATCAGATGACAGAAGCTTGAAAAAAGTTTCTGGGGAAACATTCGATTCCGATGGCTCTGATGACCCAAATCGGTTAGCCTGCAATAAAGCAGAATATGGAAGATACACTACTAACTAAATATATTATTGGCTTTATCCCAGATCTTAAGGTCCATGGCCACAATGTCATTAAAATCCCTGGCCAAAGGTAGGGTTACTATCGGTCGTGCTGTGTCCTCTG
This sequence comes from Scyliorhinus torazame, assembly GCF_047496885.1. Classification (NCBI taxonomy): domain Eukaryota; kingdom Metazoa; phylum Chordata; class Chondrichthyes; order Carcharhiniformes; family Scyliorhinidae; genus Scyliorhinus; species Scyliorhinus torazame. The sequence continues at coordinate 339,572,350 of NC_092708.1, forward strand.
TACTTCCAACAAACTTCAAGCGATCACTAACCTGTTCTATTAGCTTAGTATAGGGTACATTCATCAATGATAATGGGTACAGATTACAAATGTTCAAATTTAGACTGAGCAGACAGACATGACGAGGAACCAGGGTCATCTGGTACGCACTTGTCACAGAACTATGAGGACCAGTTAACTGATATAGACAGGGTTTCTGTAGAGGATCACAACACTTCTGATGATTAGAAGAGGCCAGTTTTCTGAAAGGACAACTGCCAAAAGTTGGTACAAAAGTGACATACTTGCCTGAAGGGTCTAGTCAATGGCAGGATGCAACTGTTATTAGTAGAGCAGGGAAGGTCACTGGAAAGTATAAACATTGGTTGAATATACAGCATTCAGGGGAGGGAGTCAAGACCATGGATTGGGAACATAAAGTTCAAAAATGGAGGGTACAGAAACGCAGTGCCAGTTCAGATAGTACATCGGACAGTGAACAGGACTGCAGGAAAAGGGTGAGAACTATTGAAAGGACATCCCAGAGCAGAAGGGAAAGATCAAGCAGTAGCAGTACAGAACGAGATACCAGGCAGGAGAGGGAACGTAGTTTATCAAGGTCTCGGAACATGAGTAAAACTACAAATATTAATAGGAGTAGAAACCCACATGCACGTGAGATTTTGGTGGCTTCCAATAAGTTAGATGAAAAAGTTATCAAAGATGCCAAACAGCAAGAACTGCATAGTTGGAGTGAATTTGGGGAATACACGGAAGTACCGGTTAGGGGACAAAGAGCTCTATCCCACAGATGGATTTGCACGGAAAAGGTTCTTCCAGATGGAACTTATAAGGCAAAAGCCAGGCTTATGGCAAGGGGATTTGAAGAAAACTTAGAAGATCCGGATTTAAGGGTAGATTCACCAACGGCAGGAAAGGTTATTTTAAAGATATTCTTGGTTCTATTAACCACAAAGATATGGGAATGCAAATCGATAGATATAAAAGCTGCCTTTTTGCAGGGGCATCAGCTCCAGAGAGACATTTTTCTCCGTCCTCCTAAAGAGGCAGCTAACACAGAAGGGGTACTCTGGAAGTTGAACAAATGTGTATATGGATTAAATGATGCGTCTAGAATCTGGTATTTTTCGGTAAGGTCAGTTTTGTTAAAGTTAGGCTGTTGCCAGTTGAAAGCCGATCTGGCAATGTTTTACTGGCATTATAAAGGAAATCTTTCTGGCATCTTTATGATGCATGTCGATGATTTTTTGTGGGGTGGGACTAGTGATTTTGAAGCTATTGTAATCTCTGGTTTGAGGAAAGAATTCAGGGTTGGAAGTCAGGCTTCCGGTCCATTTAAATATATTGGACTGGAAATCGGACAGACTAAGTTAGGGGCAACTTTACGTCAGCAATCTTATTTGGAAAGCATCAGCCCAATAGCAATTAGCCGTGGCTGGGTTTCACAAAAAGACGCAATGGTTTCAAAGATGGAAAAAGAGCAACTGCGAAGTTTAATTGGGCAACTGAACTGGTTAGGTAGACAGACTAGACCTGACGTGAGTTTTGATGTCTTAGAGTTGAGTACAAAAATGAATGATCCCAAAGTGGAAGACATAATAAGAGCAAATAAAGCGTTGGTCAAACTTAAAATGCAAGAGTGTGTTTTGAGGTGCCTGGCTTTAGGTGACCGTAGGCACTTGAAACTCATAGTTTGTAGTGATGCGTCCTATGCAAATTTATGTGATGGGGTTTCAAGCGCTGGAGGTTTCTATAATTTTCCTATTGGGGAACAATGGTAAATGTTGCCCTCTTGTGTGGGAAACAAAGAAAATAAGGAGAGTGGTCAAAAGCACTTTGGCTGCTGAGACGTTAAGCCTTGTAGAGGTGGTGGATATGGCCTTTTATATATCTCAGATATTGACAGAAATTTTGGGATTAGGGGATTTGGGTAATATACCTATTGAATGTCACATTGACAATAAATCCCTGTGGGAAAATGTGCACACTACAAAAAGTGTCAATGGAAAAAGGTTAAGGATAGACATCGCAAGTTTGAAGCAGATGTTGGACAGAGGGGAAATAGCAAAAATTAAATGGGTTGACAGGAGCTATCAATTGTCAGACTGTTTTACAAAAAGAGGGGCGAGTTCACAGAAACTTTTGGATCTTGTTAATGAAGGGCGCTTGTTTCTGTGACTGTTTTTTGTTCTTCCAAAAATGAAAAAAAAGAAGGGAAATTGCGTGTGTGTTTTTGAGTTTCTTGCAATTTTGTTTTCACTTAATTATTTTTTTCTCCAAGGAAGGGGAGACTGTTAAGTAATGGGTTAAGAGACATTCGAATTAGTTGTCTCGTTTATGTTAAGTATCCAATAATTGACACTGATATGTAAAGGGGCTTCAGGTGGCCTTTGTGTCAGGTGATGTGATGTCAGAGTTTTGTGCAGAGTCTGTTGAAGGAAATTAAAGGTGTTTGTGGAAAAGTTGAAGTAAATTAAAGGTGTTTGTGGAAAAGGAGCAGTACCTTTGACTCTTTATACAACAGCAGCTAAATGTCTAACACCTTACACATCGTTTTGGGTTGTGGGGGTGAAACCCACGCAGACACGGGGAGAATGTGCAAACTCCACACGGACAGTGACTCAGAGCTGGGCTCAAACCTGGGACCTCGGCGCTATGAGACAGCAGGGCTAACCACTGTGCCACCGTGCTGCCCGAGGATCTGGAAAACTGATCTAGGCGGCAAAATCTGAGGATCGTGGGCCTGCCCGAAGGGGTGGAGGGCTCGAGGCCGATGGAGTATTTTGCCAAGATGTTGGTGGAGCTGCTGGGGGAGGGGGAAGATCCCCCCTGGTATGAACTGGATCGGGCTCATCGGTCATTGTGGCCTAAATCGAAGGCGAATGAGCTGCCAAGAGTGGTAATTATTTGTTTTCACAGGTACCATGTGAAGGAGAAGGTCCAGATTGGGCGAAGCAGAAGCGGGAGGTGCATGGGCTGGAGCTGGTATAAGCATTTATCAGGACTTAATCGTGGAGTAGGCGAGAAGGCGGGCAGATTTTGGTCGAATAAAGGCGGCACTGTACAAAAACGGGGTGCAGTTTAGCGTGGTGTATGCAGCAAAGTTGATCGTGATCTTCTTGGGGGTCAGTTTGCAGGATTGAAGGAGCTGGGAGTGAAGTATGGGCTGGAGCAGGGGGAAATGTTTAGATACTTGCAGGTTTTAGATTTTTTATTTTTTTATTTAGTGTACCCAATTAATTTTTTCCAATTAAGGGGCAATTTAGCATGGCCAATCCACCTAGCCTGCACATCTTTGGGTTGTGGGGGCAAAACCCACGCAAACACGGGGAGAATATGCAAACTCCACACAGACAGTGACCCAGAGCCGGGATCGAACCTGGGACCTCGGCGCCGTGTGGCTGCAGGGCTAACCCACTGCGCCACCGTGCTGCCCTACAGGTTTTAGATTTTGCCAGGAAGGAGATACAGAGCTTCCCGGTGGAGCCGGCCTCCACATTGCTGGAGAAGGTGCTGACGACAGGGGGGACTGGAGAAGGGGGTAGTGTCGGTGGTTTACGTAGTTACTTTGGAAGAGGAGAAGGCACCACTGGAAGGAATCAAAGCAAAGTGGGAGGAAGGTTTGGGAGAAGGTTTGGAGGAGGGGTTCTGGTGTGAGGTGCTCCGGAGGGTGAATGCATCCATCTCGTGCGCAAGGTTGGGGCTGATACAGCTGAAGGTGGTATATAGAGCACACCTCACAGGGGCAAGGATGAGCCGTCTCTTTGAAGGGGTAGAAGAACGTTGCAGGGGGGCCCCACGAATCACGTTCATATGTTTTGGTCCTGTCCAAATCTGGATGATTACTGGAAGGAGATTTTTAGGGTAATCTCTAAAGTGGTGCACGTGAAACTGGAGTTGGGCCCTCGGGAGGCCATATTCGGGGTGTCGGACCAGCCGGGATTGGAAACGGGTGCGGAGGCAGATGTTGTAGCCTTCGCCTCGTTGATCGCCCGAAGGCTGATCCTGATGGGTTAGAGCGCAACCTCTCCACCCTGTGCCCTGGCGTGGCAGGGGGACCTGTTGGAATTCTTGACTCTTGAGAAGGTTAATTTTGAACTGAGGGGAAGGATGGAGGGGTTCTACAATTCATGGGTGATATTCATCATGCACTTTCAAGATTTGGATAACATCGAACATTATGGGGGTGTTGGGATGGTCGGGGAGAGGGGGACTGTATGTGTTAATGGTGACTATGGGTGATTCTTGCTTCCTTTTTGTTATTTGTTTATGTTAATATGCAGGCAGTTGTTTGGGGGTTTGGTGGGAGGATGGGATTGTTGTTATTGATATGGGGATTGACATATTTGTTACTGCATTTATTGTTGGTGGATATAAATTTGGGAGAAAATGTGAAAAAGGAGGAGAATAAAAATATATTTTTTAAAAAGTTGATCGTGACCAACTCCCAAAGACTTTTACGTTGAGATGGTGGTAGTGGCAGAGGTGTTTGTGAAGGCAGATGATCTGGGGTAGAAATGAGAAATGGGACTCAGGATTGATCTTGGACTGAGCGTGGGGGAGGGGTGGTGGAAGATTGTATTTGGTTCTATTTTTTATTTCATGTTGGGGTGAAGTTGTATGTTTGGGTAAGGTAGGAGTTGGAATTTTTAGTAATGGCGGTTTTCTGCGGTTTGTGTGTTTTTACTGGGTTTGTTTGTTTGAAGGGAATTTCATTGTTTTCTTGGGACCGGGTAGGGGGAGAGGGAATTGGGGGGAAGTGGGGTGCCTGGGCAGGGGCCTCCACACAAGCAAGCTCAAGCTGGCTAGTGAGTGGGAATGTGGTGGGGGGAGAGGCTGTGGACATTGGAGCCTGGTTAAATAGGTTTCGTTGGGCCTAGGAGGTGTGAAAAGTGGGGGGAGGGGACCGATACTGGGAGAGGTGTTTTCCAGAGGAAGTGGATTGGGGGATTCTGGGAGGAGGGGAAGGGTTCGATGGCAACAAAGAGACTGGGTGAACCAGGCCCAGTGGGCAGGGCCCGGAGTTATGATGATGGTGGATAGGAGGGGCCGGGGGAGTGAAGGGGCATGAGAGACCCCCCAATCGGAATAGTTACGTGGAACGTGAGGAGTTTGGGGTGGGGGGCAGTGAAGAGGTTGAGTGTGTTTGCGCTCCTAATAAGCTTAAAGGCCGATGTTGTCATGCTACAAGAGACTCACCTGAAGGTGAAAGACCAGAGAGGCTCAGGAAGGGCTGGGTGAGCCAAGTATTTCATTTGGGGTCTGACAGTCGGGCACGGGGTAGCGGCTTTGTTGGGTAAGCAAGTGAGGTTCCAGATGGATAAGGTGGCGGAGGATCAGGGGGGCGTTGGAGGGGAGGTTGGTGGTGTTGGCAAGTGTGTATGGCCCTAACTGGGACGATGCAGGATTTGTGAGGAAGGTATTTGGGGCCATTCCGGACCTGGATTCACTCAAGCTAATAGTGGGAGGGGATTGGAATCTGCTTCGAGGATAGTCACTTTCGTCGTAGGGAAGGCATTGCTGGTTAGGATTAGGGATTCAGGGTATTCAGCGATAGCAATCTCGGATCATGCACTGCATTGGGTGGACATGGTCCTGGAGATGGGGGTAGCACAGAGACCGGGATGGAGAATGGATGCGGGTTTGCTGGAGGACTGAAGTTTCTGTGAGAAGATCGGGAAAGTGATTGAGGAGTACGTGTGCTTTAACTGTACAAGGGAAGTATCACAGGCTGTGGTATGGGAAGCCCTGAAGGCGGTAGTGAGGGGGGAGGTGACGGCATTTAAGGCCAAGGTGGATAAAGAGGAGAGGGAAGAGCGTCACAGGCTGATAGAGAAGATGTTGAAGGTGGACAGGAGGTATACGGGGGATGCAGATCTGACCCTTTAGGACAGAAGGAGGGAGCTTCAGGCTAGCTTTGACCTGTTGTCCACAGGGAAGGCGGTACTCCAACTGAGATGGGAGAGGGGAGCCATTTACGAATATGGGCTGGCAGGCCAACTTCGGAGGGAGGTGGCGGTGAAGGAAATAGTCCAAGTGCGAGATAGGTCGGGGAAATTGTTGGTGGCTCCGGACCAGATTAATAAGGTGTTTGATGAGTTTTATGAAAAGCTGTATAGGTCAGAGCCACTGGGGGAGGTTCAGGGGATGAGTGAGTTCCTGGACGGATTGGAGTATCTGAAGCTGGAGGAGGAAGATAGGGCCAGACTGGAGAGGTCGTTGGGGGAACAGGAGGTAAAGGTCGCAATTGAGAGGATGCAGTCGGGGAAGGTGGCAGGGCCAGATAGGTTCCCAGTGGAGTACTACAAGAAATGTAAAGACAAATTGGCACTGCTGATATTGGGGATGTTCGACGAAGCGATAGGGAAGGGGTTGTTCAACAAACATTGGGGCAGGCTTCAATCTTGCTGCTGTTAAAGAAAGATAAGGACCCTGAGCTTTAAACCATTAAAATGCATGTTATGGTTACTACTGGTTTAATTATTGCTTAGATTGTTAATATCTGGAGTGGTTTGTAATTTGATTTCAACCCATTTCTGTAGTCTTCAAAACTTCCTCCCCTCACCCCTTCCCAAACAAAAAAAAGAACATTTACCCACTTTTATTTGATCTCCCTTCGTCAAAAATACAAACGGCCAAGTTATTCACACATCCCTTGATATTAACATGCTCCCTCAATAGCCAAACTAGCATTGTGCTATGCAATCATGCTATATTTCAAGGTACAATGTAATTGGTATGATAATCATTGGAAGAAAATCCAAATTAGTAACGTTGGCAATATACTGTACCACACTTAAGAACTTTTAAGATCTTTTTTCCTGATTTGAATACTTGTTGAAGCATAAATTTACCTCTGTATTGGTTCTAATTCTCAAACAAAGTTACTGTTTTGACAGACAAAAAAAAGATAAGGACCCGATGGAGTGTGGGTCGTACAGGCCTATATCACTACTGAATGTTGATGCAAAGATACTGGCGAAGGTACTGGTGGCTAGGTTGGAGTGGTGCCTCCCAAAGGTGATAGGGGAAGACCAGACAGGGTTTGTGAAAGGAAGGCAGCTATTTTCAAATATCAGGATGTTACTAAATGTAATCATTAAAAAAAATTTTTTTTTAGAGTACCCAATTAATTTTTTACAATTAAGGGGCAATTTAGCGTGGCCAATCCACCTATCCTGCACATCTTTTTGGGCTATGGGGGCGAAACCCACACAAACATGGGGAGAATGTGCAAACTCCACACTGACAGTGATCCGGAGCCGGGATTGAACCTGGGACCTCGGCGCCATGAAGCAGCAGTGCTAACCCACTGCGCCACCGTGCTGCCCTACTAAATGTAGTCATGACCCTGGCTGAGGGAATGGAAGCGGTGGTGGTTGCGCTAGATGTGGAAAAGGCGTTTGATAGGGTAGAATGGGGCTACTTGATGGCGGTTCTAGAGACATTCGAGATTGGGCCGAGATTTACAGAATGGGATAGCTATTATATAGGGAAATGATGGCGAGTGTCCGCACAAATAGTATGAGCTCAGGGTACTATGCTCTGCGCCGGAGTACCAGGACGGGTTGTTCTGCTATTTGCATTTACGATAGAGCCTTTGGCCATCGCTTTAAGGAGTTTGGGACTGTGGAAGGGAATAATACGGGGGCAGGATGGAACATTGTGGGTGGGATTCTCCGGTCTCCGACGCCGAAATCATGGACGGAATTCTCCGACCCTCTGCGCCCAAATGGCGATCAGTGCGGGTGCAGAGAATGGGCGTTGACGCCGCAATCCGGCGTGACGCCACTCTTCATCTCCGCGAATCGCGTGCACACGGTCTACGCGGCGCAGGTAGGGCACCATTGACAGAGGCCCCCGCGGCTATTCTCTGACGAAAACTGGCTTGAGTTCCCGACGGCGTGGTTCTAACCACGTTTTGTCTTTCAAGAACAGCTCGTGGCGGCTACGGAGTCAGTCTACGGCCGCACTGGTGGTGGGGCGGGGGGATGCTTCACTGGGGGGTGGCTCACGGACGGCCAGGCTAGCGATCGGGGGCCACCGATCCGCGTGCATGATCCCGGGAGGGGGCAATATTTTCGGGGCCGCTCTGCGGTGCGAGTCCGCCATGTCGCACAGGGCGGCCTCCGAAGGCCACAGCCGTGCGCATGTGCGGACTCCCGATCGGAAGTGCAGGGCCCCGTATCGGCAGCCAGAGCTGCGAGGAGTACTCCAGGGCCATTCTAGCCCCCTCCAGGTAGGGGAATCACTCTGGACTTTCTTCAGGAGGCATAAAGGAGGCATTCTAAATTCATGGGGACTGTTTATTATGCACTTTTGAGAACTGGTTGCCATTGAACATGGGGCAGGGGGGCGGGGTTATTGTTGTATTGTTGCACTACTTATTGATTGATTGTTAATGTTTACCTGGAATGCACATGTAGATGTATTGGTTTGTATACATAGAAGATACAGTGCAGAAGGAGGCCATTCGGCCCATCGAGTCTGCACCGACCCACTTAAGTCCTCACTTCCACCCTAACCCCGTAACCCAATAATCCCTCCTAATCTTTTTGGACACTAAGGGCAATTTTGGCATGACCAATCCACCTGCACGTCTTTGGACTGTGGGAGGAAACTGGAGCACCCGGAGGAAACGCACGCAGACACGGGGAGAACGTGCAGACTCCACACAGACAGTGACCGAGCGGGGAATCGAACCTGGGACCCTGGCGCTGTGAAGCCACAGTGATAGCCACTTGTGCTACCGTGCTGCCCATATTGAGGGGGGGTGTTGCTTCTTTTGTCGTTTATTTGATGAAAATGTCGAAAATGTGGAGAATGAAAAGATTTTTTAAAAAAGCTTGGAGTGGCAAACACTGAGGATGATATAAATTAACTTCAGCAGGACATAAAGGTGGAATTCTCCATTTCTTCCTCTAAAGTGCGGTGGCGGGAGGTTCTGGTGGCACTGTTCCTGCTGACTGGAATGGCACCCGACTGTGCTTGGGGCCGCATCAATTATGCACGAGCAAGTATCTCTCCGAAACACAGAGCTGATTTGTCCACCTGCCGCCATCTTGCAGGTTCAAAGGTCCAGACACATATTTTTTTATTTTTAAAATATATTTTATTAAAGTTTTTTGATCAAACAAAGATTTCCCATTTTACAACTTTGTAATAATATATACATGGATCGTTTTTTAAATAAATAATATACTAACTAACGGCAACTGCCAACAACAAAATAAGAAACAACAGAAATAGTAACTAAAATAGTAACTTCGTAAAATGAAATATAAATAACTAATATATAAACACACGCATAAAACCCCTGAGGACCCAAATGAGCCCTCCCCCCCCCCCCCCCCCCCCCCCCACCCCCCCCCCTCCCCCCTGGGCTGCTGCTGTTACCTTTCCTATTTTCCCTCATCGCTCTGCGAGATAGTCGAGGAACGGTTGCCACCGCCTGGTGAACCCTTGAGCCGAACCTCTTAGTGCGTACTTTATCTGCTCCAATTTTATAAACCCTGCCATGTCGTTTATCCAGGCCTCCACTCCCGGGGGTTTAGCTTCTTTCCACATAAGTAGAATCCTTCGCCGGGCTACTAGGGACGCAAAGGCCAAAACATTGGCCTCTCTCGCCTCCTGCACTCCCGGCTCATCTGCAACCCCAAATATAGCCAACCCCCAGCCTGGTTCGACCCGGACACCCCACCAAATTTGCCAGACACATATTTTTACGCCAGGCCGACTCACTCAAACCTCTCTCCAGCCGACACTTTGCAGGATGTCCAGAAACTAGAGTTAAGCCTTCAGAAGAAGCCTGCACCCCGATTCAACCATCATGTTCTAGAGGCCTTGATTCCAACCTCACCTCTTCAGCCAAGACCAGGAGAGGGGTGGCAGGGATCCTCCAGATTCGATGAGGCTGCAGCCGATCGTGCTTGGGAGGACAGGGTCCAACCCGACATGACATCAGGTCTTCACAAAGAACGTAGCATATATGATGTACGATGTCTCTGGACAATCATAGGCATGTCCAGCACTGCCTCTCGCTCAGTTGTAAGCAGGAGACTCTTAATGATAAAACCTCGATACAGTGAGGCACTTCTGCTGCCTGGGTCTCTCCTCCTCACCCTCCTGTTAATGCTCAGGCTCCCCCTGGCCATGCCTCCTGCTGGAGGTGCGCACAGCGACGCCTCTCTCTGGTTTGCCTCCTCTACTGAATGAGGACTCTGAGCAATAGCGTTGAGCACTGGATCCATTTGTGCCACTGCCTTCTCTGAGAAAGTAAATATTGAAGACCAGAATGGTGAAAGAATGGGGAAAGGGAAGCTCTGATTGAGGGACCTATGGTTAATGAGGGGCGGCACAGCTTTAGGAAGCCTTATTTGCATTGTGCCTGATGCAGCCTTACTCCTGAGACTCTAGCACACACATAAAGGTGAGCACATTCCCTCCCAGAGGTGTGACATCTGGAGCCCAGAGGAGGGGGTGATAAGGTGTGGATGAAATGATTAAAACAAAGTAGCTGTGCACTCCATTCTTTGAAGTGGCATAACTATGCCAATTCAGTTACTCATGGTCAGTGAGTGGAATCCATTTGCCCACTGATGAATGGCATTCATTGTTAATCCGTGACTCCCCCACACCAATGGCAAATATCATGCAGCTGTCCCCCCTTCACTATTGCCTTCACTCTCCAAGACTACATTCTTACCTTAGACACGATCAATGTTGAGACTTTGATGCAAGTCTATTGAGTTCTGTCTATTTCTTCAACAGCATTGAATGAAATGTTTGGCTTGCTGTTGCTTCCTGGGAAGGTCTCTCTCCTATGCAGCAGACCTGAGCCCTGTCCTCTGAAGCAGCACCAACAAGGAGGAGCCCCATAGCCCAGCTTAGCGGTCCTCCCACACTGCCTCATGCTCAGACAGAACCAATCTTACTCTTCATTTTGCACAACGCCATTGTTTTGGGACTTCAAGATGGTAGTGCTTCACCTTTACTTCAGGACAGAGTTCGACCCTCGCTGTCCATGTGCGTCTGATTTACCTGGAGCCTCATGATGTGCAGGTACAAATGTCTCCCGTTATTCGCCAGCCTCCACCACTAATACTGGATCCAGTTGCTGCTGTGGTGGACATTCCAGCACTCCCCAACAAGCCCATCCTCTGCAAAGCGCCCATGCCCCACGTGGACCTCTACCCACCCCACCTGGAGGTTGTGTGCACAATAATGTACAGAGGTAACAACACCACCTTCCCCTCCCAGGAAAGCTTCAAATTTTCCCATCCCCTGCCACATCATGTCTTCCCTACAGGATGCAGCCCAGTGCAGAGCCCGCCAAGCCCAGGCACAGGTCTATAGGACAGCTTTGCACACTGAGCTCTGCATTTTTCCTGAAGAGCACATAGCCCTTACCCATCCCTGCAGCTGGGGTGCACCATGCTCCCAATGATTGCTCCTGCTTCATGGCCGCTGTTTTGGTGCACTGTCTCCTATCTCTGACTTCAGAACGTGAGGTCCACATAGTCCCTGGACTGCCTGTCATCTGTAATAAGAGATGCTGGAGGAATGTGAATAACTTTTTATGCAGCAGGTTGTAATGACCTAAAACTCGCTGCCTACGAAGGTGATGGAAGCAGAGATTTTTTTAAAAATTGGATGAGATAAATGTGCTGAGCTATAGAAATTGAGTGGGAGATTGGATTGAACCACGTGGAGCAGGCATAGCCTCGAGAGAGTGAATGACCCCTTTCTGTGCTGTAAATAACTAGGTAGTATAACAGGCTGCTAATCTGACATAGTTCGTTTCACACCGTGGGCAAGTTAAAGTTACTCCTTCAGGCTCAGATACTTTCCTGTTTCAAATAAACAGGTGTGGCTAAAGATTGTTTCAAAGAAGCCACTCTTAATTTAATTAATGGATGTACAATTGAACTCATCTGTAAAACTCTGGTGGATTCAGCTCTGTGCAGAGTCCGGAGGAACATCTTTTTTTTCAAATTTAAAGTACCCAATTAATTTTTTCCAATTAAGGGGCAATTTAGCGTGGCCAATCCACCTACCCTGCACATCTTTGGGTTGTGGGGGCGAAACCCATGCAAACACAGGGAGAATGTGCAAACTCCACACGGACAGTGACCCTGAACCGGGATCGAACCTGGGACCTCGGCGCCGTGAGGCAGCAGAGCTAACCACTGCATCACCGTGCTGCCCCACTGGTGTTAATCTGGCGTGACATCCCTGTACGGAGTTTGAAAATAAGGGGTGATTTTACTCAGATATTTTAGGCATTAAAGAGCTTCCGAAGGAGGGAAGACGGGCCTTAAATTCACCTTTTGCACGGGGCACCACCTTAGTAAAGAAATTGAAATGTATGGTGATGTATGTTAGGGGTCTGATTGAGAGTTAAATCATCCAGGAGTGCTCAGTAAAAGAATGGCATTTGGGGTTCTCGCACTTCAATTAACAACAATTCAGCTGAGCAGGAATAAACAAGTCTTTGCTGAGGATTTTGAGAGCCAGGTAAAGCTATGGAGAACATTCTGAGAAAGTCTGGCAGCATCTGTGGAGAGTGAAACTGAGTTAACAGTTCAGGTTAGTTCTGATGAAAGGTTACTGACCTGAACTGTTCACCCAGCTTCTCACTCTCCACACATCTTGCTGTTTTGTTATGCTCTTGACGTAGCATATGCTGCTTTCTTGATGTGCACTCTGACAAAGGAAGGTTCAGACTTGGAGATAGCTTTAACACGTTTATTAAACTGTTAACAATTCTCCTACTTGGATTTGACTCTCCTTTTAATCCTGCTTTAGCTACTCAGACTAACTAACCAATCTGCTACAATCCACGTGGTGGGTGTGATGTGTTTCAATCAACCCTGTCTGTACTCACTAAGTGTCTCCACTGGAAAGAGGAAGATCATGTGTGCTGTGTCCTTATATATGGGTTGGTGTAATGCCCCCCTGTGGTAGTGTCACGTCTGGGTGTATCGTGACTGCCCATTGGGCGTGTCCTATCTTACTGACCTATTGGTTGACTGTCTGTGTGTCATGTCTCTGGTGTTCCCTCTAGTGTCTAGCTAGGTGTAGTGTATGTACATTAACCCTTTGTGTACTTACAGTGATGTATATCACCACACCTGCCAGGTCTCCTCAGTATTCCCAGTTCTTTCTGTTTTCACTCCAGATTACAGAATCCACTGTGTTTTGCATTTGGCTTCAAAGACACATTGCTCAGCTTTCACTATATTCATTTGCTGCTGGAGATATTTGAAGCGAACTTTTGAGACATTTCAGGACACTTTTTGGGGCACTTTTTCAAGACTTCACCAGCACTCTATCAGCAAAAATTTGGCAAAACAATGTCAGAACAAATTTGGAAATCCTGGGAACTTAAACGAAACAGAACAAAATCTGTGCTTCTCTACTTCATTGGAGGCCTAATAGGAGTCACCAGGACGAAGAGATTAATTGGACACTGCCATTTTGTAAAGGCATCTCCTTTGGTCTGGAGGAGGAATGGGAGATGGGTATGAGCACCAGCCTCTTTTGGAGAGAGGTGTCATATAAAGGATTAATGTTAAATATATAAATATATATTATACAGCCATCAATGATGTAAGATCACATGACAACAGAGAATGGTGAGTGATAGTGTTATGTAGAGCTTCGTTCTGAGTCTGTATTGTACATAATGAGTGTTATGTTCAATAAAAGTTAGGGCGCGATTCTCCAGAAAGATTTCTAAATGTTGTAGTGAGCGGGAACTGCCGCAAGCTTCCCGGCGCTCGGCCAAGCGAATCCGGCAACGTTATTCAATGTTAATTGGTTCACTTAACAAGGCCTCACAGGCCTCTCCCTGCAAATGAAGACTAGCCAGCTGATTCGCTGGCACCGCATTCGTTAGCCCCCCGCTAACAAGGTCGAGCAGCACTTAAGCAGCACTTGCTCAGCCAACCCCAGCCAGCTGGCAACAATGGTGACGAGGAGACCGGCCCCAAGATTCGGGAACGCTGACCTGGGGAGGCTGCTAGATGCAGTGGAGGCCAGGAGGGATGGCCTGTTCTCCGGGGGTCCCGGAGGGTCAGCCATAGGGCAGCCAGTGCTGCCTTGGACGAGATGGCAGCGGCAGTGAGCTGGGGAGTGTGACCAGGAGGACTGGCATCCAGTGCAGGAAGATGGTCAATGACCTACACCGGGCAGCACGAGTGAGTAGATATCAACGCCCCCCCCCCCAAGACATTTCTGCCCCAATGGGAACATCCACCCCCCCTACTCTCCATGCGGCCCCCAACCCTCCCTCCCCCTTCAACCCCCCCCAGCCCTTCCCAGGGCCCAGACTGGCGGAGGGGTGTCGGACATTAGGATCCTCGTCACCTTCGAGGAGCGTGCACTGGAGGCGACCAGTGTGGCCGAGGACAGGGCGGTCAGCAACGCGGAGACTGGCGGACACCACAGAGGTGAGGAACTCCCGGAGTTCCTCACCTCTGAAGGACCTGTCAAATGTGAGTAGTGATTGCTTTACTGACTGACCCATCCCCCCCACTGACCACATGTCATTTCTCTCGCAGGTCCTCCAGCCGATGGCGCTGGCCCAACCCGAGTGGCTCCCTCTCTGGTCTCCCAGGAGAACACCTCGGAGGAGAGCTCCCAGGCTGCCACCGTGATAGTCACATCACAGCTGTCATCCCAAGCTTTCACCAGCGCAGATACATGCACTCGGTGGGAAGTGCTGGTGGTCAGGCGTCTGGAGCACAATCTGGTGAGCACCACACTGCTGCTGGTGCACATTAGGTGGAGGCAGGAACCCCCAGGAGAGACAGCAGTCAGAGGTCTGCTGGATCCCAGGACCCAGCTGGATCCCAGCCTGATGCTGAGTCTCCGGGGCTGATGGAGACATTAGGACGTGAAAGGGACATTCAGAGGGAGATGTCAGCGTCACTCAGATCTATAGCCATTATGGGAGTGGAGTCCCAGAGGCTACGGGCGCAGGAGATGTCACCGCCAATGTGTGGCATAGAGGCCAACACTGCGAGGGTGGCGACCGCAGTGGAGAACCTGGTGCACGACGTCGGCACCATGAGTGAAGGTGTCCAAGGCGTTGCGTAGGTGATGACGGCCATGGCTGAGGGTCCCGACAGTATGCCCGACTCGCTGGGGCATGTGACCAATACCAGACTAACCTTGATGAGGTTCTGCAGGACATGACTCGCTCTCAAATGGACATGACCAAGGTGCTGCGGAGCCTGTCCCAGGCGCAGGTGGGCATTGCCGAGGCGCTGCAGAGCATGACCCAACCACTGAGGAGCATTGCCAAGGGCGTCGACACAATGGTGTAGACATCGGGCAGATGCCAGGGCTGGCACAGCAGGGGAAGCCGGGGCTCGAACCAGCTGCCCCTCTGTACCAAGATGAACCCGGGGGCGGGTGTGGTGGTGGTGGGGGGGGGGGGGGGGGGGGGGGTAGGTAGGGGTGAGGGAGATGGGGGGGGAGGGGTCAGCACCATTGGGAGGGTGGGGAATTGTAAAACACAATAAACACCTTTGTGCATAAGCAGTGTGATGCCTCCGCAATGCGCGCCCACCTCTGAAACCTTGGCCCACCTCTCCAGACATCCCCCCGCCCCCTCCCCATGACACTCACCCACCCTCCGGCCATGGACATGTCCTCGGAGCCGTGTCCCAACCCTCGGGTGTTCAGCTGTTCACTGCTGCATGTGTCATGTTGCCTCACACAGTGTCCAGGCATCAAGGTGTGATTGGGATGCTAGGCAGTGACTCCCACATGCTACTTGGCCTACCCACTCATGGGAATCCACTTCGGTTGTGTGCACTGCTCATTTAACCATGATTGCCAATTCCCTATTGGCAATAGCCTTCAGCTGCCTGGCCAGGAGCTTCGGCAGTCTCCACCTCTTCCCCCCATCAGCAGCTTCTCCAGCTCAGTTGTCCAGACATACTTTTTTTTTCTTTCACAGAATGTTGGTGTCCCAGGCTTGGCCAGCAATTGTTGCCCATCCCTAATTATCCATGAGAATGTGGTGTTGAGCCGCCTTCTTGAACCACTGCAATCCATGGGGTGTAGGTACACCCCCAGTGCTGTTAGGAAAGGACTTCCAGGATTTGGGCCCATTGACAGTTCCAAGTCAGGGTGACTTGGAGGGTGTTATAACCCCCACAAGGACCATGGCGGCACAATCATTGATCTCCCTGTGGGACTTGTGGAATATGAGCTCCCTAAGTAAGGGGCAGAAGCCAACAACCTGGGGCTCGTTATAAGGTAGACAGGCCCAACTCAGGCCTGTGTAACATTTCCTCCCAACTAGATCTGCACTGGGTGTGAGATGCTGTGCTAAGCATGTGATTGTAAACATGTAAATAAATTCACCTCATTAAGACAGCTTCCTTATGAGTTATTATAGAGGGAAACATGCAGGTGATGGTGTTCCCATGTATCCGCTGCCCTTTTCCTTCTAGGTTGGAGAGTTCTTGGGTTCGGAAGGTGCCATTGACAGAGTCTTAGTGAGATTCTGCAGTGTATCTTGTAGATAGTGCCCACTGCTTTCACTGTGTGTCGGTGGTGGAGAAAGTGAATGTTTAAGGTGGTGGATGGGGTGCCAATCAAACAAGTTTCTTTGTCCTGGATTGTGTCGAGATTCTTGAATGGCTGTTGGAGCTGCACTCATCCAGGCAGGGGGAGAGCATTCCATCATTTCTGACTTGTGCCTTGGAGATGGTGGACAGTCTTTGGAGTTTTAGGAGGTCAGTTACTCACCACAGAATTCTCAGCCTTTGACCTGCTCTTAAAGCCACAGTATTTGCGTGACTGGTCCAGTTCAGTTTCTGCTCAATGTCAACCCCCATATTGCAATCTCATGCTTGAGTGATTGGAGTGCACTTACCGCTCTTTGATGTGGTTGATGTTTACAAACATTGGGTTTCAACACTTAGAGTCACTCATCCGTGAAGATAGATGAATGAAACAAGCCTGCAGCTGGTTTTTGGAAGCTGTCAATCACAGCCCACAACTAGAAATGAATGAATGGCTTGCAGGTAATGGATTTGAGGGGTTTAAACACAGGTTGCAACTGTTCCCCTTCCAGGAATGGACACGTGGAACTTTCAGGTACGTGTTACAGCTGTAATTGTTTTTACTACCCCTGTCTGGATTGCTCTCTAGCTTACATACAGAAGTCTCTTTTCTGAGTGGCCGGGGCGGGGGGGGGGGGGGGGGGGCGGGGGGGCAGTGTCTGTGGGGGAGGTCC
This sequence comes from Scyliorhinus torazame, assembly GCF_047496885.1. Classification (NCBI taxonomy): domain Eukaryota; kingdom Metazoa; phylum Chordata; class Chondrichthyes; order Carcharhiniformes; family Scyliorhinidae; genus Scyliorhinus; species Scyliorhinus torazame. The sequence goes on from NC_092708.1 coordinate 339,589,607, forward strand.
CTTTAGTCAGGGGGTCCCTGTGGAGGGTCCTTTTAGTTAGGAGTCGCTGTGGGGGTTCTTTTAGATCAGGGTCTCTGTGGGGGGGGGGGGGGGGTGGGGGTCCCTTTACTCAGGGGGTCCCTGTGGGGGGTTCCTTTAGTTAGAGGGTCTCTGTGGGGATCCCTTGAGTTAGGAGGTCTCTGTCAGGTGGTCCTATAGGGGTCCCTTTAGTTCGGGGGTCTCTGTGGGGGGGGGGCTCCTTCAGTTTGGGGGTCCTGGGGGGTGTCTCCCTATTAAGGGGTCCATGGGGGATCTCCATATTTTGGGGGTCCATGGGGAGGTACCCCTATTAAGGGGTCCCTAGGCGGTCTCCCTGTTAAGGGGGTCCTGGGGGGCTCCCCATTAAAGAAGTCCCTGAGGGGGTCTCCCTGTTAACTCTCCCAATACCACTGAATGTCAAGGGGAATGGCGACCATTGCACCTGTATCCTGCAGCAGTGGATTTGTGCGGGATCCATGAAGTTAGTGAAAACCTCTTCAGCACCAACAACACCACTGCCTGTAGGCCTTTGCTCCAAAAAGCACCAAATACATGTACAATTGACACAAGCACCAGAAAGTATCAATCAGCAACTAACCTGAAAGTAGTTGATGCTCCTTTTAAAGAGTGCCAGTGGGAAGTTCTGTCTTGAGGCTGAATGCATGTTCTGCCTTGCCTGATGAAGAGAGAGGTTGACTGGAGCACAGCTCCAAAACAACACTGCTAGTGTCAAACAGCTTGGCACATTTAAAAAAAAAACATTTTATTGAGGCATTTATAATTTTATAACAATAAACGGTACAAATACAAATATAAACATAGAGCAAAAAACATCTCTCCATCTCTTACTAATCCCACCTACCCTAAACATAAAGTAGCCTAACTCCCGCCCTGCCCCTCCACACTTTATTGTCTCTGCTGACAGTTAATTTTCCCCGAAGAAGTCGATAAACGGCTGCCACCTCCGGATGAACCCTAACGTTGGCAAACTTAATTTTCTCAGGTCTGAGAAACCCAGCCATGTCGCTAACCCAAACCTCTGATTTTGGGGGCTTTGACTCCCTCCACACTAACAATATCTGTCTCCAGGCTACCAGGGAGGCAAAGGCCAAAACGTTAGCCTCTCTCGCCCCCTGGACTCCTGGGTCTTCCGACACTCCAAAAATCGCCACCTCTGGACTCAGTGCCACCCTTGTTTTAAGTACCGTAGACATGACATCCGCAAATCCCTGCCAGTATCCACTAAGCTTCGGACATGCCCAAAACATATGGACATGGTTTGCTGGCTCTCTCGCACACCTCACACACTTGTCCTCTATCCCGAAAAACCTGCTCATCGGGGCCACCGTCATGTGTGCCCGGTGAACAACCTTGAATTGTATCAGGCTGAGCCTGGCACATGATGAGGACGTGTTGACTCTGCTCAGAGCATCCGCCAACAGCTTGGCACATTGATCGCCGTCATGATCTGCTTACACCATACACTACTGCTCTTGTTCAACTACCGCTGGCCATTCACTACACGTGCACTAACGCCCTCACCAGTATGCCACCTGGTGCAATACATCCCATAAAGTATACATGTGCCATGGACACTATTTTGGACATGACCTACAGTGCCGAAACAGCAAACGCTACTGATTAAAATTTCATGACAAAAATACTGTCTCTTTCCAGAAGTGGCTGCGAGGAAGCAAAAAGGAATGGGAGTCCTGGCTGATTTCCCAGCTTTGGGATAATAGCTAACTCAGCATTGGCCATGGCTCAAACCAGGGATATTCCTGTACTCTGTGACTGTGCACATCATACTCTTCCCTAAAAGATTTACACTAAATTCTTAGATTTAAATTATTTGATTTAACTCCAATAAAGCCTTTGCCGCAGTGTTTTTCATGTAACAGATTTGAAGCATCATCAGAGGCAGAAGTTGTTTTTGGTTGCAAGTTTTCAACTGTGATATGCCCTCCAGGTAAACCATTTCTCCCCTGGGTGTACTAGAAAGCCACTTTTCCTGTTTACGATTTGCTGATCAGTCATAAACAACGGTTGTCTTCAATATAGCCAGCAGCTGAATCATAATTTGCTATAACATACATAGCTTCGTCCTCTCTCCATTTGTGCAGTGAATCTTCTAATATGCAATGAGACGGGGTAGGTGGCATTTATACTGATCCCAAATAGTGACAACTGATCATCTATTCTCCTATAACATGTCAGCTACCTATAAACGCACTGTACAACGCTGTATGGAGAAAAGTAACATCTGAGAATCCATTTTCCCCTCTCCTTTTCCATCAGCTTGTAACAGCATTGGCTTCTTTTTGTGGGTAAGAGAGAAAGTTCCCTTTATGGGCGGCATAGCGGCGCAGTGGTTAGCACTGCTGCCTCACGGCACCGAGGACCTGGGTTCGATCCTGGCCCTGGGTCACTGTCCGTGTGGAGTTTGCACATTCTCCCCGTGTCTACTTGGGTCTCAACCCCACAACCCAAAGATGTGCAGGGTAAGTGGGTTGGCCACGCTAAATTGCCCCTTGATACACCATCAATGATAGACGACGAGTGATAAACGTAACTGAGGCTTTAATACACTAAACAGCAAGCCTCCTGCCTCTGGACCCGAACTTGCCACTTTTATCCAGAAGCCTGAGGGGAGGAGCCACAGGCAGAGCCAGCCTGGACAGGCCCAGGCATGTACAATACAGCACATTGAAGAGAAGACAATAACGTGGTTTACCACATTCACCCCAGTTTTAAAAAAAGTCTGGCGGGGGTGAAGTGGTCTTAAAGGTCCAGTCTGTCGGGGGCCTTGACCTTCTGCCGTGACCGCATTGGTCCCGGCTGTGGTGTGGGCACCGGCGTCGAGACCTGTGCGTTCGGGAGCGTGTTGACTACTTCTTCACCCAGATGTTGAGTCGGTGAGAGGGGGGTGCAATGTATGGGCGGAGATGGTGGTGCCTGTCCTCGGTGGGCCTGCGGGAGTCAGTTCATGAGGGAGGTGGGCGGAGGTGGCGGAAGATGGTGTAGGATGGGGGTGGTGGTGATGGTCGCCGGGGAACCTGCAGGTGCCAAATCCCGAAGGGAGACTGTGTCCTGCCGCCTGTCCTGGTGTGTCACGTAGGCATATTGGGGGTTTGCATGGAGCAGCAGGACCTTCTCGACGAGGGGGTCGGTTTTATGGCTCCTCGCATGCTTGCGGAGAAGGATGGGCCCCGGGACTGTCAGCCAGGACGGAAGCGAGACCCCGGAGGTGGACTTCCTGGGAAAAGCAAACATACGCTTATGAGGAGTCTCGTTAGTGGCCGTACACAGGAGCGACTGGATGGAGTGGAGCACATCGTGGATGACCTCCTGCCAGCGGGAGACTGGGAGACTTTTCGACCGCAGGGCCAGGAGGACGGCCTTCCAGACCGTCGCGTTCTCCCTCTCCACCTGTCCGTTTCCCCGGGGGTTAAAGCTGGTCGTCCTGCTGGAGGCGATGCCTTTGCTGAACAGGAACTGACGCAACTCATCGCTCATAAAGGAGGTGCCCCGATCACTGTGGATGTAGGCGGGGAACCCGAACAGGGTGAAAAGGCTGTGCAGGGCTTTGTTAACGGAGGCAGAGGTCATGTCAGAGCAGGCGATGGCGAAGGGGAATCTGGAGTACTCGTCAACGATGTTGAGGAAGTGCACATTACGGTCAGTGGAGGGGAGGGGCCCTTTGAAGTCCACGATGAGGCGCTCAAAGAGGCGAGAGGCCTTTACCAGATGTGCCCTGTCTGGCCGATAGAAGTGCGGTTTGCACTCCGTGCAGAGCTGGCAGTCCCTGGTCACGGACCTGACCTCCTCGATGGAGTAAGGCAGGTTGCAAGCCTTGATATAGCGGAAAAAGCGGATGAACCCCAGGTGACAGAGGTCGTTGTGGAGGGTACGGAGTCGGTCTTCTTGGGCGCTGGCACATGTACCGCAGGATAGGGCACCTGGGGGCTCATTGAGCGTCCCAGGTCGATACAAGATATCATAGCTGTAGGTGGAGAGCTCGATCCTCCACCTCAGAATCTTGTCATTCTTGATCTTGCCTCGTTGTGTGTTATTGAACATGAAGGCAACCGACCCTTGGTCAGTGAGGAGAGTGAATCGCCTGCTGGCCAGGTAATGCCTCCAATGTCTCACAGCTTCTACTATAGCTTGGGCCTCCTTTTCGATGGAGGAGTGTCGGATTTCGGAGGCATGGAGGGTACGGGAGAAAAAAGCCACCTGCCTGCCCGCCTGGTTGAGTGTAGCGGCCAGAGCAAAGTCCAACGCATCATTCTCCACTTTGAAAGGGATAGAGTCATCCACAGCGTGCATCACGGATTTGGCGATGTCTGCTTTGATGCGATCGAAGGCCAGTCGGGCCTCAGTCGTCAGGGGAAACGTGGTGGACTTGACCAGTGGGCGGGCTTTGTCCGCGTAGTTGGGGACCCACTGGGCATAGTAAGAGAAGAACCCCAGGCATCTCTTCAGGGCCTTGGGGCAGTGGGGCAGGGGGAGTTCCAGGAGGGGGCGCATGCGGTCGGGGTCGGGCCCTAGGATTCCGTGTTCCATGCGTAGCCGAGGATGGCTAGGCGGGTTGTGCGAAAGACGCATTTCTCTCTATTATAAGTTAGGTTCAGGAGTTTCACGGTGTGGAGGAAGCGCCAGAGGTTGTCATCATGGTCCTGCCGCAGGTGGTGATGTTGTCTAGGTACGGGAACGTGGCCCGCAGCCCGTACTTGTCAACCACTCAGTCCATTTCCCTTTGGAAGACCGAGACCCCGTTGGTGACGCCGAAGGGAACCCTGAGGAGGTGATAGAGGCGGCCGTCTGCCTCGAAGGCAGTGTATTGGCGGTCCTCCGGGCGGATAGGGAGCTGGTGGTACGCAGACTTCAAGTCGACTGCAGAGAAGACTCGATACTGCGCAATCTGATTGACCATGTTGATATACCTTCAATTCACCAAGAGGCCGAGAGAGCGAGTGAACATAAGGCTTTATTAGTCGTGAACTTGCCTAGCCAGAGTCGGTTGTGCAGATCAGTGCCACCCGCAGGTGGCCAGTTTATATATGGCCCCGGTGAGGGCGGAGCCAGAGGCGGAGCCCACCGGGGTTACAGTACAGTACCTGGAAGCAGCTCGTATCACCACTTCCAGGTCAAAGGTTACATTAGGCGTATACAATGGTTACTGTGTCATGCATTATGGTGAATACATTCACCACACATGTCAGATATGTGGGGGAGGGGGTACGCATCGAGCTGTGTGTACCGGTTGATGGTCTGGCTATAATTGATGACCATCCGGTGCTTCTCCCCAGTCTTGACGACCACCACTTGGGCTCTCCAGGGACTGTTACTAGCCTCGATGATCCCTTCTCGCAGGAGGCGCTGGACCTCTGACCTGATGAAGGCCATGTCCTGGGCACTGTAGCGTCTGCTTCTGGTAGCGACGGGCTTACAGTCCGGGGTGAGGTTTACGAAGAGGGAGGGTGGGGCGACCTTAAGGGTCGCGAGGCTACAGGCGGTGAGGGGGGGCAGGGGTCCGTTAAACTTTAGGGTAAGGCTCTGGAGATGGCACTGGAAGTCGAGCCCCAGTAATAGGGCAACGCAGAGATGGGGGAGGATGTAGAGCCTAAAGGTGGTGTACTCTACACCTTGCACAGCGAGGGTCGCGACACAGTACCCCCGGATTTCAACTGCGTGGGATCTGGAAGGCAGGGAGATTTTCTGGGTCGCGGGTAGGATGGGAAGGGAGCAGCGCCTTACCGTATCTGGGTGTATGAAGCTGTTAGTGCTCCCGGAGTCGAAAAGGTCTTGTGCCCGTTGATCCGGACGGTCATCGTGGACTTCGCGAGGTGGTGCGGCCGGGACTAGTCGAGTGTGACGGAGGCGAGCTTCGGAAGGCGGTCAGTAGGCCGGTCGGAGGTGGCGGCAGCCAGCGTACGGTCGGGTGAGCAGGGCTCCCGGGAGGCCGTGGAGTGGTCCCAAGATGGCGTCCAAGATGGTGGCCCCCGTAGGTCGCACGTGGCGGGTCGGGTATAAGATGGTGTCCAAGATGGCGGCCCCCGTGGGTCGCACGTGTCGGCCGAAATTAAAGATGGCGGCTCCCACGGGTCACACATAGCGGGTGGCGCGGTAGCTGGGGGTGGCCCTGACAGGCAGCAGGCAGCGCTGCTGGGCCTAGAAGGTTTAGGTGGGGGTCGGGCCTGGCAGGCTTTTGCTAAGTGTCCCTTCTCTTTTAAATAAACTGAGCATTTGACACAGAGGATCCAGTGTGAGTTTGAATATTGAACCTAGACAGTAGTTTTCAGCATTAACAGATTGAGACAATACTGCAGCTTCAATTGCAAGGTATGTATAGAAACAGGAGCCCATTAATGCAACAGCTGTTAACTGACAGCTGTTATAAAGCAGTTGCCGTGATTCATGAAGCTCAGTGTATACAATATAGTTATTTACTTCAACTGCACATAAGAGGAATGACTCCCCAGCCTTTTATCTTTGATATGGGTCTGGGCAGTGAAGCAGGAGATTCATATCAAGTTGGAATAAATAGTCCAACCTGACACTCCAGGTGCTTTTTCTGCTTTAAATTGTCGTTGCGTCAGGTGTGTCATTAGACCTCCTGACACAGAGCAGCCCTCAGTACGAAACCAAACAGGCCGCATTCAGTTGGGGGTCACAATGACCTGGTATGCGCACAACCTCCTGAGCTCACAATATAAACAGGCTGTAATGTGCCTTTTGCATCCTTTGTTCATAGTCAGACTTGTTCGTGGAATCATACAATCAAGAAAGATACCCGCTATGCAGGCCATTGTACCTGCTCCAGTTTTCAAAAGAGCTGTCCAATTTGCACTACATTGCCCTTTTCCCGGAGCCTTGCAATGTTTTCTTTCCAAGTGTATATCTTATTACCTTTTCAAAGTTACTTTTGAATTTGCTTCCATCCCTCTTTCGTGCAATGCATTTTGCCCACAGCGTAATAACTTGCTGTCTAAAATAAATTCTCATCTTCCTTCTGCATCTTTTGCCAATTATCTTAAATTTGTGGCCTTTGGTTATCAACCCTCCTGTCAGTGGAAATAATTTCTCCTTATTCACTTCAGAAAAATCCTCCATTATTTCTCTATTAAATCACTTAGCCTTCTCTGCTGTAAGGAGAACAATCCCAGTTTCTCTTGTGTCTCCTGAACTTCCTCAGTCCCGGTATCAATCTAGTAAATCTCCATTGTAAGGCTCTGAAATGATGTATTGGGTGCTCTGGATCCGTGGAACACATACAGGCCACCAACACTTAAAAAGTGCAACACTATTTTATTAAGTTAGAAACTGTCGAACATACTTTCACTGTGGGTTAACACGATGTTAGATTAAACTAAAGACCTATGCCTGTCCGAACCAGTCTATGCACTCAGCACATGGTGAGGATCTGTGATGTCAGCTGTAAGCTCTGTCCTTGTAGGACATCCCGAATGAGCGGGAACTCTGATGCCCCCTGTCTTTATAGTGAGTGTGCTCCAACCAGTGATTGGCTGCGGTGTTGTGTGTGTTGATTGGTCTTGCTGTGTGTCTATCAGTGTGTGAGTATCTGCACCATGATATACTGGTGTATGTTATGACATCCCCCCTTTTATAAAAGAATGTATGTGTGTGGCAATAAATAATGTATGGTGAGAATGTTCCTAATTACGTGTTGTGTGCAAAGACATATTTACAGAGCTACGTACATGAGAACTAAGCTATTTACATGGGAAGGTGCCTGGTGCCGAGAAGCAGTATGCAACAAGAATAACGAGATCAACACTATATACAAACCAGGGAAACGATCAAACAAAGCAACAAAACAATTCAGAGAGTCTATAAGTCCGCAAAGTTCATAAATTAAATCTCTGAGGTGGGCGACAAATTCTGGTTGACCGTCTCAAGTGTGGGTTGAGAGCCAGCGGGCTGGACTGCGTCAGAGTCAGGGGGATGCAGAGTGACAGGGAGCTCTGCATAGTCCGTGGCAGGGTCAGCAGATGGGCGAGGCGACAGTGGAGGATCACGTGGCGAGCTTGGAACGAGACGAAGGGCGCGTCGATTGCAGCGCAGAATAGAGCCATCCAGTACACGAACCAGGAACGAGCGGGGGGCCACCTGTCGAAGGACAACAGCGGTTGCAGACCAGCCCCCATCCGGAAGATGGACGCGGACGTTGTCATCTGGAGTCAGAGCAGGGAGATCAGCTGCACGGGAGTCATGAGTCAGCTTGTGCTGTGCACGAGACAGCTGCATCTGGCGAAGGACCGGAACGTGGTCGAGGTCTGGGACATGGATGGACGGCACCGTCGTCCTCAGGGTATGACCCATGAGGTACTGGGCTGGCGACAGGCCAGTGGACAGCGGGGCGGAGCAAGGCAAGGTGGAAATCGGACCCAGCATCGGCAGCCTTGCATAGGAGCCGTTTGACTATATGTACTCCCTTCTCCGCTTTGCCGTTGGATTGGGGGTACAGGGGACTGGAAGCCACATGCGCAAAATTGTACCTCCTGGCAAAGTTGGACCATTCCTGGCTGGCAAAGCAGGGGCCATTGTCCGACATAACTGTGAGCGGGATGCCGTGTCAAGCAAATGTTTCTTTACATGCACGAATGACGGCAGACGAGGTGATGTCGTGCAACCGTATCACCTCCGGGTAATTCGAAAGGTAGTCTACGATCAGGACATAGTCTCTACCCAGCGCGTGGAACAGGTCGATGCCCACCTTGGACCATGGTGACATGACCAACTCGTGGGGATGCAGGGTCTCACGTGGTTGGGCCGGCTGGAAGCGCTGACAAGTGGGGCAGTTGAGCACTGTGTTGGCTATGTCCTCATTAATGTCGAGCCAGTACACTGCCTCTCTGGCCTGTCGGCAGCACTTTTCCACGCCAAGGTGGCCCTCGTGTAGGTGTTCCAGGACAAGTTGGCGCATGCTATGCAGGATGACAATGCGGTCCAGTTTTAGAAGAATCCCGTCTACTACCGCCAGATCATCTCTGACATTATAGAACTGAGGGCATTGGCCCTTGAGCCACCCGTCCGTTAGGTGGCGCATGACACGCTGTAGCAAGGGGTCAGCCGCCGCCTCGCGGCGAATTTGGACGAGGTGTTCATCCGTGGCAGGTAGATTGGAGGCCGCGAATTCCACATGGGCGTCAACCTGGCAGACAAATCCCGCTGGGTCACATGGAGTGTTGACTGCCCTGGAGAGAGCGTCAGCAATGATGAGGTCCTTGCCTGGGGTGTATACCAGCTGGAAGTCGTATCGCCGGAGCTTGAGAAGAATACGCTGGAGGCGAGGCGTCATATCGTTCAAGTCTTTCTGTATTATATTGACCAGCGGGCGATGGTCGGTCTCGACGGTGAATTGAGGAAGTCCGTAGACATAATCGTGAAACTAACACACCAGTCAGAAGGCCCAGGCACTCTTTTTCTATCTGCGCGTAGCGCTGCTCCGTGGGGGTCATGGCGCGTGACGCATATGCAACGGGGGCCCATAATGAGGCCTCATCACGTTGAAGGAGCACTGCCCCAATGCCGAATTGACTGGCATCGGTCGAAATTTTGGTCTCCTTTGCTGGATCAAAGAAAGCTCAGACCGGGGCCGTGGTCAGTTTTGCTTTGAGTTCTCTCCATTCGCGCTCATGGGCAGGGAGCCATTGGAAGTCTGTCGGCTTCCCGACCAGGTTCCTGAGAGCCGTGATATGAGAGGCGAGGTTAGGGATAAATTTCCCTAAAAAATTGACCATGCCCAGAAATCGGAGGACTGCCTTCTTGTCCTCTGGTGTTTTCATAGCTGTGATGGCAGCTAACTTGTCCACATCCGGCTGCACACCCAATTGGGAGATGTGGTCCCCAAGGAACTTGAGTTCCGTCTGACCAAAAGAGCATTTGGCCCTGTTGAGGCGGAGGCCCTGCTCACGTATGCGTCTGAATACGCGCTGGAGGCGACTAACATGCTCCTGCAGGGTGGTGGACCAAATGATTATGTCATCGATATAGACGCAAACACCTCCAATGCCTTCCATCATTTCTTCCATAATCCTATGGAACACTTCTGATGCAGATATGGGGCGTCATTCTCCGCCGGCGGGAGTCTCCGTTTTGCCGGCGCCCGGGGGTTTCCCGACGGCGTGGGGCTGCCCCACAATGGGAAACCCCATTGACCGGCCGGTGTTACGGAGACTCCCGCCGGCCGGTCGGGGCAAAAATGTGGCGGGGCGGGTAGGAGAATTTCGCCCCTGATCCCGAACGGCATCCTGTTGTAACAATATCTGCCAAAGGGGGTATTAAGTGTGCAAAGTTTCCTGCTGGATTTATCGAGCTGGATTTGCAAGAATCCTTTTGAGGCGTCGGGTTTGGTGAAGAGCTTGGTGCGAGCCATCTCACGTGTGAGCTCTTCGCGCTTGGGAATTGTATAATGCTCCCTCATGAGGAGAGTACTTGCAGGCACGGTGATGGGTTGAAGTGTGTATACTTCAACGCAAAAAGCATCAGGAATAAGGTGGGTGAACTTAAGGCATGGATCGGTACTTGGGACTACGATGTGGTGGCCATCACGGAAACTTGGATAGAAGAGGGGCAGAAATGGCTGTTGGAGGTCCCTGGTTATAGATGTTTCAATAAGATTAGGGAGGGTGGTAAAAGAGGTGGGGGGGGGTGGCATTGTTAATTAGAGATAGTATAACAGCTGCAGAAAGGCAGTTCGAGGAGTATCAGCCTACTGAGGCAGTATGGGTTGAAGTCAGAAATAGGAAAGGAGCAGTCACCTTGTTAGGAGTTTTCTATAGGCCCCCCAATAGTAGCAGAGATGTGGAGGAACAGATTGGGAAACAGATTTTGGAAAGGTGCAGAACTCACAGGGTAGTAGTCATGGGTGGCTTTAACTTCCCAAACATTGAGTGGAAACCCTTTAGATCAAATAATTTGGATGGGGTGGTGTTTGTGCAGTGTGTCCAGGAAGCTTTTCTGACACAGTATATAGATTGTCCGACCAGAGGAGGGGCAATATTGGATTTAGTACTTGGTAATGAACCAGGGCAAGTGAAAGATTTGTTAGTGGGGGAGCATTTTGGAGATAGTGACCACAATTCTGTGACTTTCACTTCAGTAATGGAGAGGGATAGGTGCGTGCAACAGGGCAAGGTTTACAATTGGGGGAAATGGAAATACGATGTTGTCAGACAAGAATTGAAGTGCATAAGTTGGGAACATAGGCTGTCAGGGAAGGACACAAGTGAAATGTGGAACTTGTTCAAGGAACAGGTACTATGTGTCCTTGATATGTATGTCCCTGTCAGGCAGGGAAGAGATGTTCTAGTGAGGGAACCATGGTTGACAAGAGAGGTTGAATGTCTTGTTAAGAGGAAAAAGGAGACTTATGTAAGGCTGAGGAAACAAGGTTCAGACAGGGCGTTGGAGGGATACAAGATAGCCAGGAGGGAACTGAAGAAAGGGATTAGGAGAGCTAAGAGAGGGCATGAACAATCTTTGGCGGGTAGGATCAAGGAAAACCCCAAGGCCTTTTACACATACGTGAGAAATATGAGAATGACTAGAGCGAGGGTAGGTCCGATCAAGGACAGTAGTGGGAGATTGTGTATGGAGTCTGAAGAGATAGGAGAGGTCTTGAACGAGTACTTTTCTTCTGTATTTACAAATGAGAGGGGCCTTATTGTTGGAGAGGACAGTGTGAAACAGACTTGTAAGCTCGAGGAAATACTTGTTAGGAAGGAAGATGTGTTGGGCATTTTGAAAAACTTGAGGATAGACAAGTCCCCCGGACCTGACGGGATATATCCAAGGATTCTATGGGAAGCAAGAGATGAAATTGCAGAGCCGTTGGCAATGATCTTTTCGTCCTCACTGTCAACAGGGGTGATACCAGGGGATTGGAGAGTGGCGAATGTCGTGCCCCTGTTCAAAAAAGGGAATAGGGATAACTCTGGGAATTACAGGCCAGTTAGTCTTACTTCGGTGGTAGGCAAAGTCATGGAAAGGGTACTGAAGGATAGGATTTCTGAGCATCTGGAAAGACACTGCTTGATTAGGGATAGTCAGCACGGATTTGTGAGGGGTAGGTCTTGCCTTACAAGTCTTATTGAATTCTTTGAGGAGGTGACCAAGCATGTGGATGAAGGTAAAGCAGTGGATGTAGTGTACATGGATTTTAGTAAGGCATTTGATAAGGTTCCCCATGGTAGGCTTCTGCAGAAAGTAAGGAGGCATGGGATAGTGGGAAATTTGGCCAGTTGGATAACGAACTGGCTAACCGATAGAAGTCAGAGAGTGGTGGTAGATGGCAAATATTCAGCCTGGATCCCAGTTACCAGTGGCGTACCGCAGGGATCAGTTCTGGGTCCTCTGCTGTTCGTGATTTTCATTAATGACTTGGATGAGGGAGTTGAAGGGTGGGTCAGTAAATTTGCAGATGATACGAAGATTGGTGGAGTTGTGGATAGTGAGGAGGGCTGTTGTCGGCTGCAAAGAGACATAGATAGGATGCAGAGCTGGGTTGAGAAGTGGCAGATGGAGTTTAACCCTGGAAAGTGTGAGTTGTCCATTTTGGAAGGACAAATATGAATGCGGAATACAGGGTTAACGGTAGAGTTCTTGGCAATGTGGAGGAGCAGAGAGATCTTGGGGTCTATGTTCATAGATCTTTGAAAGTTGCCATTCAAGTGGATAGAGCTGTAAAGAAGGTCTGTGGTGTGCTAGCGTTCATTAACAGAGGGATTGAATTTAAGAGCCGTGAAGTGATGATGCAGCTGTACAAAACTTTGGTAAGGCCACATTTGGAGTACTGTGTTCAGTTCTGGTCGCCTCATTTTCAGGAAGGATGTGGAAGCTTTGGAAAAGGTGCAAAGGAGATTTACCAGGATGTTGCCTGGAATGGAGAGTAGGTCTTACGAGGAAAGGTTGAGGGTGCTAGGCCTTTTCTCATTAGAAAGGGGAAGGATGAGGGGCAACTTGATAGAGGTTTATAAGATGATCAGGGGAATAGATAGAGTAGACAGTCAGAGACTTTTTCCCCGGGTGGAACAAACCATTACAAGGGGACATAAATTTAAGGTGAATGGTGAAAGATATAGGGGGGATGTCAGAGGTAGGTTCTTTACCCAGAGAGTAGTGGGGGCATGGAATGCACTGCCTGTGGAAGTAGAGTCGGAAACATTAGGGATCTTCAAGCAGCTATTGGATAGGTACATGGATTACGGTAAAATGATATAGTGTAGATTCATTTGTTCTTAAGGGCAGCACGGTAGCATTGTGGATAGCACAATTGCTTCACAGCTCCAGGGTCCCGGGTTCGATTCCGGCTTGGGTCACTGTCTGTGTGAAGTCTGCACATCCTCCCCGTGTCTGCGTGAGTTTCCTCCGGGTGCTCCGGTTTCCTCCCACAGTCCAAAGATGTGCAGGTTAGGTGGATTGGCCATGATAAATTGCCTTTAGTGTCCAAAATTGCCCTTAGTGTTGGGTGGAGGTGTTGACTATGGGTAGGGTGCTCGTTCCAAGAACCGGTGCAGACTCAATGGGCCGAATGGCCTCCTTCTGTACTGTAAATTCAATGATAATCTATGATTAATCTAGGACAAAGGTTCGGCACAACATCGTGGGCCGAAGGGCCTGTTCTGTGCTGTATTTTTCTATGTTCTATGTTCTATGATATTGCGATTTAGATCCTTGGGATCAATGCAAATTCTCAATTCACCGGAAGGCTTTTTTACACATACCATGGAACTGACCCAGTCGGTCGGTTCCGTGACTTTGGAAATCACTCCTTGGTTCTGGAGGTCCTGCAGCTGCTGCTTGAGGCGGTCCTTAAGGGGTGCTGGGACCCTGCGAGGTGCGTGCACCACAGGCGTGGCATTCGGTTTGAAAAAATCTTGTAGGTGTACGGGAGCGTGCCCATGCCCTCGAAGACTTTGTGGTACTGGTTGATAATGGCATTGAGCTGCGCCCTGAAGTCGGTGTCCTGAAAGGCAGAAGCGTCAGCAGGAGAGAGAGAGTGAACTCTCGAACTATGTTCAACAGCTTGCATGCCTGCATGCCAAGCAGGGAGGCTTTCGAGGAGCCCACGATTTCAAAGGGAAGGATGGCTTTGCGTGACTTGTGCGTCACTTCGAGCTGACACGAGCCGCTGGCAGCAATGGCATTGCCATTATAGTCTAATAGCTGGCAGGCTGATGGGAGGATGGCTGGTTTGACATGAAGGCTTTGGAGGTCAGACCGCGCAATGAGATTGGCGGAGGCACCAGTGTCCAGGCGGAATCGTATTTGGGACCGGTTGACCGTCAGGGCGGCACACCACTCATCGTCTGGATGGATGTTGTATACTGATAGAGTCTGGATTCTTTGCTTCGGGGACACCCTGTTGTTTGTAACGATACCGATTCGAAAAGGTGCCTTCGGGTCCTCGGTGTCAATATCGGGTAGTAGGTCCGCATCGGACTCGGTGACCGTGGGTTGAATGGCCTGGACATTCCTGCGAGGCTGGCCGGAATGATACAAATTGGCAGGCCGAGCTGATCTGACAAAAGCAGCATAGTGGCCAAGTTTGCCACATCTCAGGCATTGTCAGGATTTGGCAGGGCATTGCCGCTTTAAGTGGGCGGAGCCACAGTTGCCGCACGTTGTAGCGTCAATATGTTCGCTGCGCCACCGCACATGCGCGGTGCGGCCGTACGTGGTGCGTGCCTGCGCAGTACGTTCGTCGCCGTCCCCTCGTTCGCTGCGCACAAGCGCGGGAGTCCGCGAAAAGCGCGCAAAATGGCCGCCCTCATCCAGGCTGAGGCCCTAGAGTTGTTCAACTGCTTGGACTCGTTCTGCCTCGTGGGGACCTTGCCGTGCCGTTTCAGCCGCTTGAATGTGGGAATACCGACTAGTGGCGTGTTCGTGTAGCACGCAGGTCTCAATGGCGGTCGCTAGGGTGAGCTGCGTTACCTTGAGGAGCTGCTGGCGTAGGGGGTCCGACTGAACACCGAAAACAATCTGGTCGCGTATCATGGAGTCGGAGGTGGACCCGTAATTACAGGACTGCGCAAGGATGCGGAGGTGGGTGAGAAAGGACTGGAAAGGTTCATCCTTACCCTGCAAACGCTGTTGGAATACATAGCGCTCAAAACTTTCATTCACCTCTATGCTGCAGTGAGTGTCAAACTTGAGGAGGACCGTCTTGAATTTTGATTTATCTTCATCATCCGCAAAGGTGAGAGAATTGAAAATGTGGATGGCATGTTCCCCGGCCGTGGATAGGAAGAGACCGATTTTCTTGGTGTCCGAGGCATCTTCCCGGTCTGTGGCTTCCAGGTAGAGCTGGAAGTGTTGTTTGAATATCTTCCAGTTGGCCCCCAGGTTACCGGTGATGCGGAATGGCGGCGGCGGGCGGACGCTGTCCATTTTGCAGGATGGCTGTATGCTGGTGGATGGCAGATCACTTGCAGGTAGGTCTAAGAAGTTCTAATATCCCTCAACTACTGGTACCATGATGTGTTGGGTGCTCTGGATCCGTGGAACACATACAGGCCACCAACACTTAAAAAGTGCAACACTATTTTATTAAGTTAGAAACTGTTGAACATACTTTCACTGTGGGTTAACACGATGTTAGATTAAACTAAAGACCTATGCCTGTCCGAACCAGTCTATGCACTCAGCACATGGTGAGGATCTGTGATGTCAGCTGTAAGCTCTGTCCTTGTAGGAGGCTGCATCCCGAATGAGCGGGAACTCTGACGCCCCTTGTCTTTATAGTGAGTGTGCTCTAACGGGTGATTGGCTGCGGTGTTGTGTGTATTGATTGGTCCCACTGTGTGTCCATCAGTGTGTGTGTGTCTGCACCATGATTTACTGGTATATATTATGACAAAGGGTACATATTAACCTTGTACAAGAATAATCTCCATTTCGTACATGCAAAAAGTATTCACAAGTTGACCTATCAGGTGATCTAATTTAGAGGGAAATATAATTCCTATTCTCATTTGTTCGTGAGTTGTTGACTTCACTGGCAAGGCCAGCATTTTCTTGCCAATCTCAAAATTTCCTATTGCAGACCATGGGATGTCGGCACATCTAGAGAGGAAGGGAGACCCCGGAATCTGAGCCAGTGACAATGAAGGAATGGTAACATATTTCAAAGCCAGTACTTTTTGTGAATTACACAGAATATACAACACAAGAACAGGCCATTCAGACCATGTAATCTGTGCTGGTATTCATATTCCACACATGCCTCCTCCCATTCCATCTAGCTTATCTCTGCTTTTCAGCGTATTGTTCCAGGACTCACACAGAGCGAGCATGTACATTTCAAATTTCAAAAATTCTTCTTTAATATTCAGGGCAGCACGGTAGCATTGTGGATAGCACAATTGCTTCACAGCTCCAGGGTCCCAGGTTCAATTCCGGCTTGGGTCACTGTCTGTGCGGAGTCTGCACATCCTCCCCGTGTGTGCATGGGTTTCCTCCGGGTGCTCCGGTTTCCTCCCACAGTCCAAAGATGTGCAGGTTAGGTGGATTGGCCATGAAAAATTGCCCTTAGTGTCCAAAATTGCCCGTAGTGTTGGGTGGGGTTGCTGGGTTATGACGATAGGGTGGAGGTGTTGACCTTGGGTAGGGTGCTCTTTCCAAGAGCCGGTGCAGACTCGATGGGCTGAATGGCCTCCTTCCGCACTGTAAATTCTACGAAATGAATGAACAGGGATTCTCCCCTACCCGGCGGGGCGGGGGAATCCGGCGTAATGGAATGGCGAGAACCACACCGGCGATGGGCCGCCCCAATGGTGCGGAATTCTCCGCAGCTTTAGGGGCCAAGCCCTCACCTTGAGGGGCTAGGCCCGCACCGGAGTGATTTCCGCCCCGCCAGCTGGCGGGAAAGGCCTTTGGCGCCACGCCAGCCGGTGGCGAAAGGACTTCGCCAGGTATCGCATGCGCGGGAGCGTCAGCGGCCGCTCACGGCATCCCCGCGCATGCGCAGTGGAGGGGGTCTCTTCCGCCTCCGCCATAGTGAAGACCATGGCGAAGGCGGAAGAAAAAGAGTGCCCCCACGGCACAGGCCCGCCGATCGGTGGGCCCCGATCGCGGGCCAGGCCACCGTGGGGGCACCCCCCGGGGCCAGATCGCCCCGCGCTCCCCCCAGGACCCCGGAGCTCGCCCGCGCCGTCTGCTCCCGCCGGTAAGGTAGGTGGTTCAATCCACGCCGGCTGGCGAGGGTTGACAGCGGCGGGACTTCGGCCCATTGCGGGCCGGAGAATCGCTGGGGGGAGCCCGCCGACCGGCGCGGCGCGATCCCCAGCTCCGCTGAATCTCTGGTGGCGGAGAATTCGGGACACGGCGGGGGTGAGATTCACGCCAGCTCCCGGCGATTCTCCAACCCGGTTGGGGGTCGGAGAATCCCGCCCCGATTTGTTTCCTGCAAAGAGAAAGTACAGAATTAGAGGAGGATTTTCAGGTGGTGGTGCTCCCACACATCTGCTATCCTTGTTCTTTTAAGTGATAGAGTTCTCAGGTTTAGAAGGTGATGTCAAAGGTGAGCTGCTGCAGTGCATCTTGTAGACGGTACACACTGCTGCATCAATGGTGAAGGAAGTGAATGTTTAAGGTGGTGGACAGGGTGCCAATTAAGGAGGTCGCTTTGTCCTGGATGGTGTTGAACTGCTTGAGTGTTGTTGGAGCATCACTCATCCAGGCAAGTGGAGAGTGTTCCATCACACTTCTGCCTTGTGTGGTGTTGGGTGTTCTAACACACAGAAGAGCCAACACAGTTGCATATGGTACAACACTTGTTTATTTAAACTTGCTATTTACAACTTGGTCTTTGCACTCTGCACGTGGGGGGCTCCCTGCTTGTGGTGTTTCAACAGCTCTTTCATGCTTCCTTCTCCCCAGACCTACTGACCTCCAGGTGTCGTGCTCGTGCTTTTTATGTGGTTGGTGTTCTTGTCTGTGATTGGTTGTGGTGTTGTGTACTCTGATTTGCCTGTTAGTGTGTCCATCATGATGTGTGTGTTTGAATATCATGACATCCCCCCTTTTTACAAAGATATGTGCCTACGTGGTAATAAATATGATCGTGACGTGAGTGCATCTAAGAGTGTGTGTGTGTCGTGTGCAGCATGTGTCTATGACGGAACTATGTACATGGGGCGATGTCGAGTGCGTCACATGAATCCAGTTGTACCATAACATAACAGAAATGCGAACGAGAGAAGAAGAAAAAAAATTTTGAACAGTTGTCCAGTCAGACGACATCTGGAACGATAAACAACAACAGGTTATCATGTAAAATTGTCCAACTTATTAAACATATGAACTGTATTATAAGTCCATTCTAATGGGTTTGCGACGAATTCGGGTTGACCGCCTTAAGGGTGGATCAAGAACCACCGGCTGCTGTGCAGGCATGGCCATGGGTGGCGATGGAAAGGGCGTGATGTGCGGCAGCTCCACAAAGTCATCCTCGGAAGCCTGTTGAGGATCTGGCGTGTTGTGTGGCTGTGAACGTGGAAGTCGGCGAAGGGCGCGCCGATTGCGGCGACGCACGGAACCATCCGGCATGCGAACCAGGAACGAGCGGGGAGCCACTTGTCGGAGGACTTCGGCCGGTGCTGACCAGCCACCATACGGTTGATGGACGCGTACTTTGTCTCCGGAGGACAGGGGGGGCAGGTCCGTCGCTCGTGTGTCGTACCGACCTTTCTGGCGATCACGCTGCAGTTGCATGTCCCGAAGAACCGCCTCATGGTCTGTTGTCGGTGCCAGGACGGAAGGTACCGTCGTCCTGAGGGAGCGACCCATTAGTAGCTGCGCTGGCGAGAGGCCCGTGGATAACGGGGCCGATCGATAGGCCAGCAAGGCAAGGTTAAAGTCCGATCCGGCATCAGCCGCCTTGCACAGGAGCCGCTTTGCGATGTGGACACCCTTTTCAGCCTTCCCGTTCGATTGTGGATGCAGAGGGCTGGATGTCACATGAGTGAAACCATATGCTGCGGCAAAGGACGACCATTCACGGCTGGCAAAACAAGGTCCATTGTCTGACATGACAGTCCTTGGAATGCCATGGCGAGCAAACGTTTCCTTGCAGGCCCCAATGACTGCGGACGACGTCAGATCATGGAGAGGCATGACTTCCGGGTAGTTTGAGAAGTAGTCTATAATAACAATGTAATCTCTGCCGAGCGCGTGAAATAGGTCAACACCCACCTTCGCCCAGGGGGACGTCACCATCTCGTGTGGTAGAAGTGTTTCCGGAGGTTGCGCCGGCTGAAACCTCTGACAGGTTGTGCAGTTGAGCACCATGTTGGCTATGTCTTCATTAATACCCGGCCAATATACCGCCGCCCGGGCCCTTCGTCTGCATTTTTCGACACCCAAGTGGCCTTCGTGTAGTTGACGAAGAATCATCTGGCGCACACTGTGTGGAATGACGATCCTATGCGATTTCATAAGGACCCCGTCTATATTGGTGAGATCATCTCGCACATTGTAAAACTGGGGGCACTGCCCTTTTAGCCACCCTTCCGTCATGTGGCGCATCACTCGCTGCAGCAGAGGGTCAGTCGCCGTCTCTGCGCGTATGTGGGCCAGACAAGGATCATCAGCTGGCATATTTGCTGCTGTCAGAGTCACGTGTGCCTCAATTTGACGCACGAACCCCTCCGCATCTGGTGGTGTGCTCACTGCTCGGGAAAGAGTGTCCGCCACTATGAGTTCCTTCCCCGGAGTGTAGATCAGTTCAAAATCGTACCTCCTGAGTTTGAGTAAGATGCGCTGGAGGCGAGGAGTCATGTCGTTCAGGTCTTTGTTAATGATGTTGACCAGGGGGCGGTGGTCAGTTTCGACCGTGAATCGTGGCAGGCCATACACATAGTCGTGGAACTTGTCCAGTCCAGTTAACAAGCCCAGGCATTCTTTTTCGATTTGCGCGTAGCGCTGTTCGGTAGGGGTCATGGCTCGTGAGGCATACGCAACCGGGGCCCATGATGACGTGCTGTCTTTTTGCAGGAGTACCGCTCCAATACCAGATTGGCTGGCGTCTGTTGAGATCTTTGTAGGGCGAGTCGCGTCAAAGAAGGCCAGCACTGGTGCCGTGACCAGTTTGTGCTTGAGCTCCTCCCATTCCTGCTGATGCGACTGGTGCCAGTTGAATTCCGTCGATTTTTTTACGAGATGGCGCATGTTTGTTGTATGAGAAGCCAGGTTGGGAATGAACTTCCCAAGGAAGTTGACCATGCCCAGGAATCTTAAGACAGCCTTCTTGTCAGCCGGTCGTGGCATGGCTGTGATGGCGCTAACCTTGTCTGCATCGGGACGGACCCCGGACCTTGAGATGTGGTCCCCGAGGAATTTCAGCTCCGTCTGGCCGAAAGCACACTTCGCACGGTTGAGACGCAGGCCATTTTGCCGTATGCGGGTGAAGACACGTCGAAGACGATGCATGTGTTCCTGCGGAGTGGTGGACCAAATGATGATATCGTCCACATATACACGTACCCCTTCGATGCCTTCCATCATCTGCTCCATAATGCGGTGGAATACTTCAGATGCCGAAATGATGCCGAATGGCATCCGGTTGTAGCAGAATCTGCCAAAAGGGGTGTTGAATGTGCATAGTCTTCGGCTGGCCGGGTCCAGTTGGATCTGCCAGAATCCTTTGGACGCATCCAATTTAGTGAATATGTTGGCTCGCGCCATCTCGCTGGTGAGGTCTTCTCGTTTTGGGATGGGATAGTGTTCCCGCATGATGTTGTTGTTCAGATCTTTTGGATCTATACATATACGGAGCTCGCCAGAGGGCTTCTTTACACAGACCATGGAGCTGACCCATGGCGTGGGCTCCGTGACCTTGGATAGGACCCCTTGGTCCTGAAGAATCTGCAGTTGTGCCTTGAGGCGGTCTTTGAGAGGCGCAGGAACCCTGCGAGGTGCGTGAACGACAGGGATGGCGTCCGGTCTGAGTCGAATCTTGTACGTGTGTGGCAATGTCCCCATGCCTTCAAAAACCTCCTGGTTGTGAGCGAGGAGGGAATGGAGATTCGCGTGGAACTCAGCATCCGGGAAGTCGGATATCTCATCTGGAGAGAGAGACATGATGCGCTGTACCAGGTGAAGGACCTTACACGCTTGTGCGCCCAGTAACGAGTCCTTTGATGAGCCCACAACTTCGAAGGGGAGTGTGGCCGTGTACCTCTTGTGAGTCACCTGTAGCTGGCAAGATCCTACGGACGGGATAACGTTCCCGTTATAGTCAACCATCTTAAGCCGGGATGGTGTGATGAGTGGTTTGACCTTCATGGCCTGGACTGCAGAGTAAGCAATCAGGTTGGCGGATGCGCCGGTGTCCAGACGGAAGGCGACGCGCGATCGGTTGACCGTCAGGGTGGCACACCACTCATCGTCTGGATTGATGGCATTGACCTTATTGACATCAATGACGGCAACTCTGAAGTCATCCTGGTCATCTGCATCACTTAACTGGAAGTCTTGATGCGTGGGCTGGACGGTCCTGACTCGTGTGCGAGGTTGTCGAGGATGCGCCGGATCCATGGGTTGAGCCGCACGACAGCGGGCTGCGTAGTGGCCTATCATGGCACATCTGTTGCACTGTTGGTATTTTGCAGGACATTGCCCTTTTAAGTGTAGACCTCCACACTTGCTGCACGTCATGACGTCACGGCGTTCGTTGCGCCACTGCGCATGCGCAGTGCGATCTTGCGGTGGGCGCGCCTGCGCAGTGCGTCCCTCGTTGTGGCCGTTATTCTTGGCGCGCACCTGCGCGGGAGACCGCGAAAAGCGCGGGAAGCGGCCGCTGTCGTCCGGGCCGTGGGGCGGGAAGAAATCGACGGCCTGGATGCGTTCAACGTCGTGGGCGGCCTGGCTTGCCGATTCGACGGCTGGGGACCCCCTCCGTGCCAACTCGGACGCCTGAAATCGGGCAAAACGGCAGGTCGCATTTTCATGGAGGACACAGGCTTCCACAGCAGACGCTAAGGTGAGGCTCTTTATTTTAAGAAGCTGCTGGCGTAGGCCACTGGAGGCAACGCCAAAAACAATCTGGTCCCTGATCATGGACTCTGTGGTGGTGCCGTAACCGCAGGACTGCGCTAGAATCCGGAGGTGCGTCAAAAAGGGTTGAAAAAGCTCCTCCTTACCTTGCAGGCGTTGCTGAAAGATGTATCTTTCGAAAGTTTCGTTTACTTCAGTTTGAAAGTGCTGGTCCATTTTGAGGATGACCGTGTCATATTTGGCCTGGTTTTCGCCTTCCTCGAACACCAGTGAATTAAAGACATCATTTGGGTGGGGGCCTGCGTAGAAGAGGAGCATTGCAATCTTCGAATCATCCGAGACATTCTGTTTTTCGGTGGCACGGATGTACAGGTCAAATCGCTGCCTGTAGAGCTTCCAGTTGGTGCCTAGGTTCCCCGTGACTTGCATCGGCTGCGGTTTGCCGGTGTGGTCCATGTCCAGAATGGCAGGTTGGTAGGCAGGTATCGATCCACTCCTGTACCATGTGGTGTTGGGTGTTCTAACACACAGAAGAGCCAACACAGTTGCATATGGTACAACACTTGTTTATTTAAACTTGCTATTTACAACTTGGTCTTTGCACTCTGCACGTGGGGGGCTCCCTGCTTGTGGTGTTTCAACAGCTCTTTCATGCTTCCTTCTCCCCAGACCTACTGACCTCCAGGTGTCGTGCTCGTGCTTTTTATGTGGTTGGTGTTCTTGTCTGTGATTGGTTGTGGTGTTGTGTACTCTGATTTGCCTGTTAGTGTGTCCATCATGATGTGTGTGTTTGAATATCATGACACCTTGTGCCCGGTAATTGGTGAACAGGCTTTGGGCAGTCAGGAGGTGAGTTATTCTCTGCAGGATTCCCAGCCTCCGACCTGCTCTTGTGGCTACAGTATTTGTACGGATGGCTCAGTTCAGTTTCTGGTTGATGTTAACCTCCAGGATGTTGATGGTGGGGGATTCAACAATGTTGAATGTTAAAGGGAAATGGTTAGACTCTCTCTTGTTGGATATGGTCATTGCCTGGCACTTGTGTGGCGCAAATGTTGCCTTCCACTTGTCAACCCAAGTATAAAAATTGTCCAGATCTTTCTATGTGCACACGCAAACTTTCATTATTTGAGGGGCTGTGAATGTTACTGAACACTGCAGCCAACATCCCCACTTCTGACCTTCTGATGGAGGAGAGGTCAGTGCAGGAGTTCCTCAGGACCACAATGCCATTGGGTAGTGAGGTTGACCTCCAGCAACTACAATCACCTTAACCAATTTAGATTTGTGTTAGGATGACTCCAGCCAGTGGAGGTTGCATCCTGATTCTCACTGACTTCAATTTCAAAAGGACCCCTTGATGCCACACTCTGTCAAATGCTGCCACGATAGGAAGGGCAGTCTTTCTCATCTCACCGCTGAATGCTTGATCTTATGCTCCTGTTTATGTCAAGGCTGTCATGAGGCCTGAAGCCGATCGCTCCAATGTAATTCTATGTAATCGCCAGCAGGGGCAAACATGACCCATTTCAAACTTCATCACATGGCAACCATCTCAATCTGATGTTATCATGAAACGACACCAATCAGAAGCTCAGTTCATACCCAATAAGAGGGAAGAACAACATTTAAAGAAAATAAAGGTAATCTGCTTCAGCCTTTTTCACATCCCAACATCCATCACATAAGTCACAATGATAAAAAATGTGTATCCAGTGTTCGGGACTGTTAATGTTTGAAGAATAAATCTAAACACTCAGCAATTTAACTGACAGAATTATGCCACAAGATTTCATGTTTTTAAATAAAAACAAATGTGATTGTGCTTCAAAACAAAATAAACAAAATAAACACTATTGACTGCAGGCACGATTGACCTGCCACACTGCGCCCAAACAGCAGCGCGCCGCAATGTGGCAACATGGCTGGTAGATGCCGGGAGACCCCCCTCCCGGGATCTCGCGACCTCGCAAGATGTTGTGAATTAAACCCCGCCCATTGTGGGTGGGATCACTCTTTGGCAAATCTGCATATTAGAGCGGGACAGCTAGTCTCACTTTAATATGCAGATTCACATGGCACCTGAGGCTTTGGGATCTATCCCTTTTGCCTCGGAGACCTCGGGTGAGCGCTGTTCAGTACTGGTCCCCACAAACGGAGAATGAAGAGTGCTGGGAAACGGTGAATAGGGACAAACGAAAGCGGAAACAGAAAAATAAACCAAAGAAATCCCTGATGGTAAACGGCAAAAAGCGGCAGCTTCAAGCCAACAGTCTTAGCGCCGGCACCTCCTCCGATGAGGAAGAGCAAGCTAAGGATCAGCCTCAAATGAAGAGGCCAAGCACCAATGGAGAACGGGATGTACAGACCCCCCCAGACCACAGACAGCAAAGACACTGAAACACGCCGAGATCATCAACCTCTGGTCGATGGGAACAGCAACGTGACCAACGCCCACCAGGCGCCGGATATTAAAAACAAGGTCACAGACCAGCTCCAGAAATTCAGGAGCAGCAACAACCCAGGCGAAGACCGGCCTGCAACCCCAACACCCACTGACTGCAACGACGGACGCCAGGGCTACAGTAACCCCCCCCCGCCCCCCCAATGCATCTCCGGCAAATTCACGGGCCCAGTATACGGACCAGGGCAGCTTTCTCAGCCCTACAATTGTGCAACAGTTTGTGAGCACCACCGCCATGCTGGGCAACATTCAACAGCTGGAACACCCAACTATATAGACACTGGACTCTGAGACTGGTAAATCTACTTTTTTTAAAAATGGGGTTTAAAATTGCATTGATTAATGTGCGAAGCATTAAAGACACTTTGCGGTGTGTAGCCACACTCAGTTACCTGGCCAACGTGAAAGCCAACCTACTGTTCCTGCAGGAGTGCGGAATTCCGCACCTCAGCAACTACAGGCGCTGGTCGAGCTGGTGGTCCCACGGGCCATCCATCTGGTCAGGAGGAAACGATTGTCGTTCCTCCGGCCTGGGTATTCTGCTGCGGGGAGGCAACCTCACCATCTCCGATGTTAAGGAGGTGGTGGGCGGACGCCTCCTCGTAGCAGACGTCAAATACAAAAACGCCCCACTCAGACTCATTAATGTGTACGCCCCGGCCATAAAGAGCGAGCGGCTGGCAGTACTTCAGCAACTCCCACTGTTGTTGACCACTTCCACACCACACCAGTCATCCTGGGCAGTGACTTCAACTGCATCATCGATGCGGCTGGACGATCCGGCAGAGCCGACAGCAAACTAGACGCTACGTCCAGACTCCTGATGGAAACGGTAAAAGACGCCAAGCTGCTCGATGTCTGCAGCAACCCTGCAGATGGAGCGCAGCGTAGATACACATGGTCACGGCCAGACGGGTCCGTCCGCTCCAGGATAGACTTCTTCTTTGTGTCCCGTGCTTTCACGGTCAGGTCCACCGACGTCAAGCCAGTGTTCTTCTCTGACCACTGCCTCCTACTGGCCGACTGCCACCTGCAGGAAAACCAGGGGGCGGGGCAGGGGGACATGGAAGCTGAATGTGAAACTGTTGACTTCAGATTACCTCGAGGAACTTAAAAGGGATTACAAAGGTTAGAGAACCGTGAAACCCCTCTTTGAGTCTCCATATCTCTGGTGGGAAGCAATCAAGAGGAACATCAAAAGGTTTTTCATCCTCAAAGGTGTTCAAAAGGTGAGAGACGAGGAACCATGTCCAGGCTCCAGAAATGTATGCAGAATTTGCTCCAGCTGCAGTCGATGGGGTTGATGTCAAGGAGGATCTCCAAGAGGTGAAGAGCCAGCAAGCCTCGCTCTATACCTCGGAGGCCTCCAAGGTTATCTTCCATTCCAGAGTCCACTCCGTGGAGCAGGATGAAACGTGCTTGCGCTTCTTCTTCCAAAAGGTGCACAGAGAGACCTCTGTGATCAGCAGCCTGAAGGAAGAAGTTGGCTCTGTAAAGTCATCGCAGTCTGACATCCTGAGGATCAGCAAATCCTTTTATGCCGGACTATATGATGTGAAGCCAACAGATAGCACGGCTTCCTGTCGTCTATCACGGAGGTCTTAGACGACAGCGAGCGGGAAAGCCTGGACAAACCGCTAACTCTGGATGAGCTGACAAAGGCCGTCAAGTCCTTTGAGACGAGTAAAACTCCCGGAAGCGACGGCTTACCGGCTGAGTTGTATTCGGCTCTGTGGGACTGGATGGGCCCAGACCTACTAGAAGTGTACAAATGTATGCTTCTGGACGGCAACATGTCAGAATCCATGAGGAAAGGCATCATCACCCTCATCAACAAGCAGAAGGGGGAAAGGGAAGAAATTTGAAATTGGCGACCCATTTCACTGTTGAATGTGGATTATAAAATTCTAGCCAAGGTCATCGCCAGTCGGGTCAAGTCTGCTCTGGAGTCAGTGATCCACCCTGACCAGACCTGTGCTGTACCCGGCAGGAAGATCTCTGATAGCCTCGTGCTACTCAGGGATACGATCATCTACGTGCAGGACAGGAGGGTGGACACCTGCCTCATCAGCCTTGACCAGGAGAAGGCTTTTGACAGAATATCGCACACCTACATGATGAATGTGCTCTCCAAAATGGGGTTTGGGGAAGAAATTCGCAATTGGATCCAACTGCTCTACACAAACATCTATAGCGCAGTCTCAATCAATGGGTGGGAATCAGAAAGTTTCCAGATCAAATCTGGAGTCAGGCAGGGCTGCCCCCTCTCCTCTGCCCTGTTTGTGTGCTGCATAGAACCTTTTGCCAAGTCCATCAGGAAGGATCCGGGTATAAGAGGAGTAATGATCCCAGGCAGCGGAGGCGCTCAAGTCAAGGCCTCCCTGTACATGGATGACATCACCGTTTTCTGCTCAGCTCCCATGTCGGTACGCAGGCTCTTGAACACCTGCGACCAGTTTGAACTGGCCTCGGAAGCCAAGGTAAACCGCGGCAAGAGCGAGGCCATGTTCTTTGGTAACTGGGCCGACTGGTCCTTTCTCCCCTTCACAGTCAGGTCAGATTACCTGAAGGTGCTGGGGATATGGTTCGGAGTGGCTGGGGCGTGCACCAAAAACTGTGAGGAGCACATCGCCAAGGTAAGACAGAAACTGGGCATGTGGGAGCAACGCTCCCCCTCCATTGCGGGCAAAACCCTGGTCATCAGGTGTGAGGTACTTTCGGTGTTGCTGTACGTGGCGTAGGTCTGGCCCATTACCCGACCCTACGCCGCAGCAGTCACCCGAGCCATCTTTAAGTTCATCTGGAGATCCAAGATGGACCGTGTCCGAAGGGACACCATGTACAAATCTCTGGATAAGGGAGGGAGAAACGTACCCAACGTCTCCCTCATCCTGATGGCCACCTTTGTGTACAGCTGCATCAAGCTGTGCGTGGACCCCCGGTATGCAAACACCAAGTGTCACTACATACTGAGGTTCTACCTGTCCCTGGTGTTACAAAGGATGGGCCTGGCCTCATTGCCGCGGAACGCTCCAAGTAGTTGGACCATGCCCTATCACCTGTCCCTCGTGGAAATTTGTTTTCAGAAAAATACCTTTGACGACAAGGCAATGAAGCAGTGGTCAGCACGCAATGTCCTCGAGGGCCTTAGGGAAAAGGAGACTGTGGAGGATGTTGGATGGTTCTCTGAACAGACTGTCAGAGTCATCTGGCAGAACGGCTCATCACCAGAACGGTCAAACAAGCACCAAGACCTAGCTTGGCTGCTGGTGAGAAGGGCCCTCCCCGTCAGAGTCTTCATGTACACCCGAAGGCTCACGTTGCCCTCGGAGTGGCAAGGGGGAGGTGAGATGGTCGCCCACTTCCTTGTGGAATGTGCCTTTGCAAAGAAGGTCTGAAGAGAGATGCAGTGGTATTTGTCAAGGTTTATCCCGAACAGATCTGTGACACAGGATTCTGCACTCTACGGACTGTCTCCAGACACACACCGAGACAAACATCAACTGTTGCTGGAGGGTCATCAACTCGGTGAAAGACGCTCTTTGGTCTGCCCGGAACTTGCTGATCTTCCAGTGCAAAGAGCTGTCCTCGACCGAGTGTTGCAGACTGGCACATTCCAAGGTCCAGGACTACGTGCTGAGGGACGCACTCAAGCTTGGGGCAGCTGCTGCCAAGGCGCAATGGGGATAGGCCACCGCGTAAGGTCTTCCAGCAAATGTACACCGAGGGGCTGGTAACCATGTAAAACCCCTTAGTCTCGGTCACTAACACTCCAATGTACAAAAGTATTGAAAGAAACATGCCGATGTAAATACTTAAGAAAGAATTGTAAAGTAAACAGGGAAATGTGTGGAATGTCATCCCAATTGAATGCAAGAAAGTCAAGTGAATATGTAACTTTGGAGGAAATGCACAATCATAACAACTCAAAATGTTCTGTAATGTTTATTAGAGATTTTATGAATAAAATATATTTTTTGAGAAAAAAAAACTAGTCCCCACAAACCAGGACCAGATGGAACAGCACTTGTGGGAAATCTCCCAGGAGATCAGAGGCCCCCAGGTGCATGCCCTTTGGGCAGGGTGGCACCCTGTCACTGCTGGTGCCACAGGATGTCCTGGCACTGCCAGCCTGGCACCCTGGCAATGCCACTTTGGTGCCAGCCTGGCACTGCCATGGTGCCCAGGTAGAACTGGCAGGGTACCAGGTTGGCACTGCCAAGTTGACATTTTTCAATTGGTGCTGATGAGGCCAGGGGTGCCCTGTGTGGGTGCTGGGGGTGTGAGAGTGAGTTGGGGCTTGGGGAGGCTTGGGGTCAGGTCGGGGGAAATAGAGATCGGGATGCTAATTAAAAATGTCATCCTGATCTCTTGCTACACTGAGGAGTTCTGGCGATCGGAGCTCCTCAGTGCTGAGAATAGGGCTATATGTGGCCTCTGCTGCATATTCCCCGCTGTGGCCCCCTATCTAACCCAAGTGACATTTGATAGCATTGTGTTTCTCGGCGCTGCAAGTGCCAGGAAACATGCGACTAAACGCACTCACTATGGGACTGTATTCCCATTTAGTTAAATCGCGCCCTGCATATATTATGAACTCAGTTTTACTTTGTTCTTGTAAAGCCTCCCAAGATTTCCTTTGTACAGTATAATAATCTTGAAGGTGCATTAACCCTCGAGAGACCAAGCCAAACATATACCATAGCCCTCTGGACTACACTTTAAATCTCCTCAGGTTTCCAGCTATCCTTCTTTAGGGGTCATTTAATTTGCTCTCACATGAGCATCCATCTTTTCTTTACAGGCCTCACAACTGTGGATCCCTCAGCTTCTTGTTCAGGTTGCCTTGAAACACCCAATTGCCTTCCCAGAGCTTTCCAAGCTAACTCCGCTGGCTGATTTTACCACAAGGTTCCATGAGGACCACAGTAGATTTCTTCTACAAGTAGCAAGCTAGAGCAAATATTCCGTCTGCTTTTCCCTCACCAAATTCAAAATGAGATTGAGCCCCACCATATTTCATGTGGTGAACAATGAAGCTAATATATGAAATCTACATCAAAGCAAAGCTGCAAGTGCCTCTGCCTGTTCCCCAAATTGAACTGTGTGCAACTTGCAGCAAACATACACAGACGGAAGTGAAGCCCCAACCTCGATTTGGAGCCGACCCGGACCTCGGAGCTCACAACCCGGCCTAACAACCGACGCCAGTCCCTGGATTGCCCGGCCCAGTCCCCGGAGCTCCCGACCCGACCCCCAACAACGAGACCCAGCCCAACTCGACCCGGAGAGACCCGCCCAGTGACCCAACCTGGAGAGGCCTGCCCAGCAACCCGACCTTCCTGGAGATGGAAGAAAGAAAAATCTACATGGAGGCCCGACCGGGCCTACTTCAAGATCCGATCCCAGGAGCACCCAGGGAGGAAACAGACCATGGGACTCAGCCCAACCTGCCTCAGGAAGCCCCTGCCCATGACCCAGGACCCCCGAAATGGCAGAGACCCCGCGCGAGGACCCGAACGCGCTACAAGGTATTCACGTGTCCGCAGAACGCCGGGACTCATGCGGATCGCAAACATGCCCCCCTAGCAACCCCTCTACCTCAACCAGTGCCCAGGACCCTGCCAGACGCAACCCCGGAAACGTAACCATCGCCCTGGTCCCCGCCAGCACCCTGGACCCCACCAGACGCAACCACCTACCTTCCACAAGGTCAGACCTCTCCCATCGGATCCCAGGATCATCCAGCCGCAGCCGCCAACTGAGGAAGCGAGGGAAACACGGTGGTCTGCAGGTCAGACTGAAGCAACATGGTTTCAAGACCCCTCTCCCCAGCATACTCCTGGCAAATGTCCAAGCGATCGAAAACAGGCTGGATGAACTTAACGCCAGACTTACCTCTCAGAGGGAAGTAAGAGACTGCTGTGTGCTCCGTTTCACAGAGACATGGCTCACCCATGCCTCACCGGACTGTGCCGTACAACCTGAAGGCTTCTCAATTCACCAGGCGTACCGCACCGCGTCATCAGGCAAAGCGAAGGGTGGAGGGGTTTGCCGCCTCATCAACTCCTCCTGATACTTGGATGTGGCGACCCTGGAGACCTACTGCTCCCCAGACCTGGAATACCTGATTGTGAAGTGCCGCCCATACTATCTTCCACGTGAGTTCACTTCAGCCATTATCACAGGAGTCTACATCCCACCCCAGGCAGAAGTGAGGAAGACGCTGGACGAACTGTACACAGTTATAAACAACTACGAAACAGAACACCCGGAGGCCTTGTTCATCATGGCCGGAGTCTTCAACAAGGCCAATCTCAAGAGTGTACTGCCAAAATTCTACCAGCACATCTCCTGGCCCACCAGGGGCGGCAACACTCTTGACCACTGCTACTCAAAAATCAAGGGCGCCTACCGTTCCATCCCCCGACCGCACTTTGGGAAATCAGACCATAAGACGGTGCTCCTTCTCCCGGCATACAAGCAGAAACTCAAGCGGGAGAATCCAGCTAAGAAGGTCGTGCAGTGCTGGTCCGAGGAACAGAAGAGCTCTTACGTGACAGCTTAGAGACAGTGGACTGCGCCATATTGAAGAACTCAGCGACCAACTTAAATGAGTATGCCACCACCGTCACAGACTTCATCAGCAAATGTGTGGATGACTGCGTGCCAAAGAAAGCAGTACATGCGTTCCCCAACCGGAAACCATGGCTCAATCGCGAGATTGACTCCCTACTGAAGGACAGATCTGAGGCGTTCAAGTCAGACGACCCTGACCTATACAAGAAATCCAGGTACGACCTCCGCAAATCCATCCGAGATGCCAAGAGAGAATATCAAACTAAGCTAGAGTCACAGACAGACTCTCGGTGGTTGTGGCAAGGACTAAACAACATAACGGGTTACAAAGCGAAGCCGAGCAGTATCTCCAGCAGCAGCGCACCCCTCCCCGATGAACTCAATGCATTCCACGCTCGGTTCGAGCAGGTAACCAACAATCCGCTGGCGAGTGCCCCAGCAGCCCATAACTCACCCATACTCACCATCACAGCTTCCGAAGTCAGATCGGCCTTCCTGAAAGTGAACCCTCGGAAGGCGACGGGCCCCGACGGGAATCCCTGGTCGTGCACTAAGGGCCTGTGCGGACCAGCTGGCAGACGTCTTTAACCTGTCCCTACTCCACTCCGCGTTCCCCACCTGCTTCAAGAAGACCACCATCATACCGGTGCCAAAGAAGAACCAGGCAACGTGCCTCAATGACTACCGTCCGGTGGCCCTGACTTCAGTCGTAATGAAGTGCTTTGAGAGGTTGATCATGAAGCGCATCACCTCCATACTCCCAGAACACCTTGATTCACTGCAATTCGCATACCGTCGCATCCGGTCCACAGCAGACGCCATTTCCCTGGCCCTACACTCATCCCTAGAGCATCTCGACAACAAGGACTCCTACATCAGACTCCTATTTATTGACTACAGCTCCGACTTCAACACCATAATCCCAGCCAAGCTCATTTCAAAGCTCCAAAACCTAGGACTTGGCTCCCCACTCTGCAACTGTATCCTCGTTTTCTGACCAACAGACCACAATCAGTAAGAATGAACAACAACACCTCCTCCACAATAATCCTCAATACCGGGGCCCCGCAAGGCTGCGTACTTAGCTCCCTACTCTACTCCCTGTACACACACGACTGCGTGGCAAAATTTGGTTCCAACTCCATCTACAGGTTTGCTGACGATACGACCATAGTGGGCCGGATCTCGAATAACGACAAGTCAGAATACAGGAGGGAGATAGAGAACCTAGTGGAGTGGTGCAGCGACAACAATCTCTCCCTCAATGCCAGCAAAACTAAAGAGCTGGTCATTAACTTCAGGAAGCAAAGTACTGTACACATCCCTGTCAGCATCAACGGGGCCGAGGTGGAGATGGTTAGCAGTTTCAAATTCCTAGGGGTGCACATCTCCAAAAATCTGTCCTGGTCCACCCACGTCGATGCTACCATCAAGAAAGTACAACAGCGCCGATACTTCCTCAGGAAACTAAGGAAATTCGGCATGTCCACATTGACTCTTACCAACTTTTACAGATGCACCAAAGAAAGCATCCTATCTGGCTGCATCACAGCCTGGTATGGCAACTGCTCGGCCCAGGACCGCAAGAAACTTCAGAGAGTCGTGAACACAGCCCAGTCCACCACACGAACCTGCCTCCCATCCATTGACTCCATCTACACCTCCCGCTGCCTGGGGAAAGCGGGCAGCATAATCAAAGACGCCTCCCACCCGGCTTACTCACTCTTCCAACTTCTTCCATCGGGCATGAGATACAGAAGGCTGAGAACACGCTCGAACAGACTCAAAAACAGTTTCTTCCCCGCTGTTACCAGGCTCCTAAATGACCCTCTTATGGACTGACCTCATTAACATTACACCCTATATGCTTTATTCGATGCCGGTGCTTATGGAGTTACATTGCATACCTTGTGTTGCCCTATTATGTATTTTCTTTTATTCCCTTTTCTTCCCATGTACTTAATGATCTGTTGAGCTGCTCACAGAAAAATACTTTTCACTGTACCTCGGTACACATGACAATAAACAAATCCAATCCAATCCAATAAATTAAACAAAAGAACCTTCCAAGTCTCAATGACTTATAACTTATTTTACCTTCCATACTACTCTTTGATTCCATGGCTCATATGAATAATTTATATTACTGATGGAATTTACAATCCTTTCTCCAGACCACCAGTTCCGTTAAAAGTTTACATTGGTTCATTCATTGTTCAAATTTTTACGATATCAACACTGACCTTGTGACATAAGGAGAGGTTAAGTAAGCCTAGACGTGCTTAATTAGGGTTCATTACCAGTTCCTCAGACAGATGGCCACTCATCTTGCATTTATCGTTAACCTCTGACTTAAAAGTTATATTCATGAAAGTAATCATTGAGTATTGCTTAAAAAAAGAGACATGTTGTCAAAGCATTTTGTTTTGCAATCATCCGGAAAGATGCACAAATGTTAAATTTCAAAGTGAGCAAAAGTTTATACGGCATGAGAAAAGCAGTTGGCAAGCTGACTCGGAATGGCTGAGATGCTGCTGATGCAAACGCACCAGGGAGCTATTGTCCCCATACGTTTAACCAAAAGTTATATTCTAAAACATATGAATTATGAACTAGAAATTCACAACACCTGCTTTTCAATTATACCGTGTAAAGTCCATGGTGGCGCAATGGTTAGGACTGCTGCCTCACAGTGCCAGGGACCTGGGTTTGGTTCCGGCATTGGGTGATTGTGTGGAGTTTGCACTTTCTCCCCGTGTTTGCATGGGTTTCCTCCGGGTGCTCCAGTTTGCTCCCACATTCCAAAGATATGCAGGTTAGGTGGATTGGCCGTGCTAAATTGCCTCTTAGTGTCCAAAGATGTGTCGTTTAGGTGGGATTGCGGTATGTGGGCCTACGGAGGGTGCTCGTTCGGAGGGTTGTTGCAGAATCGATGGACCAAATGACCTCCTTCTGCACTGTAGAGATTCTATGAAGTATTTAATAATCTTTATTAGTGTCACAAGTTGGCAGTCAGCACGGTGGTGCAGTGGGTAGCACTGCTGCCTCACGGCGCTGAGGACCCGGGTTCAATCCCGGCTCTAGGTCACTGTCTGTGTGGAGTTTGCACATTCTCCCCGTGTTTGTGTGGGTTTCGCCCCCACAACCCAAAGATGTGCAGGGTAGGTGGATTGGCCACACTAAATTGCCCCTTAATTGAAAAAAAGAATTGGGTAATCTAAATTTATTTTTTAAGAAGTGTTACAAGTTGGCTTACATTAAAACTGCAATGAAGTTACTGTGAAAATCCCCTAGTCTCCACACTACGCGCCTGTTGGGGTACACAGAGGGAAAATTCTGACTGTCCAATTCATCTCATTCTATGCGGATGACCTGCTCCTCTACCTCTCTGAACCGCAGGAAGGCCTGAGAGTAATCATGCAGCTTCTGAAAGAGCTCTGAACCTTCTTGGGTTAGAAACTTAACCTGGGCAAGAGCGAGGCTTTCCCGCTGAACCCAAACGGGGAGGGACAGAGCTGGAGGGACTCCCATTCAAACTAGCCCAAAACAAATTCCGCTACCTGGGGATCCAGATAGCCCACGACTGGACACGGATCTACAAGTGGAATCTGACCAGCCTGGCAGAGGAAGTTAAAAAGGACCTACAGAGATGGGATGCACTCCCGCTCTCCCTGGCGGGGAGGGTGCAGACGATTAAGATGAAGGTACTGCCCAGGTTCCTCTTCCTGTTCAGATCCATACCGATCTTTATCCCCAAGGCCTTCTACCACAACATTGATAAAATGATCACGGCGTTAAGAACCTGAGAGTCCCCAAATCAACACTGCAGAGGAGAAAAGACAAGGGTGGCTGGGTACTACCAAACTTTCAATACTACCACTGGGCAGCACGACTGAAAGAGTGAGGGGATGGATATGTGAATCATCCACGGAATGGGTGTGGATGGAGGAGTCCTCCTGCAAGGGAACGACACTCCGGGCCCTCGCCATGACAGCGCTTCCATCCCCCCCCATCCCCCGATAAAATACACATCCTGCCCAGTGGCGGTGGCCACACTAAAGATATGGAACCAGATGAGCCAACATTTTGGTCTAACCGAGATGTCTCCCATGGCCCCCATCTACGGAAACCACAAGTTCCCACCAACACCTCCAAAAAATGGAGTCAGGATGGGGGATGCTAACAGTCAGGGACTTTTACATGGGGGACAGACTAGCGACTCTGGGCTAACTGATGGAGGAGCTGGAACTACCGACAAGACAGGAACTTCGACACCTACAGGTAAAGCACTTTCTCCGCAAAGAGACAGTAGGATACCGCAGTGCCCCGGAACCACATTACTAGAGGACTTGATAGACACGGACAGTAAGGAAGGGGGAAACTGCGGGGGAATCTATGGACAGCTACTGGACAGGGTGAAACTGCCACTGGACAAAGCCAGATGAAAATGGGGAGAGGGACTGGGCACAGAAGTGGGCTGGGGAATCTGGAGCGAAGCACTGAGCAGGGCCAACTCCACCCACTCCTGCACAAGGCTCAGCCTCATGCAGTTTAAAGTGGTGCACAGAGCGCACCTAACCAGAACCCGAATGAACAGGTTCTGCCCGGAGGTGGACGATTAATGTGAACAGTGCCAGAGGGGCCCGGCCAACCACCCACATGTTTTGGGCCTGTCCCAAACTTGTAGGGTTCTGGACTGCCTTCTTTGAGACAATGTCCAAGGTTGTGCGGGTGAGGGTGGAGAATGCCTGAGAGTGGCAATCATCGGGGTATCAGAACAGCCAGAGCTACACATGGGGAAGAGGCCCGACACCCTAACTTTCGGTTCCCTAATCACCTGCCAGAGAATCCTGCGCGGCTGGCGATCAGCAGCACCACCCACAGCTGCAGACTGGCTGGCAGATCTGGTGAAATTTCTCCATTGGAGAAGATCAAATATACTATCTGAGGGTCGGAAGAGTGCTTCCACAAAGCATGGGGACAATTTGTCGGCCTGTTACAAGACCTGCTCGAAGCTATCAGCGATAAGGGGGAAAAGTGAGAAATGGGAGAAGACAAACAGGGACATGCAACTCTGGGGGGAGGGGGGCAGGAAGAGAGGAGAGAACTCAGGGGAACGATAGGGAGAAGCACCGAGGGGGGGGGGGGGCGGAGCAGAAGGCCCCTCCCTCAAACCCACAAGGCAGGCAGCAGAAACATAAAGGGAAGGGGGGGGGGAAAGGGAGAATAGGAGCCAGGGGACAGAACAGCCTGAACGAAAAAGGGGGAAAGGGGATACCAGGGCAGCACGGTGATGCAGTGGTTAGCACTGCTGCCTCACGGCGGCGAGGTCCCAGGTTGATCCCGGCTCTGGGTCACTGTCGGTGTGGAGTTTGCACATTCTCCCCGTGTTTGCGTGGGTTTCTCCCCCACAATCTAAAGATGTGCAGGCTAGGTGGATTGGCCACGCTAAATTGCCCCTTAATTGGAAAAAGTGAATTGGACACTCTAAATTTCTAAAAGAGAAGAATAAGGGGGATACCAAGGAGGGGCGCCGGGGTGGGGGGGAGGGGGGGGCAGGGGGGGTGACGGGGAGAAGGGAAAGGGGTGGAGGAGGAAACACCAAGACTGACAATATGTATATAAGAACCACACGAGCTGCAAATATTAAACGTAAAGTGTTACGTGAATAAATTGAAAATACCAGTTAAAATATTTTTTAAAAAGTATGTCCAATTTACCTAACAAGCATGTCTTTCGGGACTTGTGGGAGGAAACTGGAGCATCTGGAGGAAACCCACGCAGACACGAGGAGAACGTCCAGACCTGGCACAGAGTGACCCAAGCCTGGAATCGAACCCGGGTCCCTGGCGCTATGAAGCAACAGTGCCAACCACTGTGCTACCGTGCAAGATGAGGGAGGAGAAAAATGAATGGTGCCGTACAGATGGCATTCACCTATATTTATGCTTGTACTGACAATTTTAATCCTAAATTTTAAACTAATTTTCTGTCTGGTATATAACTGATTTAAACCTCATTGAAAATTTGAAGCACTTAAAGGTAAGGAGCAATTTATTCACACTGTTTTCCATTGTTAAAAAAAATCAATCAGTAATTTTGGAAAGTGCTAAACTTCCATTAAGAACAGAGTGCTTGGTGTTAAAATTCTACTTCCTGTAAAGAAGAATTGGCTGCAATAATACTGTGATTGCCACTGAATTTCAATTATTCTATGACAAAACTCCAAAGCCACCGTATTACCCTTTAAAGCAATGCTGTTGGCAAAGCTCCAAATGAGCAGTGTTTTTGGCCCATCCCTAGTTTAAAACCTTTGCACAGTGTTGTACTGAAGGTGAGAAGTGCAGAAAGGTATAAGAAAAGCAACAATCCAAGTCTCTGACTCACACTATCCTGCATTTAACGAATGTACTGTACATACTGATTTTATGATTCTAATCCTTGCTGAGGCAATACACTCCTGTGCCCTGACACATTAGCATAGAGCTTGAATTGTGCCTACCCATTTTTAGAGATGAAATGTGTTGTGTTCAAGCCTTGTCTTTGCAATGATTCATACAGAACTGCTGGTGACTTAACTAGAATGATGATTTATTGATGTACACGTGGTAAGGTAATAATCAGAATGCTCTACAGGCTAAGTTACTGATTGTGGTAGTCACCACTAGTGGTATATTATATGTATTACGGCACTGCCCGTATATTAGAGGTACAATGGTACATCCCTGCCTGCTGGCTCCGCCCAGCAAGCGGCGTATAAAAGTGTGTGCTCTCCGACGCTGTAGCCATTCTGGTTTCAGCTACAGGAGGCACAACATCTTGTTCAATAAAGCCTCGATTGTTCCACCATTCACATCTTTGTGGTAATTGATGGTGCATCACTGATTGAGTTACATAGACCCTCCTGGAACTACCCTTCTGTGTGACTGTCCTGGTGTACGCCCTACAACCTTCTGGCGAGAGCCGTATGTCACATGACTGATGTCTGCCACCACCTGCTGGTGGAACGTTACACTGCTGAGTATATACAATATTATCCACAGACGCATCATCACAAAATGGGCACCTAAGTGTCCAACCTGGCAGAGGTTGTCCCGGCTGAAAGTGAGCCATAGATGTCCAGATGTCCAAGGTACATGCCGGATTTATTAAAAAATTCTATTATTGTATTACAATTGCTAGTTGTAGGATCCTCGCGAGAAATTGCCCTGTCCTAATGCCTGAGTTGCCATGAGATACACTCACCCAGTATATAATGGAGCTAACCGTCATCAAAGGCTGTGTTGGAAAGGACTCATTGCCCTATATCAGGTAGCTTCTTTGTTTGTCCTGCTATGAACACTTGAAATGCCACAGCACAGAAGACTATGGACAAAGTGCTGGAAAATGGGATTGGAATAGATTGGTGGCCGACAGAGACACAATGGGTTAATGGGCCTCTTTCAGCACTGTAAAACTATGAATCCAATTGAAAACAGCCGTAGCGCACCCAATCCGTTAAATCTTGTGAGAGGCCTCTCGTGAAATTTGCAATGCTTGGGACACCTCATGAGATCTTGCGAGACATCACGATCTGGATCTTGCCCTCACTGGGCTGGATCCAGATTTGCATATTCTGGTAAACAGTTAGACTCACTTAAATATGTCTGCGCCAGATTCTCCCCAGGCCCGGGATCGAATGCCCGTGCCTGGCAGTCCTCTCCATGACGCCATTTGGTACTGGTCCACACAAACGTGGACCAGGCGTAACAACACCTGGGGGGTCTCTCCAGAAATCGAAGACCCTGAGTGGTTGGGCTCTGGGCAGGGTGATACCCTGGTACTCCTGTCAGCACCTGGGCACCTTGGCACTGCCAGCCTGGCAAGGGCATTGCCAGAATGTCATGCTGTCAGTGCCAAGGTGGTAGGTTGGCACTACCAGGGATCGGGCCCGGTGGTGCCCTGCCTTTATGAGGTGGGGTGAGGGAGGCTCGAGGACCCCCTAGCAGGTAAGTTGGGGCATGGGGGGGCAGGGTTCAGAGGCCATGGTGGATAGGTCCAGAGATCAGGGCGGCATTTTAAAATGGTGTGTCGGTGCAGCGAATGAAGGTAAGTGCCGCCTCGGTGGGGCTTCCTCGACAAGGCCATTAAAAATAACAGATTATCGCTTCTCGGCCTTTTGGCGAAAGTGAGCGTGAGGTCGGTGTAATGCCTGGATCTGGTATGTCTCGCTTGTGGGGACCATCAATTGGATTCAATTTGAATTGGTTTTTGGAGCAGGCAAGGAGCTGGATTGTGGGTTTGCCCCTGTCCACACTCTGAGCTCTGGCTTTGTAACTCTGATAAAATAATAAAATAAATAAATAAATAAATAAAACAGAGTCCCGTTTGATAGCGGGGCCATTCTCAGCGCTGCAGGCACTGAGAAACATCCTGCTAAACGTGCCCAGAATGACACTCTGTTTTTTTCCAGTTAAATTGTGCCCTATGACTCGAGACTGCTCAACAACTACTGGACCCATCTATTGGCTATTTGTTCAATTCCATCGCTAACATGCAAATAATGGCAACAGCATTTTGCTGGTGTTGGACAGCCCGTTTTGCCTTGGGAATATTTAATTTCATCAATGTGTGACCTGGTAGGTCTGCTGTTGGGGAAGAAGGAGGAGGGAGAACAGCCAAAACGTTGGAGTGAGCAAGGTCAGCTTGGAGGCAAGGGAGGAAGGTAAACTGAAGAGTTCCTCTAAGTGGTCCAGGCAGTGACACCATTTTTTGAGTATATTGATGGTCTGCTCAATAGGATTTCTACTGACATGGTTTTCAGCATAAGGTAACTCTGCTTCTGTGCCTAATTCCGGACAAAAGCCATAAGCCATGTCTGAAGGGGATCTCTTGTTACCAAGGGTTGAGAACTCTGTGATAGTCTGGCTGGCATATAGTCCAGAGGACTTCACAAGATGAAGGCATCATGGCTGACCGCATAACCATCATCTGATTGCTCTTGCTAATCTCTCTCTCTCTCATACAACATATGGCCGCAGTTCTTCAGCCGCAGCACTCCCAACAATCCTCCCACCCCAATTACTTTCTTTATCGCTCAGCAAAAGGTCACACCATTGGCCGGGCTGAAAGCCAGGCATGTGCCTCAGCTGATGATTATCTCCAGACACCTTCATCTGGTAACGTTCTCACACACCTGTTCCCATTCAGACTGTCCGATGCTTTAGTTTCTCTTGCTTGGCTAGCTTAATTCATGTGCTCCAGTCTTTAAAGATGTGATAATGTGATATACTTCTGTATCATGGAACACAGTAGTTGTTTTTAACACAGCGTGGCTAATTGGTGAACTTTGAAATAATTAATCAATGGATTCACTAAATCAGAGATCTGTGTAATTTTTTAAAAAAATCTGCCATTATATGAGTGTGGTAAAGTTGCAGCTGGCGAGGACAAAACCTCAGACGTAATATAATCACTCCCTTTAGGGGCTTAATGAGAGTTAATGAAGGAATCATTCAAACTAACTACCTCGGGAACAGAAAATTAGTTGCCAGGCAGCTGAGAAAGAACAGCAACACAATACAAGACTCACATATTGTTACTCATTAACTCTCTTACCATTTGGTAATCGATTATTGTGCATTTCCAGCAAGATCATAATTAAGTATCATCAATATGATTAAACAAGGAGAGTCAATCAATATTACCTGATATGACTAAATCCAATTGAATTGTATGAGTATGTTTTTTGCTGGTATACCTCTAATATTTTCAGATCTTTCTGTATTCCTGCTGGAAGGAAAATAAATCATGGGGTCATGGATGTCTATACTCTCAAAACATCCCTTGCTAACATTTTGGGTTAGATTTAAGAAATCCTAAAAATGCCATCAACTGATTACTATTTTATGGAACTGATTTCAGAGCGTCAGCTGTTTAGCACAGGGCTAAATCGCTGGCTTTGAAAGCAGACCCAGACAGGCCAGCAGCATCGTTCAATTCCCATACCAGCCTCCCCGAAAAGGCGCAGGAATGTGGCGACTAGGGGCTTTTCAGTAACTTCATTTGAAGCCTACTTGTGACAATAAGTGATTTTCATTTCATAAACAGCAATAAATAAATTACATCAGAAGGGAGCATATAATAAAGGCACGGGACCCAGGTTCAAACTCCAGTTTTCTCTGGATGTCCACTTTCACAGCCACCCTGCGTTGGCAGGAGACACAGTACGCATCAAGTCTGGGGCCACATGAACAGAAGCAGCTCTTTCTGGTTTTGGTGCATTTTGCCAATGTAGGAGGCAATTTTACAATGAGTGGAATGAGAGGGACATTTTACCAAAAATATTTATTCATTTAAAAAGGTTCATATACGACAATTAAGAAAATTAAAAGCTATGCTTTGACAGAAAGAACTTATTGCAGCTATAAGGAGTCTTTAATGATCTCAGGACACCCCTAACATAGCACAGACAATAAATTAACATCAATTGTTCAGTATTGTTCCTGGGCGCAAGGTGGAAAGGGTAGGCCAGGACAATAGAGGCACAGCCAAAGAGATATGCATTGAGTTGTATTTTTAAAAAACCTGAAATGATACTTATTCATTTATGAGATGTGGGCATTGCTGGCCCTCCCCAATTGTCCTGGAACTGAGTACCTAGCTAAGCCAGTTAAGAGTTAATCACAGTGCTTTGGACCTGGAGTCACAGGTCAAATGAGGTAAGGATGGCAGATTTCCTTCCCTAAAGACATTAGTGATCCAGATGGGCTCCTACAGCGATCGACGATAGCTTCAGGGCCACCATTACTGAGACTAGGGCCCAGATTTTCATCCCTGGGTTGGTTCACTGAGTCGTGAGGTTTCCCAGCTCAGTGAAGCCAGCTCAGTAAGTAATGTCCACCCACAGCTCAGATTTTCGGTCGGGAGGTGGGGGCGGAGGCTGGTGCGGAGGCAGGCTGGGCACAACGCCTGCCTCTGTGTTGCGGCACTGCTTTTAAATAAATAAATAATAACACACAAATCATCCCTCATCTCCTCCCTCTGCCCCATTTATGCCAACCTATGCCTACCCACCCACATCTCCATGGCCCCCATACCTCCATGCCTCTCCTTCATACTGTAAATCCACGCTTGGCTTTCAGGCCTAGTGAGAGTGATTGCCTTATACAGCGAGGCAGCATTTGACCGAGTATGAAATCAAGGAGCCCTAGCAAAACTGGAGTCAATGGGAATCAGGGGGTTAAAGACTCTGCTGGGTGGAGTCATACCTTGCACAAAGGAAGATGGTTGTAGTTGTTGGAGGTCAGCCATCTCAGTTCCAAGATATTACTGCAGGAGTTCCTCAGTGAAGTGTCTTAGGATGAACCATCTTCAGCTGCTTCATCATTGACCTTCCCTCCATCATTAGGCCAGATGTGGGGATGTTCACTGATGACTACACCATGTCCACCATCATCTGTGACTCCTCAGATACTAAAGCAGCCTATGTCCAAATGCAGCAAGACAATATCCCTGGCTTGGGCTGACAAGTGGGAAGTAGTATGCACACCATACTAATGTCAGGCAATGATCATCTCCACCAAGAGAATCTAACCACCGCCCATTGACATTCAATGACATTACCATTACTGAATCCCCCACAATCAACATCCTGGTGGTTACCATTCACCAGAAACTGAACTGCGGCTACAAGAGTAGGTCAGAGGGTAGAAAACCTGTAGCAATTAACTCACCACCTCACTCCCCAAAAACTTGTCCACAAAGTACAAGTTAGGAGTGTAATGGAATACTCTCCACCTGTCTGGATGAGTGCAGCACCAGGATCACACAAGAAGGTTGACACCATCGAGGACAAAGCAGCCAACTTGATTTGCACCACATCCATAAACATTTACTCCCTCCTCCACCATTGCGCAGTGGCAGCAATGTGTACCAGTGAAAGTAGTTGTATTGTCACTGAACTAGTAACCCAGAGATCCAGGGCACGATCTGGGGATGGGGGTTCATGTCCCACCACAGCAGATGGTGAAATTTGAATTTAATAAAGAAACAAATCTGGAATTAAATGTCTAATGATGACCACAAAACCATTGTCGATTTTTGTAAAAACCCATCTGGTTCACGAACATCTTGTAGCAAAGGAAATAATAATAATCTTTATTGTCATAAGTAG
Organism: Scyliorhinus torazame; assembly: GCF_047496885.1. Lineage (NCBI taxonomy): Eukaryota > Metazoa > Chordata > Chondrichthyes > Carcharhiniformes > Scyliorhinidae > Scyliorhinus > Scyliorhinus torazame. The sequence goes on from NC_092708.1 coordinate 339,632,845, forward strand.
GCTTGCATTAACACTGCAATGAAGTTACTGTGAAAAGTCCCTAGTCGCCACATTCCGGCACCTGTTCGGGTACACTGAGGGAGAATTCAGAATGTCCAATTCACCTAACAAGCACGTCTTTCGGGACTTGTGGGAGGAAACTGGAGCACCCGGAGGAAACCCACACAGACACAGGGAGAATGGGCAGACTCCCCACAGACAGTGACCCAAGCCTGGAATCGAACCTGGGACCCTGGCGCTGTGAAGGCCATAGTGTTAACCACTATGCTACTGTGCTGTCCACATCTGGTCTGGCCTACATGTGACTCCAGATCCATAGCAATGTGATTGACTCTTAAATGCCCTCTCAAATGGAGGGAAGTTAGAGATGGGTAATAAATGCTGGCTCAGTCAGTGAGGCCCACATCCCGTAAAGGAATTAAAAAAACAAGATGCACTGCAGGAACTCAGCAACCCACCAGCAGGGGGAGCGTTAAATCCAGTCCCAGGTTTTTGTCAAGGACCCAATACCATTGTTGCCAAAGTTCAGTTTTACTCTTTATACAGCCAGTAATGTCTGTGTACATTGCAGCTTTTCATCCTGATTTAAAGCTGATGATAGGGTTTGAGAGTACTTTACACTCAGAAGTTTCTTGTCAATAAAGGCTTATTCAACTGTCAAGAAAAGTGGAACAAATTTATTTCAGTGAACGTTTCGTTGATTTCAACGTAAATACATTTTGATAGAGCTGTAAAAGAGGTTGCCAATTCACAATCATCCTTTATCAGACAAAATCTCTCCCAGTGATTTTGCCTTTTTTTAAAAGTTGTATGATAGCTTTGTCTACTTCAGTAAGTTTATCATCTGCCTTGCTGTCCATTTATAAAGGTTACTGGGTGCAGATTTCCGGAATTCCAGCCCATTCCTGAGTTTCAGGCTATGCTTGTTTTTCATCCCCATTACACAGTGGTATGCAGTCAAACTACTAAAGATAACTATGGAGAAGATTAAACAACTGGCTTCTACCAGTGCCATGAGTAAATACCGTGCACAATCTAAAGTAATTGAAACAGACATTTCTTTCTTACTCCTAATGTGCCCATTTTTAATAGCAGCCCTTGGTATTTGAATCCTTTGCCGTAGTGATTCAGTTTCCTGCTCCAACTTGGTCAAGTGTGAAACGTTTGCTTCAAAACCTCCACTATGATGCACTGTCAATTACCACAAAGACGAGAGTAGTGGAATAATCAAGGCTTTATTGAGCAAAGATGTTGTACCTCCTGTAGCTGGAACCAGAATGGCTGCAGCACAGAAGAGCACACACATTTATACGTCGCCTACTGGGCGGAGCCAGCAGGCAGGGATTTATCCATGTACCTCTACTATACGGGCAGTGCCGTAATGCATATAATATACTATTAGTGGTGACTACCACATTCACCCCCTGTTAAAAAAAGAGTCCGGTGGGGGGGGTGGAAAACATTATAAGTTAAGTCTGTCGGGGGCCTTGACCCTCCTCTGCGATCGCCTCAGTCCTGGTGGTGATGTGGGTGCCGACTTGGTCACCTGTGACTCCGGGAGCGTGTTGTCCTCGTCTTCGTCACCCCTGAGTGGAACCAGTGGGAGGACGGATCCTACTGGGGTGGGGGCTGCGGTGAGGTTCGCTGGAGGGAGGGTGAAGGGCGCAGGGGTGAATGAGACAGCTGGGGGGGGGGGGGGGGGGTCAGGTCGGGGATCGTGGGTGGAGATCCCGCGGGTGCCAGGTCCCGGACGGAGACTATGTCCTGGCGCCCGTCGGGGTGTGCCTCGTAGGCGTACTGCGGGTTAGCATGTAAGAGGTGGACTTTTTCGACCAAGGGGTCTGACTTATGGGTCCGCACATGCTTCCGGAGGAGGACAGGCCCAGGAACTGTCAGCCACGTTGGGAGTGAGACCCCGGAGGTGGACTTCCTGGGGAAGGCAAACACATGTTCGTGAGGGGTCTCATTTGTCACGGTGCAGAGGAGTGAACGGATGGAGTGGAGCGCGTCGGGGAGGACCTCCTGCCAGTGGGAGACTGGGAGATTCCTAGACCGAAGGGCCAGCAGGATGGCCTTCCAGACCGTCCCGTTCTCCCTCTCCACCTGCCCGTTTCCCCGGGGGTTGTAGCTGGTCGTCCTGCTCGAGGCGATGCCCTTGCTGAGCAGGAACTGACGCAGCTCATCGCTCATAAAGGAGGATCCCCGATCGCTGTGGATATAGGTGGGGAAACCGAACAGAGTAAAGGTGCTGTGCAGGGCTTTGATTACCGTGGCAGAAGTCATATCGGGGCATGGGATGGCGAAAGGGAATCGGGAGTACTCACCAATCACGTTCAGGAAATACGTGTTGTGGTCGGTGGAGGAGAGGGGTGTTAAGTAATGGGTTAAGAGTTAAGTAATGCATTAACAGACATTGCAATTAATTGTCTCCTTTATGTTAAGTATCCAATGATTGACACTGATATGTAAAGGGGCTTCAGGTGACCCTTGGGTCAGGTGGTGTGTTGTTAGAGTTTTGTGCAGAGGCTGTGGAAGTGAAATAAATGGTGTTTGGTGAAACGGAACAGGACTTTTGACTCTTCATACAACGGTAACTAAAACGTATAACAAGGGGCCCTTTGAAGTCCACGCTGAGGCGTTCGAAGGGGTGGGAGGCTTTCACCAGGTGTGCTCTATCTGGCCGGTAGAAGTGCGGCTTGCACTCTGCGCAGACTTGGCAGTCCCTGGTTACGGTCCTGAACTCCTCAATGGAGTAGGGCAGGTTGCGGGCCTTGATGAAATGGAAGAACCGGTTGACCCCCGGGTGGCAGAGGTCATAGTGGAGAGCCCGGAGTCAGTCCACTTGTGCGCTGGCACAAGTACCGCAGGATAGTGCATCAGGGGGCTCGTTGAGCTTCCCCAGGCGATACAGAATCTCGTAATTATAGGTGGAGAGCTTGATCCTCCATCTCAAGATCTTGACATTTTTGATCTTGCCCCGATGTGTATTATTAAACATGAAGGCAACCGACCATTGGTCGTGAGGAGAGTGAATTTCCTGCCGGCCAGGTAATGCCTACAATGTCGCACAGCTTCCACAATGGCTTGGGCCTCCTTTTCGACAGAGGAGTGCTGAATTTCGGAGGCATGGAGGGTGCGGGAATAGAAGGCCACGGGCCTGTCCGCCTGGGTGAGAGTGGCGGCCAGAGCTACGTCCGATGCATCGCTCTCCACCTGAAAGGGGAGGGTCTCGTCGACCGCGTGCATCGTGGCCTTGGCGATGTCCGCCTTGATGCGGTTGAACGCCTGGCAGACCTCAGCCGCCAGGCAGAATACTGTGGACTGAATGAGTGGACGGGCCTTGTCCGCATAATTAGGGACCCACTGGGTGTAGTAGGAGACAAACCCCAGGCATCGTTTCAAGGCCTTGGGGCAGTGGTGGAGAGGGAGTTCCAGGAGGGGGCGCATGCGGTCGGGGTCGGGCCCTAGGACTCCATTTCCCACGACATAGCCAAGGATGGCTAGGCGGTTGGTGTGGAACACGCATTTCTCCTTATTCTACATGAGATTAAGGAGTTTGGCGGTATGGAGGAATATTTGGAGGTTAGCGTTGTGGTCCTGCTGATCGTGGCCGCAGATGGTGACGTTATCTAGGTATGGGAAGGTGGCCCGCAGTCTGCACCGGTCAACCATTCGGTCCATCTCTCGTTGGAAGACCGAGACCCCATTAGTGACGCCGAAGGGAACCCTAAGGAAGTGATAGAGGTGGTCATCTGCTTCGAACACAGTGTATTGGCGGTCCTCCGGGCGGATGGGGAGCTGGTGGTAGGCGGACTTCAGGTCCACTGTGGAAAAGACTCTGCACTGCGCAATCTGATTGACCATATCAGATATGCATGGGAGGGGGTACACGTCGAGCAGCGTGTACCGATTGATGGTCTGACTGTAGTCAATGACCATCCTGTGCTTCTCCCCAGTCTTCACTACCACCACTTGAGCTCTCCAGGAGCTGTCGCTGGCCTCAATGACCCCTTCCGACCTGATGAAGGTCCTGTCCTGGGCACTGAATCGTCTGCTCCTGGTGGCCACGGGTTTGCAGTCCGGGATGAGGTTCACAACAGGGAAGGTGGATCAACCTTAAGGGTCGTGAGGCCGCAGACGGTGAGGGGGGGTAGGGGTCTGCCGAATTTTAAAGTTAAGCTTTGGAGATGGCACTGAAAATCCAGGCTGAGTAACGGGGCAGCGCAGAGGTGGGGGTGGACGTAGAGCCGGAAGTTGCTAAACTCTACGCCTTGGGCGGTGAGGGTCGCGACACAGTACCACCGGATTTCCACGGAGTGGGATCCGGAGGCCAGGGAGATTTTCTGGGTGACGGGGTGCACTGGGAGGGAGCAGCACCTTACCGTAGTGGGGTGAATGAAGCTCTCTGTGCTCCCGGAGTCAAAAAGGCAGGTCGTCTCGTGCCCATCGATCTTCAGCATCGTCGTCGCGGTCGCGAGGTTGCGGGGCCGGGACTGATCCAGGGTGATAAAGGCGAGCTGCAGCAGATGCTGGGAGGTCCCGGGCTGGTCAGCGGTGGCGGAGGTAGCGGCAGGCGATGAGCGGCCAGACGAGCAGGGGTCCAAAATGGCGGCGAACATGGCGGCGCTCATGGGGCGCACATGGCGGGCGGCATCAAAGATGGCGGCACCCACGGGCCGCACGTGGCTTGCGAAGGGGAAAATGGCGGCACCGCTGGATCGCACGTGGGGGGTATAGGAATGCCGGGCCTGGAAACAGCGGCGACTGACTGGGCCTGGCAAACAGAAGCGAAGTGTCCTTTCTTCCCACACCCGTTGCAGGTCGCGCTCCGCGCCGGGCAACGCTGCCTGGGATGGTTGTTTGCCCGCAAAAATAACACTTGGGCCCCCCAGAGTTGGCTGGCTGCCGCGCGGCGCAGGCTTGCGGTGAGCTGGAGTCAGCAGTTGGTGGGGCCCATGATGCCCACGAGGGTGTCGCGCGGTCGGGGGCGGAGGACTGGACGTTACGGGAGGCCACTTCTAACGAATTAGCGAGCTGCCTAGTTCCCGCAAGATCGAACGTACCCCCTTCCAGTAGCCGCTGGCGGACGTACGCAGACTTCATGCCCGTGACGTAAGCGTCTCTAATTAAAAGTTCTGTGTGCTGGGCTGCCGAAACTGCCTGGCAGTCACAGTTCCTACCTAGGAAGTGCAGGGCACGCCAGAAATCATCCAGAGACTCTCCGGGGAGTTGCTGTCTCGTGGCCAGGAGGTGCCTGGCGTATACGTGATTGACTGGTCGAACGTAATGTCCCTTCAGGAGCTCCATCGCTTCGGAGTAGGTTGGCGCATCCCGGATGAGGGGAAAAATGTCAGGGCTCACCCGTGAATAGAGGACTTGGAGCTTCTTCGAGTCCGAGGGTTCTTCAACGGCTGTCCTGAGGTAGCTTTCGAAGCAGGCGAGCCAATAGTCAAAGACAGACGTAGCGTTGGCTGCTTGAGGGCTCAGCTGCAGGTGATCAGGCTTGATGCGGAGATCCATCGTTTAAAAAATCTTGCTCAATAAATTGATGCACTATCAATTACCACAAAGACGAGAATAGTGGAATAATCGAGGCTTTATTGAGCAAAGATGTTGTGCCTCCTGTAGCTGGAACCAGAATGGCTGCAGCACAGAAGAGCACACACATTTATACGTCGCCTACTGGGCGGAGCCAGCAGGCAGGGATTTACCCTTGTACCTCTAATATACGGACCATGCCGGAATACATATAATATACTACTAGTGGTGACTACCACACACTATTCCAAAGAAAACGCAGTGAACTTCCATAATATTGCCTCATAACGTAAAGGCATGTTCTCCAGAATTACCTATTTTATTCATCTCATTTTTTTTTTAAGGCATTAATATCCTTATGACTTGGGAGCTAGAAGTTGCCAGTGCTGCCTCTGGCTTATCATGAGGAATTATTAAAAGTTGTCCAGTTCTTTCTGTTTGCTATACACCGGAGGTAAACTGTGCAAAATGTTTTTTTTTTATAAATGTTTTTTATTGGGTTTTTGAACAAAGTATATTTGCCGTTATGTACACAGGATATGATATATATATATAGAGAGAGGAAGAGAAGGGCACACACACACAAATCACTAAGGGGAAAAAAAAAGAAGAACAAAAACAAATAGCAACACGAGAGAAATACAAAATCAAATAAAGTAACTGGTAAGGTATTATGCACCTGCTCAGCAGCAGCAACTCTGTACACTTGGCAAAATTATTTACACACATAAGTAGGCATCCGTTTGGGGGGGGGGGGGGAGGAGGCTGGGGGTGGGGTAGATATACATTTGGGTGCCGGAGAGACAATTACGGAGGGCAATACTCGAATGGGTCTGGTGCTGGTGTTGTCCCGTGCTTCTCCCGGACAGATTTTGCTGCCGTTGTCGTCTCGTGCTCAATTCCGCTTCAGCCGGCCCTCCTGTCTTCCGCCTGTATTCTCCTTTTTCTTTGTTCCTGTGGATGCCAAGTTTGTTAACGTTTCCCTGTCCCCCACCCCCCCCCACCCCCCCCCCCCCCACCCCCACCCCACTTCCCTGGCTCTCCTCTATTCTTCCCTGTCTCTTCCTTCTCCCCCCCCCCCTCCCCCCGCCTCCGCCCCCTGCCCCCCCTCCCTGTGGTTTGCCTTTCCTTCCTCTTAGATTTAGCTGTCCCCCCCCCCCCCTCACTCTCCCGGTCTATCTCTCCCTCTCATGCTTTGGCTACTTTCCCCTGGTTCTTGGCTACCTGGCTATTCTTCTGCTTGTTCGTTGGCCACAAACAGGTCCCGGAACAATTGGGTGAATGGCTCCCATGTTCTGTGGAAGCCGTCGTCCGACCCTCGGATGGCGAATTTGATTTTCTCCATTTGGAGAGATTCCGAGAGGTCGGACAGCCAGTCTGCAGCTTTGGGTGATGCTGCTGACCGCCAGCCGAACAGGATTCTACGGTGGGCGATCAGGGAGGCAAAGGCAAGGGCGTCCGCCCTCCTCCCCAGGAATAGACCTGACTGGTCTGAAACCCCGAAGACCGCCACTTTCGGGCATGGCTCCACCCTCATCCCCACCACTTTGGTCATTGCCTCGAAGAAGGCTGTCCAGTACTCCACAAGTCTGGGGCAAGACCAGAACACGTGGCTGTGGTTGGCCGGGCCTCCTTGGCACCGTTCACATATGCCCTCCACCTCCGGGAAGAACCTACTCATACGGGTTCTTGTTAAGTGGGCTCTCAGCTCCACTTTTAGTTGCGTCAGGCTGAGCCTTGCGCACATGGAGGTGGAGGTGACCCTATGCAGTGCTTCGCTCCAGAGTCCCCACCCTATTTCGGTCCCCATGTCTTCCTCACATTTCATTCTTGTTGCATCCAGTAAGGTGTCGGCCCTCTTTACCAGTCGGTCATACATGTTGCTACAGTTTCCTTTCTCTCGTATGCTTGCGTCCAGTAACTCTTCCAGTAATGTCTGTCGTGGCGGTTGTGGGTATGTCCTTGTCTCATTTCGTAGGAAGTCTTTGCAGGTACCTTAGCTCATTCCCCTTGGCTAGCTGGAATTGCGCTGTCAGTTTGTCCAGTGTTGCGATCCTGCCTTCCGTGTATAGGTCCCTGACTGTCAGTGTCCCTCCGTCCTGTCCCCACCTTTTGAAGATGGCGTCAGTCAGCGCTGGTGTGAACCTATGGTTGTTGCAGATGGGAGCTTTGTCCGATATTTTGGTCAGGCCAAATTGCTGCCATAGTTGGTTCCAGGACTGGAGGGTGGCTGTTACCACTGGGCTGCTAGAGTGTTTTTTGGGTGGGGATGGGAGTGCTGCCATGGCAAGGCCCCGGAGGGAGGTCCCCCTGCAGGAGGCCTTCTCCGCGCGCACCCATTCGGCTTCTGGCTCCTTGATCCATCCCCTTATTCGCTCGGCCGTCGCCACCCAGTGATAGAATTGTATGTTTGGGAGGGCTAGCCCCCCCCCCCCCCCCCCCCCCCGGATTATGCTTTTTGTAAGACCTTCTTTGGGATCCTACCATTCTTCCCCCCCCCATACGAACGCCATGATTAGTTTGTCTAGTGCGTTGAAAAAGGCCTTGGGGATGTAGATCGGGATGGATCTGAATAGGAAGAGGTACCTGGGCAGCACGTTCATTTTGATCGTCTGGACTCTCCCTGTGAGGGAGAGTGGGAGTGTGTTCCATCTTTGCAGGTCCTTTTTTACTTCCTCTGTCAGACTGGTGATGTTCCATTTGTGGATCCCTTTCCAGTCATGGGCTATTTGAATCCCCAGGTAGCGGAATTTGTGTCGGGCCTGTTTAAACGGCAGTCCCGTTAGTGCTGCCCCCCCTACTTGTGGGTGTACCGGGAAGATCTCGCTTTTGCTCATGTTGAGTTTGTAGCCTGAGAAGGCGCCAAACTCTTTCAGGAGCTCGATGATTCCGTCCATGCTGCTTTGTGGGTCCGAAATGTAGAGGAGCAGGTCATCTGCATAGAGTGAGACTGTCCTCTCTGCCGCCCCCTCCAGCCTTTTGCTGCTCTGAGCACAATTGCTAGTGGCTCGATCGCTAGAGCGAACAGCAGCGGAGACAGTGGGCATCCTTGTCTGGTGCCCCTATGCAGCTGGAAGTATCGGGAGTTGGTGTTGTTTGTCCGTACGCTCGCCATGGGAGCGTTGTACAGGAGTTTAACCCAGGGGGTGAACCCTGTTCCAAGCCCGAACCGCTCCAGTACCTCTATGAGGTATTTCCATTTGACTCTGTCGAAGGCCTTTTCTGCGCCTAGGGAGACGATCACCTCTGGTGTTCTCTTCCCGGATGGGGTCATTATAACTGCTATAAATGTTGATTGTTACAACATTTTTATTGTTCTAAGGAAATAGTCAAATGTTGTTGGATATACAACCATTGTAAGTGAATGGTTTAACTGGGGGAAATTGCACCAGGGCACAGTTACAAACTCCACCCCCACCACCCACCATTACTCACAATGATTGGAGCTTAGACATCTCGATAGTTAGATCTCATGTCAATGCTTATAGATGTCATTGTCAATGCTTTGCCGAATTATTTGCTCAGGTCAGGCTTCAATTGTGTTGCAAAGTGATAAAGAGACAATAATTTCAGGGCTATGCAGTTTTGTGGGGTTGTGGGAGGGACATTTTTAGCACAGATATCTCTCTTGGCTTCAGCATAAAAAGATAGGAGCATGAGTAGTCCATTCAGCCCATCGAACCTGCTCCACCATTCAATATGATCATGGCTGGTCATCCACTTCAATGCCTTTTTCCTACATTTCATTGGCAGCTAGAAATCTGTCAATCGCTACTTTAAACACGTGCAGAGAATGAGCTTCCACAGATCGCTGGAGTAGAAAATTCCAAAGATTCACAACTACCTGAATAAAAGGATTGCTCCTCATCTCGGTCCAAAGTGGCTTCCCTCTTATTTTGAAAGGGTGTCCCCAACCAGGGGAAGCATCTTACCTGCATCTACCCTGTCTATCCCTTTAATTATTTTGTAGGTTTCAATGAGATCACCTCTCATTCTTCAAAACTCTGGAGAATAGGCCCAGTTGCCCCAATCTCTATTCATGGGACAATCCCACCATTCTGAGAACAAGTCTGGTGAACCTCCATTGCATTCCCTCTATGATAATAATATCCTTCTGAAGATAAAGGGACCAAAACTGCACACAGTACTCCAGATGCGGTCAATCCAAGGTTCTATACAACTGAAGCAAGACATCATTACTCCTGTACTCAAACTCTCTTGCGATAAAGGGCAACATACTATTAGCTTTCCTAATTGACTGATAGGCCTGCTTATTAGCCCTCAGTGACTTATTGATGAGGACACCCAGATCCTTTTGTACATCTACACTTTTGAATCTCTTACCATTTAAGAAATACTCGTCCATTGCACCATGTGCGCTACCTTTAATTGTATTAATCCTAGCCTCGCACACGAGGTTGTAACATTCACCCTTCGCAACACCTCATACCATAACCCCTCCTCCAGCACCACCCCAAGCTCCTCCTCTCACTTGGCCTTAACCCCCTCCACCGATGCCATATCCTCCTCCAGAATCCTCCCATAAATCGCCAAGATGACAGCCCTACAACCACATCACCGACAACACCCTTTCCAACAACGAGGAGGGTGGTGTCACCAGAAATGTCGGGAAAATCTTCCTTGCAAAATCATGCACCTGCATATACCTAAAGGCCTCCTCCCGTGGAATTCCAAACCTTTCTGCCAACACCTCCAAGCTCGCAAACCGCCCTTCCAGAAATAAATCCTTCATTTCCACCATCTCTCGCTCCTCCCCGCCCCGAAACCTAGCATGCAGCCTCGCCGGCTCAAACAAACGATTCTCTCAGATCGGCATCTGCTTCGACCCCACCCCTAACTTAAAATGCTTCCGAAATTGCCTCCATATCTTCAGTGTGGCTACCACTGCCAGACTAGCCGAACATTTCCCTGGGGCAAACGGGAGTGGCGCCATTGCCAGCACCCGCTATCGCAACCCCCTTTAAGAGCCTGCCTCCTACCCCAGCCCCCCACCTTCTCGCCGTTCGCTGCCCAATAATTGAACATCAGATTTAGGAGAGCCAAACCACCTGACTGTCGCCGTCTCCGAAACATCGTTTTCCGAATCCTCGCTACCTTACCTGCCCAGACAAATGACGGAATCAGCTGTTCCACTCCCATAAAAAACACTTTCGGCAAGAAGACCAGTAAACACTGGAATAAAAATAAAAACTGTGGCAAAACATTCCTCTTAACCGCATGTACCCGGCCTGCCAATGATAGCGGGAGGCTAGCCCATCTCAACAGATCTGCCTTGACTCTGCCCGCCAGGCTCATGAAATTCAATTTACAGAGCCGGGCCCAATCTCGAGCCACCTGCACCCCCAGATACCTGACGTGAGCAGTCGCCACACGAAACTGCTATCCCCCCAAACCAGGCGGGGTGGTTGGACGACCTTGGCCATAGATTAGGAACAGCTGGGGGCGAATACGGATCCCTGCGGTACCCCACTAGACACAGCCTACCAACATGAGAAGGACCAGTTTATTCCTACTCTTTGTTTGCTAATCCTTAATCCAGGCAGTATATTACCTCCTAGCCCATACGCTTTAATTTTGCTGACCAATCTCCTGTGGGGAACTTCATCAAATGCTTTCTGAAAATCCAAATTCACTATGTCCACTGATTCTCCTTCATCAATTATGTTAGCAACATCTTCAAAAACTTCTTTCTCCCCCTGCCTTCTCAAATAGGCAAGTGAAATTTGTTACCAACCAATCTGAAGGAACCATTCCAGAATCTATAGAATTGTGGAAGGTGATCACCAATGCATCCATTAGCTATATAGCTAACTCTCTCAATATTCAGGACTGTCGGTCATCAGGTCCCAAGAACATATCAAACTTCACTCCCATTAATTTCTCCAATACAATCTTCCTACTAATACAAATGTCCTTCAAGTCTTTGTTTTCCCTAATCACTTGGATCACTTGATAGCACTGTTGATGACACCTTCCATCACTTTACTGATGATTGAGAATGGACTGATAGGGCGGTAATAGACTGGTTTGGATTTATCCTGTTTTTTGAGTACAGGACAGTCCTGGGCAATTTTCTGCATTGCTGGGTAGATGCCAGTGATGTAGCTCTACTGGAACAGCTTGGCAATTTTCCAATCCAGAGGGAGTACTCCTGAATTTAGGGAACTCTGAAAGATTATAGTTCGGGCATCTACAATGTGCTCCACTACTTCCTTTAACACCCTCGGATGGAAACCGTCAGGTGCTGGGTATTTGTCACTCTTTAGTTCCATTAATTCCCTCATTATCAATGTTTTACTAATGTAGCCAACTAAGATGGCCACCTGCAAAGGACCATTGGAATTATGGCCAACCCAGGACTCAGACAGATACAGAGCCTATGTGTAGCTGAAACACAGGTAACCAGACCTGATCGAAACCCCCGCTCGTTTGCATTTTAATGGCCCATTTTCCCAGGTCAATAGAACTCCAATCAAGCAACCGGTACAGCCACAGACTGATCGTCGCCACTTCCCTTACTCAGAAAGCCCAACTGTCAAGGTCAATGATCGCTAAGGACCCGCCCAGCTACCAAGGCACCGCCCCTTTATTGGGCGAAATCGATGACAGTGATCAGAGCCTTGTCGAACTATGGGTCCAAGGTTAAGGACCGCCCCAAAGAGCACAAAATCCCAGAGGGATAAAAGAGGACATAGCCATGTGTTTTGTCTCTTTTGGATCCGACCTGTGCCAACCCAATCGTAGGAGGAACAGCCAGCCAAGTTCAAGACCAACGATCGCTACCTGACGGATGAGCCCAGCAGAGACAGAGCCACTTTCTTCGAACCAGCCAAGTGAAATCCAGATAAAGGCCTTATCCATTTGCACAGTGCCGGTCGCCCTGAAGGTAAAGGTGGGCCTTTCTTTATATCCTCTCTCACCAATGAATTGTTTCTGTTTCTAATCAATAAGGTGACTCCCCCGCCGCCACGACCCCCCCCGCCCTCCCCCCCGCCATTTTGCCTATCCATCCTGTAAACCTTATAAACCTGGTATATTAGGTTCCCAGTCTAGACCATCCCGCAGCCATGTATCAGTTATGGCACCTATATCACAATCTCCAATATGAATTTGGGCCTGCTTTCTTTGTAATTTATTCCTTACACTCTGGGTATTTGTACATAGAGCCCTTATGTGGGTCATACACTCTGACCTGTCCCTCGGCACTGATGCTTTATTCGTCCATATACCTCTTATAGTTTTGCCATTACCTGCCGTGCCTGAAGTAGGATTCCAGACTGTTTCTTTACTCTCTGTCCTGTGACTTGTTTCTGAAACTGTACTTTCGGCATTTTGTCATGTTGACGTTTTTCCGCATTCGAGGTTTAGTTGCAGCTCTTGCAACTTTACCTGCCCGATATTAAGGTCATTCACTATGAACTGAGAAAGTCTTTGCCCTTGAATTCTCACATTCTAGTTCTTTCTCCTAACTCCACATGTTTTTTCTTGACAGTGAAAGGTAGCAGATTGAACAGCAGAACACGATAATAGTTAAATTGCCAAGAAGAATTAAACAGCAAGTCAAGAATTGAACAGAAGCCTGCACACTGCATGTTTACAGTGACGACAAGCCTGCTATTCCTCTTTGGAAGATTTCAACCAATGGATAGTTGTATCTGTTGCATGAAACTACAATGTAAGAGGCACCGGACACAAGGTCATTCAATAAAACCTGACATAACAGTTGTTTACTGACCATCGTCTAACCTTTGTGGGTAATTATCTATCTCTAAAATGGCCATTTGAGCCTACATAATGAATTCTAACAGGCTATTCATCTATCAGGAACATTGCAGTTAGGTCTGATGTTGTTTTCATCTAATACTGACTGAAGCACACGGTTCAGCATAGGGATCACCGGATAATGATCAGGAGTAAAAACAACGGCTGATATTTTCCCCTCACTGGCCCAGGAATGCTGAAACCAGTAGTAGTGACCATTTCGTAATGTTAACCAAAATCAGCTAAGCCAGCACAGTCCAGTTCCTCTTACATTGCAGTTTTGTGTTCTGGAAATTATTAACTGGACAAATGGTTCTCTTTGGATAAAAAATGTTTTGTTCTTGAACTATTTACATAGCTAATGCCCTCCATACCAGGCAACATTCTGGTAAATCTCTTCTGCACCCTCTCTAAAGCCTCCACATCCTTCTGGTAGTGTGGCGACCAGAATTGAACACTATACTCCAAGTATGGCATAACTAAGGTTCTATACAGCTGCAACATGACTTGCCAATTCTTATACTCAATGCCCCGGCCAATGAAGGCAAGCATGCCGTATGCCTTCTTGACTACCTTCTCCACCTGTGTTGCCCCTTTCAGTGACCTGTGGACCTGTACACCTAATTCTCTCTGACTTTCAATACTCTTGAGGGTTCTACCATTCACTGTATATTCCCTACCTGCATTAGACCTTCCAAAATGCATTACCTCACGTTTGTCCAGATCTGCCATCTCTCCGCCCAAGTCTCCAAACAATCTAAATCCTGCTGTATCCTCTGACAGTCCTCATCGCTATCCGCAATTCCACCAACCTTTGTGTCGTCTGCAAACTTACTAATCAGACCAGTTACATTTTCCTCCAAATCATTTATATATACTCCAAACAGCAAAGGTCCCAGCACTGATCCCTGCGGAACACCACTAGTCACAGCCCTCCAATTAGAAAAGCATCCTTCCTTTGCTACTCTCTGCCTTCTATGACCTAGCCAGTTCTGTATCCACTTTGCCAGCTCACCCCTGATCCCGTGTGACTTCACCTTTTGTACTAGTCTACCATGAGGGACCTTGTCAAAGGCCTTACTGAAGTCCATATAGACAACATCCAAGGCCCTACCTGCATCAATCATCTTTGTGACCTCTTCGAAAAACTCAATCAAGTTAGTGAGACACGGCCTCCCCTTCACAAAACCATGCTGCCTCTCACTAATACGTCCATTTGCTTCAAAATGGGAGTAGATCCTGTCTCGAAGAATTCTCTCCAGTAAGGCCGGTGAGGCCTCATCTGGAGTACTGTGTTCAGTTTTGGTCTCCTTACCTGAGAAAGGACATATTGGCACTGGAGGGAGTGCAGAGGAGATTCACTAGGTTGATCCCAGAGTTGAGGGGATTAGATTATGACGAGAGGTTGAGTAGACTGGGACTGTACTCATTGGAGTTTAGAAGGATGCGGGGGGATCTTATTGAAACATCTTAAATTATGAAGGGAATAGATAGGACAGATGCGGGCAGGTTGTTTCCACTGGTCGGGGAAAGCAGAACTAGGGGGCATAGCCTCAAAATAAGGGGAAGTAGATTTAGGATGGAGTGTAGGAGGAACTTCTTCACCCAAAGGGTTGTGAATCTCTGGAATTCCTTGCCCAGTGAAGCAGTTGAGGCTCCTTCTTTAAACGTTTTTAAGAAAAAGATAGATACGTTTCTAAAGAATAAAGGGATTCGGGGATACGGTGTACGGGCCGGAGAGTAGAGCTGAGTCCACAAAGATCAGCCCTGATCTCATTAAATGGCGGAGCAGGCTCGAGGGGCCAGATGGCTGACTCCTGTTCCTAGTTTTTATGATCTAATTTCCCGACCACTGACGTAAGGCACACCGGCCTGTAGTTCCCTGGATTATCCTTGCTACCCTTCTTAAACAGAGTAACAACATTGGCTATTCTCCAGTCCTCCGGGACATCACCTGAAGACAGTGAGGATCCAAAGATTTCTGTCAAGGCCTCAGCAATTTCCTCTCTAGCCTCCTTCTGTATTCTGGGGTAGATCCCATCAGGCCCTGGGGACTTATCTTCCTTAATATCTTTCAAGACGCCCAACACCTCGTCTTTTTGGATCTCAATGTGACCCAGGCTATCTACACACCCTTCTCCAGGCTCAACATCTACCAATTCCTTCTCTTTGGTGAATACTAATGCAAAGTATTAATTTAGTACCTCGCCCATTTCCTCTGGCTCCACACATAGATTCCCTTGCCTATCCTTCAGTGGGCCAACCCTTTCCCTGGCTACCCTCTTGCTTTTTATGTATGTGTAAAAAGCCTTGGGATTTTCCTTAACCCTATTTGCCAATGACCTTTCGTGACCCCTTCTAACCCTCCTGACTCCTTGCTTAAGTTCCTTCCTCCTTTCCTTATATTCCACACAGGCTTCATCTGTTCCCAGCCTTTTAGCCCTGACAAATGCCTCCTTTTTCTTTTTGACGAGGCCTATAATATCGCTCGTTACATCCAATATCCAATATCCAAGGTTCCCGAAAATTGCCGTATTTATCCTTCTTCCTCATCAAGACCAAGGAGAGCCAATGGATGTTATCTATCTTGACTTCCAAAAGGCCTTTGATAAGGTGCCTCACGGGAGACTGCTGAGTAAAATAAGGGCCCATGGTATTCGAGGCAAGGTACTAACATGGATTGACGATTGGCTGTCAGGCAGAAGGCAGAGAGTTGGGATAAAAGGTTCTTTTTCGGAATGGCAACCGGTGACGAGTGGTGTCCCGCAGGGTTCAGTGTTAGGGCCACAGCTGTTCTCTTTATATATTAACGATCTAGATGACGGGACTCGGGGCATTCTGGCTAAGTTTGCCGATGATACAAAGATAGGTGGAGGGGAAGGTAGTATTGAGGAGATGGGGAGGCTGCAGAAAGATTTAGACAGTTTAGGAGAGTGGTCCAAGAAATGGCTGATGAAATTCAACGTGGGCAAGTGTGAAGTCTTGCACTTTGGAAAAATGAATAGAGGCATGGACTATTTTCTAAACTATGACAAAATTCATAATGCTGAAGTGCAAAGGGACTTGGGAGTCTTAGTCCAGGATTCTCTAAAGGTAAACTTGCAGGTTGAGTCCGTAATTAAGAAAGCAAATGCAATGTTGTCATTTCTCTCAAGAGGCTTGGAATATAAAAGCAGGGATGTACTTCTGAAGCTTTATAAAGCTCTAGTTAGGCCCCATTTAGAATACTGTGAGCAATTTTGGGCCCCACACCTCAGGAAGGACACTGGAGCGGAGATTCACATGGATGATCCCAGGAATGGTAGGCCTAACATACGATGAACGTCTGAATATCCTGGGATTATATTCATTGGAGTTTACGAGGTTGAGGGGAGATCTAATAGAAACTTACAAGACAATGAATGGCTTAGATAGGGTGGACGTAGGGAAGTTGTTTCCATTAGCAGGGGAGACTAGGACCTGGAGGCACAGCCTTAGAATAAAAGGGAGTCACATTAGAACTGAGATGAGGAGAAATTTCTTCAGCCAGAGAGTGGTGGGTCTGTGGAATTCATTGCCACAGAGGGCAGTGGAGGCCGGGACGTTGAGTGTCTTTCAGACAGAAGTTGATAAATTCTTGATTTCTTGAGGAATTAAGGGCTATGGAGAGAGAGCGGGTAAATGGAGTTGAAATCAGCCATGATTGAATGGTGGAGTGGACTCGATGGGCCGAATGGCCTTACTTCCGCTCCTATGTCTTATGGTCTTAACAATAAACCCTTGTTCAGTTGCACTGGAAATCTCCCTGGTACTAACTGAAGCCACCACAATTGCCCCACCTTTCTGACAAACTCCAATTATTTCTTCCTGTGTGCTCCACCCTGTACACGACTCACTCAAGTGACTTCTTGCCGTTACCATTTCTCATCTCTACCCAAACCTTTTCCACATCATGTTTCCTGGACTTAAGTCCTCCCTCTGTATTGTGCTAATACCATCCTGTACCCTTCAATATTCAGGTCCCATAGAACCACAGAATTCCTCCAGTACAGAAGGAGGCTATTTGGTCCATGGAGGCAGCACCCCACCTCGGCCCACTCCCCCGACAAATGCTGGCCTTGTTGGCGGTGCTCACATCCCATGAAGGAATTTTAAAAACGTAATTGAGAAATGGAAAACAAAATGAACAAAGCCTTATTGTCATCCCACAGACCTGTGCTTCGTAAAATTGTATCACTAATATTGATACTTTAATAGATTGTTAAAACATTCCCTTTCCTCCACAATCTCTCATAGCTGAGGAGGGAGGGGCAGTCGGTTAATGGTTATGTTACTGGGTTAGTAAACCAATGTCTGGAACTAATTATCATAATGTACACCAGTATATCATGGTGCAGACGCACACACTGATGGACACACAGTGGGACCAATCAACACACACAACACCTCAGCCAATCACCAGTTAGAGCACATGCACTATAAAGACAGGGGGCATCAGAGTTCCCGCTCATTCGAGCTGCAGCTTCCTAGTAGGACAGAGCTCACAGCCTGCAGCACAGACATTCACCATGTGCTGAGTGCATCGACTGGTTAGGACAAGGCAAAGGTCTTTAGTTAAAGCTGGTATATTAACCCACAGTCTAAGTATGTTTAAACAGTTAATGATTCAATAAAATAGTGTTGCACTATTTCAAGTGTTGGTGACCTGTATGTGTTCCACGGATCCAGAGCGCCCAACACAACACTAATCATCTGGAGAAATGAGTTCAAATCCCAACTGGTCAATTTAAATTAATTTAATTAAATAAAATCTGGAATGAGAAAACTAGTGTCAGTACTGGTGACCACGAAACTGCTGGAATATTGGGAAAACCTGTTTAGTTCATTTATGTCTTTGAGAGAAGGGAAGGGAGTCGGCATCCTTACCCAGCCTGGTTTAAATGAGGCCCCAGACCCACACAATGTGCTGAACTCTTAACTGTCCTCTGGTAAGGCCTTGCACGCCACTCGGTTGTAATCAGCAATGTGACTCATTGCCATCTTCTCAAGGGCAAAGATTTATGGGTAATAAATGCTGACCTCATCAGTGATGCTCACATCCATTGAATGTTTTTTGCAGCATGTTTCACTGTAAGTACAAACACAAACTATCAACTAAAACAAACAAATGATAGTGTATAATTCAGAGTGATGAATTATAAACTTAGGAAAACTCTACAATCAATTCCACTTAAAATCAAGTACGCCCTTGGGGCAGGAGCAAAGCGAGGAGCCATAATGTGGCAGAGCACTACCATTTAAACTGAGATTTTCAATTCTGGGTTAGGAATCCAGCCATCTGTTTGGTTCCAGGCCTTGGCCCTGCACAGCCTGTCCCAGACACGTCCACCAGGATTTTCAAAGGGCCAGGTCAGTTAATGGCAGGAAACAGGCTCGCTGTACAATTAAGGATGGTGGGCGGGCCCCAGACTCTGGAAGGCCAATGGGAAGCCCTCCAACGGTTGGCAGCCCCAATGCGGAGAGAGCTGTCGATATGAATGTGGATGGAGGGAGGGAAGATTGAAGGAAAGTTTTTTTTCTCTAAAGCACAGCTGCCTGGCCATGACCTTGGAGCGATCTCCTCCACGGGAAATCCAGTGTTCACAGCTGTGGCCTGGCAGCCATTATGATTCTGGATTTGGGGATGGTAATTCTTGGGTGATCTAATGCAACCTACGCAATCTTGCCTGAGCCCACCACATCTGTCCGTACACGGTCCCGTCCAATATGGACCGCCGGCATTACTGCCTAGAAATTATAGTTGGCATGGGAGTTGGGCCTTAATAAGGCCCCATGATTACAAATAGTTTGCCTTAATTGGCTATCTGCCAATTCCTGGTGGACAGCCAATCTATCCCTGAGCTGCCTTCAATGAAAATGTGATTGTGGCGGAGAACCACCAGAATTGTGCGACCTTCAACCTCTGATCTGGACCCTAAACCCATTTAGAAATCCGGCCATGGTGTCAGAGAAAAGGATGCAGCTTTGTTCTCCCACCTCACTGTCAAAGTTTTGCTTTCACTGATGTGTATGGGGGAGGAGAAGATCTGCAGAGCATACACCATGTGCTCCACGAAAGCAAGCGGATGAGTGACTGCAGTAAATGTTCCTGCACCTTCCAGTGTTGAGTTCACTAGCAACATAAACAGTCAATCCAGGAGCTGTCATTGTCTGGCCTATCACACGGACTGACAGTGTGTGAAATACAGGAGAATTAACAAGAAATTAGAATCTTTTTTAAATGGAGCTGAAATAGGGTGTGGAGTTTTCTGGGCTTGTCCCCCAAAACGGTGGGGCCTTTTGCAGGTCGGGAATCCGTTAAACTAGCTAGGGACTTTTTCAGAAGCTTTTCCACTGAGTCGCTACCCTGTCACCCCATGTCCAGGGTCCTCCAACCAATCAGGAAGGGGGGAGATGGGATGACTTGACTAATCATTCAATGAAAGGTCTTTGTTTAAGGAGGCACTGGTATAGGGCGCACAATGGAATCATGAAGTGAGTGCAGCACAGAATATACCGGTGGGAAGAAGGAAACTGCTGCAGGTTGGAAGCAAGACATGAAAAAGGCTGCCTGTCCTGCTTCTAAAGCTCATACCCTAAAGACACAAAGGTTGTCAGTAACCCAAGTGTGCTTCCCAGGACCTGAGCCCAGTGCAGGATTCACTGAGTACTCACTGCAGGATTCCCAGCCTCCGACCTGCTCTTGTAGCCACAGTATTTATATGGCAGGTCCACTTCAGTTCCTGGTCAATGGTGCAAGAATCTGAGTTTTTCCATATACAACATAGAGGGTGCGGTAGGTGCAAGAAGGATGAAAAGGATTTGATGGGAAGAAAGCCAGTGTTGCCACTGCTAAACACGTGACTTTGCCCCAGGATAACAACTTGTACGAAGTAAGGGAGACTATGACCGGCGTTGGTGAGTAAGAAAGGTTGGGTGTGGGCGGGTTGGTGGTGGTGACAGTGAGGATACAGGGGGGGGGGGGGGGGCACCTTATCAAACATCCAGAACAGTGCATATCAAATGATAAAACTGACCACTCACTTTGGCCCCCTGGTTCTGCAGAGTGACACTGGCCGTAAGGGTGCCCCATCCCTGCAAACCAGCCTCCACCTCACTAATCCTGCACCCCAGCCCCCACCCTACCACCCTTGCACCCCAGCTCCACCCCATCATCCTGCACCCCACCCTCCGCCATACCACCCCCCCCCCCAAATGGCCACCACCTGCCAGCGGGTCATTGAGCAGCCCAAACAGGCGTTGAGGAGGGGGGCCAGACATGAAGTGTGGACAGGAGGGGGTGCATGCGGCGCAGTGCCAACTGGGTTGTCATGTGAGAGCACTTTTAAGAAATGGGTGTCTATAAATGGGTGTGTATATAAATATCTGTAGTGAGGACTTCCGGGTGCGGTGATGACCAGCTAAGTCGCACGTTTCGGCACCTCCCGTTGAAACGGACTTTTGGGCTCTTATTAAGAGCCCCAACTGCAATTTTTAACAGCCAAAATCATTGTGCGGTGAAATAGGAGGGAATCCCCCCGTATAAATATGGATAAAGGAGAGGATAGCGGCTGGATTGCAGTGGATCCACTGGAGCAGCGGCAAGGAAGGGAAGCTCGAAGCAAGATGGCGTCGGAAGGTGGCTGTTCGGTATGGGGCCCGGAGCAACAAGAGTTCCTGCGGCGCTGTGTGGAAGAGCTGAAGAAGGAGATGTTGGCCCTGATGCTACAGGCGATTGAAGGGCTAAAGGAGGCGCAGAGGACCCAGGAGTTGGAGCTTCGGGTCGTGAAGGCAAAGGCTGCGGAGAATGAGGATGAAATACAGGGCCTGGTGGTAAAGACAGAGATGCACGAGGCCCAGCACAAAAGGTGTGTGGAGAGGTTGGAAGCCCTGGAGAATAACTCGAGGAGGAAGAATTTAAGAGTCTTGGGTCTTCCCGAAGGCATAGAGGGGGCGGACGTCGGGGCATATGTGAGCACGATGTTTCACTCGCTAATGGGATCGGAGGCCCCGACGGGCCCTTTGGAGGTGGAGGGAGCTTACCGAGTTCTGGCGCGAAGACCAAAGGCAGGAGAAATACCTCGAGCCATAGTGGTGAGGTTTCACCGCTACAATGACAGAGAGATGGTTCTAAGAGGGGCGAAGAAAACTCGGAGCTGCAGGTGGGAGAACGCGGTGATCCGCGTGTACCAGGATTGGAGTGTGGATGTGGCGAGAAGGAGGGCAAGTTTCAACCGGGCCAAGGCGGTGCTCCACAAAAAGAAGGTAAATTTGGAATGTTGCAGCCGGCGAGACTGTGGGTCACACACCAAGGGAAGCACCACTACTTTGAGACGGCAGAAGAGGCGTGGACATTCATTGTGGACGAGAAGCTGGAATAGTCTGGCGAGAGAAAAAGCTTCTGTAATAAAGTGGTGGGGTGATTATGTGGGATGAGGAAGGGGAAGGGGGGGGGGGGGAATTCTTTCAATTTTTCAATTTTGTAACTTTTCTCTTTTCCCCTCGTGGGGTGGGGGTGGGGGGGGGGGAGTATGGGGAACTGTGGGCGCCGGTGGGAAGGAAAGGGGAAGGAGAAGGGAACTGCGCCATCAGGGGCGGGGCCGAGTGGGAAACGCGGGCTTTGTTCCCGCGCTATGGTAATTGTGGCGGGAATGGGGACGCAGGAAGGAGGGGGCCTCGCACAGTGAGGGGCCGAGGACAAACGGGGGAAGCCGAGGTCAGCCGGAGTTTGCTGACTTCTGGGAGCAACATGGGGGGTGCAACTACGCTAGAAAGGGATCTAGCGGAGGGGGGGGGGGAGAGTTAACTGGGTTGCTGCTGCTAAGGGGAAGGGGGAGCTGTTATGGGATGGGGTGGTTGAGACGGGGGGGGCACCGTTGGTGGGATATACGGGTACGTGGGAACCGGGTGAGGAGCTGGGTTAAAAAAGGAGATGGCTAGTCGACATGGGGGGGGGTTAAAGAACCCCCCAACCCGGTTGATCACGTGGAACGTGAGAGGGCTGAATGGGCCGATTAAAAGGGCACGGGTACTCGCACACCTAAAGAACTTAAAGGCAGATGTGGTCATGTTGCAGGAGACGCACTTGAAACTGGCAGATCAGGTCAGACAACGTAAAGGATGGGTGGGGCAGGTGTTCCATTCGGGCTTAGATGCGAAGAATAGGGGGGTGGCTATTTTAGTGGGGAAACGGGTACAGTTTGAGGCAAAGACCATAGTGGCGGACAGTGGGGGTAGATATGTGATGGTGAGTGGCAGATTGCAAGGGGAGGCGGTGGTTCTGGTGAACGTATATGCCCCGAACTGGGATGATGCAAACTTCATGAAGCGCATGCTGGGTCGTATCCCGGACCTGGAGGCGGGAAAGCTGGTAATGGGGGGAGACTTCAATACGGTGCTTGATCCAGGGCTGGTCCGGTCTAGGTCTAAGACCGGAAGGAGGCCGGCAGCGGCCAAGGTGCTTAAAGACTTCATGGAGCAGATGGGAGGAGTAGACCCCTGGAGATTTATTAGGCCTAGGAGTAAGGAGTTTTCATTTTTCTCCCATGTCCACAAGGTGTATTCACGGATAGACCTTTTTGTCCTGGGAAGGGCACTGATTCCGAAGGTGACAGGGACGGAGTACATGGCCATAGCCATTTCGGACCACGCTCCACATTGGGTAGATCTGGAGATAGGAGAGGAAAAGGAGCAGCACCCACTCTGGAGATTGGATATGGAGTTGTTGGCGGATGAGGGGTTATGTCTAAGGGTGAGGGGGAGTATCAAAAGGTACCTGGAGCTTAATGATAACGGAGAGGTCCAAGTGGGAGTGGTCTGGGAGGCACTGAAGGCGGTGGTCAGAGGGGAACTGATATCCATAAGGGCCCATAAAGGGAAGCAAGAGAGCAAAGAAAGAGAGCGACAGTTGAGAGAACTTCTGAGGGTAGACAGGCAATATGCAGAGGCTCCGGAGGAGGGACTGTACAGGGAAAGACAAAGGCTACATATGGAATTTGACTTGCTGACCACGGGCAAGGCAGAAGCACAGTGGAGGAGGGCACAGGGAGTACAATATGAGTATGGAGAGAAGGCGAGCCGGTTACTGGCCCAACAACTGAGGAAGAGGGGAGCGGCGAGGGAGATAGGTGGGGTGAGTGATGAGGAAGGTGAGATGGAACGGGGAGTGGAGAGGGTGAACGGGGTGTTTAAGGCATTCTACGAGAGGCTGTATAAGGCTCAGCCCCCGGAAGTGAAGGAGGGAATGATGCATTTCCTAGATCGGCTGGAATTCCCGAAGGTGGAGGAGCAGGAGAGGGCGGGACTGGGAGCACGGATTGAGGTGGAGGAGGTGGTAAAGGGGATTGGGAGCATGCAGGCGGGGAAGGCCCCGGGACCGGATGGGTTCCCGGTGGAATTTTATAGGAAATACATGGACCTACTGGCCCCGCTTTTGACGAGAACCTTTAATGAGGCCAGGGAAAGGGGGAAGTTGCCCCCGACTATGTCGGAGGCGACGATGTCGTTACTCTTAAAGAAGGAAAAAGACCCGCTGCAGTGCGGGTCTTACAGGCCTATTTCCCTCCTGAACGTGGATGCTAAGCTCCTGGCCAAGGTGATGGCGACAAGGATAGAGGATTGTGTCCCAGGGGTGGTCCATGAGGATCAAACTGGGTTCGTTAAGGGGAGACAGCTGAACACGAATATACTAGGGGTGATGATGATGCCCCCGCCGGAGGGGGAGGCGGAGATAGTGGTGGCGATGGACGCTGAGAAAGCATTTGATAGAGTGGAGTGGGACTACTTATGGGAAGTGTTGAGGAGGTTTGGTTTTAGAGAGGGGTTTATTGGATGGGTACAGCTGCTTTATAGGGCCCCGGTGGCAAGTGTGATCACGACCAGGCAGAGGTCCGACTACTTCCGTCTTTATAGAGGGACAAGACAGGGGTGTCCCCTGTCCCCGTTACTGTTGGCATTGGCAATTGAGCCGCTGGCCATAGCACTGAGGGGCTCTAGGAAGTGGAGGGGAGTACTCAGGGGAGGAGAAGAACACCGGGTATCATTATATGCAGATGATCTATTGCTGTATGTTGCGGACCCAGTGGAGGGGATGCCTGAGATAATGCGGACACTCAGGGAGTTTGGGGAACTTTCGGGGTACAAATTGAATATGGGGAAGAGTGAGTTGTTCGTGGTGCATCCGGGGGAGCAGAGCAGGTAGGTGAGTTACCGCTGAGGAGGGTAATAAGAGATTTCCGGTACTTAGGGATCCAGATAGCCAGGAGCTGGGGAACCCTACATAGGCTCAATTTAACACGATTGGTGGAACAGATGGAGAAGGATTTTAAGAGATGGGACATGGTGTCCCTGTCACTGGTGGGCAGGGTGCAGGCGGTCAAAATGGTAGTCCTCCCGAGATTTCTTTTTGTGTTCCAGTGCCTCCCGGTGATGGTTACGAGGGCTTTTTTCAAAAAAATTGAGAAGAGTGTTATGAGTTTTGTGTGGGCTGGGAAGACCCCGAGAGTGAGGAGGGGTTTTTTGCAGCGTAGCAGGGATAGGGGGACACTGGCACTGCCGAGCTTAAGTGATTATTATTGGGCCGCCAATATCTCAATGGTGTGTAAGTGGATGGGAGAAGGGGAGGGAGCGGCGTGGAAGAGACTAGAAATGGCGTCCTGTAAAGGAACCAGCCTACAAGCATTGGCGACGGCACCGTTGCCGTTCTCCCCGAAGAAATACACCACAAGTCCAGTGGTGGTGGCAACGCTGAAAATTTGGGGGCAGTGGAGACGGCATAAGGGAATGGCGGGTGCCTCGGTGCGGCCCCCGATAAGGAATAATCATTGGTTTGTCCCGGGGAGAATAGATGGAGGATTTAGAACATGGCAGAGAGCAGGGATTGTGCAGCTGAGGGATCTGTTCCTAGACGGGACGTTTGCGAGTCTGGGAGCGCTGACGGAAAAATACGGGTTGCCCCAGGGGAATGCATTTCGGTATATGCAATTGAGGGCTTTTGCGAGGCAACAGGTGAGGGAATTTCCGCAGCTCCCGACGCAGGAGATTCAGGATAGAGTGATTTCGGGGACATGGGTGGGGGAGGGTAGGGTGTCAGATATATACAGGGAAATGAGGGACGAGGGGGAGATCATGGTGGATGAGCTGAAGGGAAAATGGGACGAAGAGCTGGGGGAAGAGATCGAAGAGGGGCTGTGGGCAGATGTCCTACGCAGGGTAAACTCTTCGTCCTCGTGTGCCAGGCTTAGCCTGATACAATTCAAGGTCTTGCACAGGGCGCACATGACCGGAGCAAGGCTCAGTAAATTTTTCGGGGTAGAGTATAGGTACGGGAGATGCGCGAGAAGCCCAGCGAACCACACCCACATGTTTTGGTCATGCTCGGCACTGCATGGGTTCTGGGTGGGGGTGGCAAATGTGCTTTCGAAGGTGGTGGGGGTCCGGGTCGAGCCAAGCTGGGGGTTGGCTATATTTGGGGTTGCAGAAGAGCCGGGAGTGCAGGAGGCGAGAGAGGCTGATGTTTTGGCCTTTGCGTCCCTAGTAGCCCGGCGAAGGATATTGTTAATGTGGAAGGAAGCTAAACCCCCGGGCGTGGAGGCCTGGATAAACGACATGGCAGGGTTTATAAAACTGGAACAGATAAAGTTCGCACTAAGAGGTTCGGCTCAAGGGTTCACCAGGCGGTGGCAACCGTTCATTGACTATCTCGCAGAATGATAAAGGAACTGGGAAAGTAGCAGCAGCAACCCAGGGGGGGAGGGGGGGGGGAGGGCTCGGGTGGGTCCTCAGGGGTGTTTTTGTATGGATATTTGTACTTGGATATGTATATTGGCTTGTTTGACTTTATTATTTGGGAGAGTTAATATTTTGTTATGGCAGTTGCCATTTAGTTTATATATTATTTATTTGTTAAAAAAACGGTCACTATTATTTATATTGTTTTATTGTAAAAAGGGAAAAATTTTTGTACTGTTTTGTTTGGCCGAAAAAAAAATTTGAATAAAATATATATTTTTAAAAAATATCTGTAGTGAGAGTACCTTTAAGAAATGGGTGTTTACTACTGCAGTGATGTCAGAGAGTGGGTGGAGCTGGGCTGTCTGTCAGCTTTTTACTTTTGTTTTAGGCTGTTTGCTGCAGGGTGTGTTTTAGTTTTGTTTTCAGAGCTGGATAGCTGCAGTCACAGCCCAAAGGGGTATGAATCTCTCTCTGAAATCTAAAGACTGTAAATCGATCCTGGTGATTTAAAACTAATAACAGTAGTGACTTTAACCTGATGTGCTTCTGGTAAAAGGTGTTTTAAGTCTTATGGATATTAAAAGGGAAGTTATTGAGGATTACTTCATGTTGTATTCTTTGGGGTTTGTATTTGAATTAATGGTTGCTAAGATGTTCACTGTATGTTTTAAAAAGGTTAACTTGAGTTCATAGAATAAACATTGCTTTGCTTTAAAAAATACTTTTCCATTTCTGCTCTACCACACCTGTAGAGTGGGCCGTGTGCTTCCCATACCACAATCTATTAAAAGTTGTGGGTCAGGTGAACTCCATGATACACTTTGGGGTTCTCTAAACCCTGGCTCATAATTGGGTACACTGTGTAGACCGTTGGGCCTTGAGGATACGCACCATGCTAACATGTCGGCCTTTCACTCCCTGCAGCCAATGGATATTGTAAACAACCAGTAATGGTGGTCTTCCTCCTAGTCGCCGCAGCTTGGGGGATGCACTGTGGCTGCACGAGCTGCAGCTGCTCGAGGAGGAGGAAGTTGCAGCAGCGGAGCCTGCCCCGGAGGAACAGGGGGCAGCTGCCCAGGATGGAGAGCCGGCCGCCCAATAGGCCGAGGAGGAGGAAAAGGAGGAGGAGAAGGTGCAAAGGAGGTGCCGCATGAGGCCTCACATATACCGGCAACCCCTGTCGTTCAAGGACCTGCCGGACCGGGCATGTCGTTGACGGTTCTGGCTGAGCAAGGGGACAGTGTGACATATCTGCCAGGTTATGGCGCACCTGATACAGCAGGGGAATGGGGGAGGACACCCGCTCCCGGTGGCCTTCAAAGTGACGGTTGCCTTGAACGTTTATGCCAGAGTGTCCTTCCAGGCACAGCGTGGGGACCTGTCCGGGATCTCACAGAGGTGCACCACCACAGGAGCCTTATATGCTCAGTCGGATCAGTATATCTATTTCAGTGGACCGAGCTCACCAGGATGCCCGGACAGCATGGTTTGCCGGCATAGACGGAATACCCCGGGACCAGGGGGTGATTGGCGGGATGCATGTCGCCGTATGAGCACTGGCCCAGGAAAGGCCACTGTTCACAAACGGAAAGGGGTTCCACTGGATGAACGTGCAGCTGGTGTGTGACCATCAGATGCACATCATGTGCCCGATATCCGGGCAGTGTGCACGACGCCTTCATCCTGGCACACTCCCGCAATGTCAGCAGATGGTTGACAGCTTCAAATTCCTAGGTGTGCTCATCACCAACAATCTGTCCTGGTCCACCCACATCGACGCTACCACCAAGAAAACACAACAGTGCCTATACTTCCATAGGAAACTAAGGAAATTCAGCATGTCCACATTAACCCAGACCAACTTTTACAGGTGCACCATAGAAAGCATCCTATCGGGCTGCATCACAACCTGGTATGGCAACTGCTCGGCCAAGGACCGCAAGAAACGACAGAAAGTTGTGATCACCGGCCAGTCCATCACACGGACCTGCCTCCCATCCATTGATTCTGTCTACATCTCCCGCAGCCTGGGGAAGGCGGGCAGCATAATGAAAGAGCACTCACACCCGGCTTACTTACTCTTCCAACTTCTTCCATCAGGCAGGAGATACAGAAGTCTGAAAACTAACAGATTCAAGAACAGCTTCTTCCCCACTGTTACCAAACTCTTATATGACGCTCTTATGGACTGATCTGATCTCTTCACACATCTCCTCTACCAAGTAGTACTCCACTCCTATATGCTTCACCCAATGCTTGTGTCTATGTATTTACATTGTGTATTTTATGTTTGCCCTAATATGTATTTTTTTTTCATGTACGGAATGATCTGTCTGGGCTGTACGCAGAATAATACTTTTCAATGTACCTCGGTGCACGTGACAATAAAAAAATCCAATACAATCCAGTGGCCGGGGCACCTGGGATGGCGGCTGGTATGGGTGCCGGCAGGTGGTGCAGGGTGGGGGTTCAGCTGCCCTCTGGTTGTTGGGGGAGGGGGCGGTGGGGTAGCGGGTGTGTGGGACGGGGGTTGATGCCAGGGGCACAGTTCTGCCTACTCACCCTGGCCGCCCTGAGGAGTTTGTGCAGTATTGTATGTAGGCCCAGCTAACAGTAGGAGCTGGCAGCCTCCTTCCCGTGACAGGGTGCAGTTTGACCCGCTGCCTCTCCTGCACGGTGTCCAGCGGGGTCACGGCATCCAGGAGAGTCCAGTGTCCAGGAGGATCTTGTCCATTAATCACAAGGCCACTTTCCTTGCTGCCATCTTGTTGGTGGGTGTGAGTGTGTGTGGGGAGTGCAGTGTGTATCTGCGGCTGCAGCTTGTCAGCCTCCTGAGTGTCAATCACGAACCCGGCTAATCCGGCACCGTTTCTCATTGGGAGCGATTGTGTTCACATGGCAGCGGTGCTAGCCCCTCAACGGTCACTGAATCGGCCCAGGTGCGGTGCCAGTTTTGCTGTCATGGAAGTGCGCGAATCCTGCCCCGGCGTCAACACTTAGTCTCAGGAACAAGGGGCAGGATTCTCCGAGCCCCGCGCCGGAGAATCGCCGCAACCGCGCCACGCTGCCTCCACGCCGGCACGGGATCCTCCGAGGAGCGGAGAATCGGCGCCATTTGCGCCGGCGTGTTTGACGCGGCGCCGGTCGCGGGCCGCTGTCTGCGGCCGGGCCGTCGATTCTCCGGCCTTGATAGACCGAACGGCCACGCGGAAACGGCAGAGTCCCGCCGGCGCCGTCCACACCCGCTCGCAGCAGGCGGGAACTCTGCGCGCAGGGTCGGGGGCGGCCTGTGTGGGAGGGGGGAAGGAGGGGGCTCCTTCACCGGCGGGGGGGTTCTCCAATGGGGTCTGGCCCGCGATCGTGGCCCACCGATCGGCGGGCCGGCCTCTCCAGCCCCGGCCCAATTTTGTTACGCGACCGGCCCCTGAACCCCCGCGCCATGTTGCGGCGGGGATGGCGTGTTGAGGAAGTCCCCCGCGCATGCGCGGGTTGGCGCGGCGCCACTGCGCATGCAGTTGGTGCCGGGGAGGCTGGAGCGGCGTGAACCGCTCCAGCAGAATCGGTTGTGCCCGCGCCCGTTTCACGACGGCGTTCACGACGGGCGGACACTCTGCCTCCATTTCGGAGAATCCTGCCCAGGGAATCCGCCCAGGATACTTCGACAGGTGAGTATGTGGGGTAGGGTTGGTGGCGAGACTGGGGTGTTTGGGGGGAGGGGAGGGCAGGTGTGCTGGCAGAGCTGCAGATACTGGGGGAGGGATTGATAATCAGTAACACAATAAAATAATTAATTGCCCAACTACAAAACTACACCCCTCACACCATTCCACATAAAACATGCCTCGCTTACAGTCACATTGACACTGCCAATGCTCTGTACACTGCACACAACTCTGCCCAAATCCCTACCTCTTCCACCTTCCACTCACTCACTTAGCAACTCACAATCCTCACTCACTCGGCTGCCCCACTACCCAAAATCCCATCCTGCCCTCTTTCAGTAGCCCCTCTCTTCACCCCACGACGCAGGCCTCCTGCGGGGGGCAGGCCTGCTGAACCTGGCTGGATCCACCCAGAGACACCAAAGTGTAGGGCAACGGTAAAAGGACACTTTGCGCAGTTGCTGCCTGAGAAACACGGGAAAAATTGTGTCCTGGGGAGTCAACATCCCGGATACGGGAGAAAACAGAAAATGATGGGATGATCCTGTAAAATAAAGAACTGAGTCTGCTCCCTGCTGCAAATTGCTCCCTGCAAAGATACATGTGTCTCTGGGATCTCCAATCCAGTGCCACCTTGTGGCCAAATGCGGAGGCGCAGCTGCATGCATAACTAGAAAAATGGGCCAAATATAATCCATAGATACCATAGAATCCCTTCAGTGCAGAAGGAGGCCATTCGGCCCATTGGGTCTACACTGACCCTCTGAAAGAGCACCTCACCCAGACCCACTCCCCTGCCCGATCTCTGAAACTCCATCTAGCCATTGGGCATTATAGGACAATTTAGAATGGCCACTGCACCTAACCTGCACAATCCCAGGAAGAAACAATAAGAGACGCAGGACATAGAGGAAAGTTACAAGATGATCCTATAAAAACGGGACAGCTGACCATCCTGCTCTGCCCCTGCCTGTGACGGTCAAGATGATTTCTTCAAAGTGAGGGTGTGTGTGTTGGCTTGCTCCAATGGCAGCCTCCTGTCTGCAGTGTCGATGTCCTTCCTCACAGTAGTGTGTTAGTGACCGTCTTGTGAGGTGTTTAACAATGTATTTCCAGGTGGAATAGCTTATTTCTGGTGTGGGGGTGAGAGTTACAATTCTAGTGATTGTATGGGTTTGAGGAGGAAGAGGTTGAGTGAAGTGTGATGCAAAACAAAGGTGAAAGGGAGTGGGGGAGGGGAGCAATGTGAGTATTGAGGCTGTAGGTTGTGTGAAGAGGGCAAGGTGTGAGCAGAGGGGAAGGGAACAGCGTTGTTACCTGATCATCTAAGGTGAGGCCACTCAACAAGTTAGATTAACTCCTGTCATTGACCTTCCTAGGATAGAATCATAGAATTTATACAGTGCAGAAGGAGGCCATTCGGCCCATCGAGTCTGCACCTGCCCTCTGAAAGAGCACCCTACCTAGGCCCACTCCCCTGCTCTATCTCTGTAATGACTTCCTATTGGTGGTGAAGACGTAACTTGAGGGAGATGTTTGGGAGGAAAAGATCCTTCCATCTTCTCCACAACCTGCACTAGGACCCCGAAGGCAGCACTGGAAAACACTGGTGCCCGGTCAGGGGAGGCAGTGGTGTAGTGGTATTGTTGCAGGACTAGTAATCCAGAGACCCAGAATCATGCTCTGGGGACCCGGGTTCAAATCCCACCATGGCAGATGGTGAAATTTGAATTCAATTAAAATCTGGGATTAAGAGTCTAAAGTTGACCATGGAACCATTGTCAATAGCCGTAAAAACTCATTTGGTTTACTAATGTCCTTTAGGGAAGGAAATTTGTCCTCCTTACCTGGTCTGGTCTACATGTGACTCCAGACCCACAGCAATGTGGTTGACTCGTAAATGCCCTCGGGGATGATGGCCTAGCCAGCAATGCCCACATCCCATAAACAAATTTTTAAAAAAGTACTTGCTGCTGTCATTCTCTAATCATAAATGTTTCCCTGTTGCCTGCAGGCAGGTATCATTCTCCTTTAATAGACGTTGGTTTCCTTTAAGTGGCATTAGGTACACTTATCTGGCTTCCCAAACAAGTACACAGCTGATGGAAAATACAGGGAGTGCTGGTTCTACACCTGACTCATGATGTTGAGCTGTAGCGTGAGTATCATGTAGTGCTTGGCACAGTGTTGTGCATGCAGCGCACACCCATTTCTGGCTCTTCATGGCTCTATCCCTCCCTGCCTGTAACCTCTCCCAGCCCCACAGTCCCTTCCCAAACCTTTCAAGTTTTAAAAAAAAAGTAATCTTTATTGTCACAAGTAGGCTTACGTTAACACTACAATGAAGTTACTGTGAAAAGCCCCTAGTCGCCAGCTCCTCCAGCTCTGACCAGTTGTACATCTCCCCAGCTCTTCCAAGTGTTGCTTTCAGCCATGTAGACCCACCTTCAAGAATTCCCGATAAAGTTCCTCTGTTTCTCCACCTCCCTCCCCTCCATTAAAATCCTCCTTAAAAAGTCCTCTTGGGTCAAGTTTTTGATCAACTCTCCTAATATCTCCGTCTTTGGCTCACCATTTGCTTTTAATTCAGGATTTCACCTCTGTGAAGCACCTTAACGAGTTATTTCTGTTCAGGGCATTATATGTGGCTGAATTGGCCGGTAAAGCGGTCACAGGTGTTCACGCATTTGAAGGGTCTGGAGGCAGACGTTGTGTTTTTGCAGGAGACGCACCTGAAGTTGGGGGATCAGGCGAGGCTGAGGAAGCAATGGGTGGGGCAGGTGTTCCACTCGGGGCTGTATATGAAGACGAGGCGGGGTGCCGCTGTTGGTCAATAAGAGGGTGACGTTTGAGGTGGGGAGCATTGTGGCCGATCCGGCGGGGGGAATGTGATGGTCAGTGGGAGGCTGGGAGGGATGCCGGTAGTCCTGGTAAATGTTTATGCCCCAAATTGGACCGATGTGTATTTTATGAGGCGGGTGTCGAACCTGGACCCGCATCGGTTGATTATGGGGGGTGATTTCAATATGGTCCTGGGCCCGGGTCTGGACTGGTCGAATCCTAAGTCATCAAGGCTGTCAGCAGTGGCTCGGGAGCTGAGGGGGTTTATGGAGCAGATGGGGGGGCATGGACCCATGAAGTTTGGGAGGCCGGGGGTGAAGGAGTTTTCATACTTCTCCCATGTACACCAGGTGTATTCCCGGATTGAGATTTTCGTGATGGACAAGGCGCTGCTGACGTGGGTGGCCGACTTGGAATATTCGGCATTGTGGTTTCAGACCACGCGCCGCATTGGGTGGATTTGTGGGTGGTTCGGGGGAGGCCCAACGGCCGCAGTGGAGGTTGGATGTGGGGCTTTGGCAGATGAGGGTGTGTGTGAGCGGGTATGGGCTGTCATTCAGGGTATGTAGCGTAATGACAAGGGGGAGGTCACAGCAGCCACGCTGTGGGGGCCCTCAAGGCTGTAGTCAGAGGGGAGTTTATTTTGATTCGAGCGCGTAGCGAGAAGGTGGAGCGGGATGAGAGGGCAAGACTGGTAGATGAGATTTTGAGGGTGCACAGGAGCTACTCAGTTGTGCCGGAGGAAGGATGCTGAAGGAGCGGCATAGGCTCCAGATGAAATTTGGGTTAGTGTCTACGGGGAAGGCGGTGGGGCCAGAGGGGCAGGGTATGAATACGGGGAGAAGGCTAGTAGGATGTTGGCCCATAAGTTGAGGAAGCAAGCAGTGGCAAGGGAGATTGGTTAGAGTGAGGGACAAGACGGGTAAGGTGGTGATGGGCCCGGAGGGGGAAATGGGGCAGTCGAGGCCTTCGATAGGAGGCTGCGATTCGGAGCCTAATTACACCATCTGTGAGCAACAATAAAGCTCCCCTGTAATCTGAACTGGATATTATGTCATTCATATAGGGATCGGGAGCTTTCAGTCGGGGCTGTGAGGAAAATCTTCATTAAAATGAAACCCAATATGAATCAATAAACTTCTTCATTTTACAGACAGCAGATAAACATGTAATGATGATCTTGGTTGAGACCAGTAACTTTTTTTTAAAAAGAAGGCATTTGAAATCCCGGTTATTTGCTGAATGAACAAAGACACAAGACTCCATGGTTTAACAAAAGATTTTTTACTATACAAGAGTCAAACAAAGCAAACATTAAATACTATCTCGGGTAACCGCCTATACTCTAAAACCAAGAATCAACATACGTTAAACATGAATTCACAGACAAATTTTAAATATAAATTACATGTTAAATGGCAAATACAATGGACACAGGCCTTTCACGTTGGCTCGGCAGTTCACACAGCATATATGTCATCAATCATAGTCACAAAGTCCTTCAAAACTCGGTCTTCCTTCTGACGAATTTTAGCTCCTCTTGTCGGATCTTGCCTGATCCCCAGCCGACAGCAGCACTTAACCAACTTGACTTCCATGCTCTTCATCTAAAATGGCACATATCAGCAGAACCTCCTCAACTTGGCTTCTGATGGTCTGGATGGCATAGATCCATCAATGTTATCTTCAATGAACAGAAACAGCTACAGCAACTGTGGGTGACATCCTCCGTTTGGGAGACTAAGTGTTGAATTGCATGCGGTTCGCGTTCCCGTTGGAGGAGCTATTTCTGGAGGAATTCAGGACATGCTAATGGGCTAGCACTCTGCCCACGTGAATCTAGAGCAATTTGCATTCCAGCCGGCATCAGATTTGCTGGAGGTGGAATTGGTGCTAGGGAGCTCGACAAGCTGGAGTTGCTTATGAGCACTCCACTCCCCACACACTCTCATTCCAGCCCAGAAAATGGCTCCACGAAGGGTAGCACCACTCTTCGTGGACACGGAGCTCGAGAGGATGTTGAAGTGGAGGGGAGGTGGGACACCCTCCTCCCCAGGGTGGGCAGCAGGCTACCACCTGGGTCGTCAACCGGGCCTGGGCAGAGATGGCCTCACCAGGTGCAGTGCCTCAAGAAGATGAACAACTTCCTTAGGGCAGCTCGGGTGAGTCAGCACCTCTGTTCCCCTGGCATCACTCCTGTCCCTCACTCCTCACATCACCCCACATTTCCATAGAAGCCAATCAACACCCACCTGCCTGCATCACCCTCACATCAAAGCCTGCACCCAACCCCAACACCTGTATTGTCCTCTTTGACCAGGTGCCTTGCACACATGTCACCAGCTACAGACCCCCCCCCCCCCCCCACCTTGTAACTCACCTCCACACATCTCATTATGTCCTTAATGTGTCCCCAAGGAAAAGACGGTCCATAACAGAAGGGAACAAAAGAAGGCTGTTGAGGGCGTCCCAGACCTCCAGGCCCTCATCCCCGTCGAGCATTGGGTGATGGAATTATCTGGAGAGGCGGAGGTCGGCATGCAACAACCAAGTGAGCCCCTAATGCAAAATGAGGTCCCTATAGCAAGTGAGTCACTTCTCTCCCCCCAGACCATTCCTTCCCAAGATCTCACCAGGTGTCTTGTTTTTTTGTCTTGCAGGATCGCCATCGGACCATGCTGGCCCATCTGGGGTACCTCGCCCCCAGACATAACCCTCAGAACACCCCGGAGGAACGGTCCAGGGACGACACCAACTTCTCAGCACTGCATTCACCGCACCCTCTACCATCGCAAACTATCACCTCGATGGGGCATTTTAGTGAAGAGGCTCCTGGGTCACCATCTGGTGTGCACGTCACACATGCTGCAGCACATCAGGTGGAGGTAGGGACATCTGAGAGAGCGGACAGTCTGATATCTGCCCGATCCCAGGGACCAGTCGGGACAGGTATTGCGCTTCTGGAAAGTATGAACCCATCACTGGTGGAGATGCAGACGCAGAGCCAGGATGTACAGGAGGGAGTGTCAGCAACTTTCCAGTGCCTGCAGGAGCAGGTGCAGGTCCTCCAGAGGACGGCGGCCAAATGCATCACAGGTCAGAGGGCGAGATACGCAGCAGGCTGCCTCCACGTCTGATGTGCTGTCTGGGGTCACACCTAGAAGGAGCAATAGGCCATGTAAAATAAGGAAATTAGACACCAGTTAAGTTGGCATGGGTGCAGCACATAGATTAGAGGTGGGGGTCAAGGCATAATAATGTATATAGTCACTATTAAACACTTTTTCACCAACATTCTGACCCGCCTCAATCCTCTATCTGAAGGGTGTAAGAAATGGGCCCGGCCAGCTGTAGACGTTGTGCCGGGTGGGGGAATGTGGGAGTTGGTGGTATGGGGTGTGGGTATTGGAGGGTGGAAGGGGGCTGGTCCCCAGGACAATTGAATGTTCCACTTGGGGTCACCCTCCATGGTGGCGGGGAACGTTGCCAGAGTGTGAAGCTGCCTTGTAGGAGAGCTTACCCAGTGCTTGACCCATCACCACTCACCATCTCCATAACCATCTTACCCCTCCACCCCCACCCCCGAAAGGATATATGGGCCAGTGAGGTGGATTGGCCAGCCCACATACAGGGATCACCCG
Source organism: Scyliorhinus torazame (assembly GCF_047496885.1). Classification (NCBI taxonomy): domain Eukaryota; kingdom Metazoa; phylum Chordata; class Chondrichthyes; order Carcharhiniformes; family Scyliorhinidae; genus Scyliorhinus; species Scyliorhinus torazame. The sequence goes on from NC_092708.1 coordinate 339,669,059, forward strand.
GATGGACAGTGGAATGTGATCCTAAAGGCAGGAGTCAGACTTGGTCAAACGATGAGGAGCAGCAGAGCTCATCTCACAGCGAGTCATCATCATCCTCCGTCTCATGGACAAGACCTGCTGATCATGCCTGCCCAGGGCCATCACTCTGTACTGATGTTGGGAGGACCCTCGGGGGGCTGGGATGGTGGGATGGAGTGAAGGGAGGAGGGACAGGGAAGGATGTGAGCGGAAATGGGAAAGGTGTTATTAGGCAAGATCACACTGGGTAACTTTACTGCCCAAGAGCCAACCCCTCACCCGAGGGAGCACTCACCCTGGTGATTCCTGGCACCTTCGAGGCGCTCCCTCGGGTGAGGGCTTGACTCTTGGGCAACAAGGATTACCCACTGAGGTCTTGCCTAACAATGCCTGTCCAGAGACCTCGGACTGACGAGAACCACTAGAAAGACACCCACAGACGTGCATGAATGTGCAGCGGGTGGTCACACATCAACTGCACATTCAGGGAGTGAAAGCCCGCCCAGTTGATGAAGGGCATCCCCTGATGAACCAGTGCATGTACAGGGGCATGTGTGCCATTGAACACCCGCTGGGCCTGGGGCATGCCAGCAATAGCAGCACATCCTGCTGCCCAGACATCCTGGTGGACTTGGCCCAGATTGAAGTTTATATAGTTTGCTGCCCGGGCGCATAGGGCATCCATCACAGCGTGGATGCACCTGTGTATGTATGTCTGAGAGATCCCAGACAGGGCCCCGCCGGCCTTGGAAAGATCCAGAGGCAGCGCAACCATCACCTTGACAGCCACCAGGAGCGGGTATCCTCCTCCATACCCCCGCAGTGTCAGCTGCATCACCATCTGGCACAGGTGGCACACGGTCTCCCTGGTTAGCCAAAGTCTTTGGCGGCACACTCGGTCCAGCATCTCTTTGTAGTACAGGCGCTGACGATATACATATGCCCTGATGCAACACCTCCTTTGCACCTTCTCCTCGGCCTATTGGACGGCCGGCACTGGAGACTCACTGGCTGGCCCCTGCTCCTCTGGGGCAGGCTCCTCTTGTGCAGGGTCCTCCCTGAGCAGGCCCTGTGCCTCCAGTCTCCATGCATCCACAATGGCAGATGCAGCCAGATAGATAGCAAGCATTCCTGGCTGTACTCTGAAATTCATTCTCTGCAAGGGTGAGAAAGAGAAGACATGTTACCAAGATGAGTATTCTCTTGCCCATCCAAATCCAACAAGCTACATGGTGACCCAGAGTTGCACTTCACGTGTCATTTGTTTAGGGTATGCTCTGCTACGTATGAACTGCGTTTCTGAAGAGTGCCAGGATTTTGACCCAGCGACAGTGAAGGAACAGCAATATATATCCAAGTCAGGATGGTGAGTGACTTGGAGGGGAACTTCCAGGCGGTGATTTTCCCTTGTTATTCTAGATGGTAGTGGTTGTGGGTTTGGAAGGTGCTGCCTAAGGACCCTTGGTGAGTTACTGCAGTGCATCTTGTAGATGGTACACACTGCTGCCACTGTGTGTTGGTGGTGGGGTGGGGGGTGAATTTTTGTGGCAGGGGCGCCAATCATGTGGGCTACTTGTCCTGGATTCTATTGAGCCTCTTAAGTGTTGATGGAGCTGCACTCATCCAAGCGAAGAGTATTCCATCACACTCCTGACTTGTGCTTTGTCGGTGGCAGACAGGCTTTGGGGAGTCAGGAGATGAGTTAGTCGTCGCAGAATCCCCAGTCTCTGACCTGCTCTTGTAGTCACAGTATTAATATGGCCAGTCCAGTTCAGTTTCTGATCAATGGTAACCCCCAGGATGTTGATAGCTGAGGATTCAGCAATGGTAGTATCACTGACTGTCAAGGGGCGATAGTTAGATTTTCACTTGTCAGAGTTGGTTATTGCTTGGCACTTCTGTGGCGTTAATGTTACTTGCCCTTTGTCAGCCCAAGCCTGAATGTTATCCAGGTCTTGCTGCATTTGGACATGACTGCGAACTGTTATGAACAACAACAGCTGGCATTCATATTGAGTTTGTAACATTAAAACACACCCCAAATGCTTCACAGGAGTGTCAGGAAACAAAATGTGACATTGCACCACAAAAGGAGATATTGGGACAGATTGCCTTAAACTTGGTCAAAGAGTTAAGATTTAAATGTCATGAAGGAAGAAAGTGAAGTCGAGAAGGTTTGAGTGTGTGAGGGGTGGAGGGTGGTGGGGAATTTCAAAATTAGGGTGAGAATTGTACAACTGAGTCTTTGCTGGACCAGCAGCCACTGCAGGTCAGTGATGGATGAAAGGAACTTGCTTTCCTAGGCCAAGATAGATTCTCCACAGCCCCACGGCGAAATCACGTTCGGCGCGGGGGAGGAGAATCCACTTTCACGCTGAAATCGGGCCCGGCGCCGGTCCAGCGATTCTCCAGGACCGAAAATCGGTGTGATCGCGGAGTACTCCACGCGCCTGTGGGCCTATTGACAAAGGCCCGCCCAGCGACCCTCCACTCCCGACCGGCCGAGACCCCGACGGTGTGGAACTAACCTGCTATTGCTGGTTGGGATGCTCGTATGGCGGCTGCAAACTCAGTCAGCGACCCCCCTGGTGAGGGGGGCGGAGGGATCGGACACGGGGGGGTGGGGCTTAAAGACGGCCAGGGGACAGATCCGCTCGGGCGCGCGGCCGATCGGGTGAGTCTAGTTTTTATGTGTGGGTCTGCGGTCCAAGTCCGCCATGGTGCACACGCGGCCGCTGGAGGCCAAAACCGGAAGTGCGGGGGCCCATATCCGCAGCTAAAGCTGCGTGAATTACTCTGGGTCCCTGCTAGCCCCTGCAGATCATTGAATCAGCTCATCTTTTCTGCAGGAATCTCCAGAGTAAAACTCCAGGGTTTTACGCCGGCGTGGGGACTTAGTCTCATTTTGGGAGAATCCAGCCCAGGAATTTTGGATGAGTTCAAAATTATGGAGGATATACGATCGGAGGTCAGCCATGTGAGTTAAAATATTTGAGTCCAATTGTCCCTCTAACTTCTTATTGCTACTTGTTCCTGGTTTGCTATACTGAGTGCTCCAATTAGGATAGATGTTAATGCACGTAAAGGAAATGTTGCTTGTGTGTGACCTGTTTGATCCCTGCAGGGCACATTCTTGCTTGCTGTGTGGCTGCACACCCACACATTTTAGAATAATAATCTTTATTGTCACAAGTAGGCTTACATTAACACTGCAACAAAGTTACTGTGAAAAGCTTCTATTCGCCACATTCCGGCGCCTGTTCAGGTACACAGAGGGGGAATTCAGAATGTCCAAATTACCTTCTTTCTAAAAAAAAAAATTTAGAGTACCCAATTCATTTTTCCAATTTAGGGGCAATTTAGCCAGGCCAACCCACCTGTCCTGCACATCTTTGGGTTGTGGGGGCCAAACCTACGCAAACACGGGGAGAATGTGCAGACTCCACACTGACGGTGACCCAGAGCTGGGGTCGAACCTGGGACTTCGGCGCCATGAGGCAGCAGTGCTAACCACTGTGCCACCGTGCTGCCCCCAGAATGCCCAAATGATCTAACAGCAGGTCTTTCGGGACTTGTGGGAGGAAACCGGAGCACCCAGAGGAAACACACGCAGACACGGGGAGAACGCGGGGGGGGGGTTGGGTTGGTGGTGTCTCTGCTGGGGGCGTGGGTGGCGATGGAGGTGGTGGCACAGTGACATTGTCATTTGGTAAAGATCTCAGGACGCAGGTTCGAATCCCACCATGGCAGATGGTGCAATTTGAATTCAATAAAAATTTGGAATTATAAGTTTAATGATGACCATGAAACTATTGTCAATTGTCGTAAAATCCCACCTGGTTCACTAATGTCATTTGGGGAAGGAAATCTGCCATCCTGACCTGGTCTGACCCACATGTGACTCCAGACCCACTGCAACAGAACATAGAACATACAGTGCAGAAGGAGGCCTTTCGGCCCATCAAGTCTGCACCGACCCACGTAAGCTCTCACTTCCACCCTATCCCCGTAACCCAATAACCCCTCCTAACCTTGTTGGTCACTAAGGGCAATTTATTATAGCCAATCCACCTAACCTGCACGTCTTTGGACTGTGGGAGGAAACCGGAGCACCCGGAGGAAACCCACGCAGACACGGGGAGAACGTGCAGACTCCGCACAGACAGTGACCCAGCGGGGAATCGAACCTGGGACCCTGGCGCTGCGAAGCCACAGTGCTATCCACTTGTGCTACCGTGCTGCCCCTGCAGTTAACCTTCCTCTGAAATGGCCTAGCAAACCAATCAGTTCAAGGGCAATTTGGGATGGGTAATAAATGGTGGACCAGCCAGTGATGCCCCATCCCATAAGTTAATTTAAAAAAAGACATGGATGAGGGCTTCACAACAGATGAGCTGAGGTAGGGGTGGAGTTGAACGATGTTATAGAGGCAGAATATTCTATGATTCACCATATACGTGCCAACCAAATAAACTACTCCCCAGATACCTCACATTAGATTCACATGAATGGAATCAACCTCATTAAATAGGTGTGGTTGTTTTTCTAGGCCACTTGAGACAAGATAACAAATAGCTTGCCATCCCTAATCATTGTGGCAAACTACAATAATTGCCTCAAACCCCTCTCCCTCAGTCTTTTGGATTTTAAACCTGTGAAAGTTGACTTTGTTTTAAAAAACAAGATTTTACCATGAATAAGTCCCGAATCCTTTCCATGAGGAAGAAAAAAGATAAAAAATTTCCAAAACATGACACATGCCCGATGATCTAAGATCTTGACTCAGATATCATCTTCCCAAACCAAAAAGCCAGTTTCCCCTCTGAACTGGTTATCAGCTCCATGGCTTTTCTCTGTACCAGCAACTAGAACAGGACACCATGGGTTGGATTTTACATTTCTTGGGTGGGAGATGGAGGCAAAATGGAAAGTCAGTGGTCCGCCTGCTCTCGCTGCCTCAGCTCGTTGAATAAAGCGTCAGATGGCCAATTAGTGGTTGTCCATTAGGAAGGCAGCCAATTAGAGATGCAAAGGTGGGCTCCGCGCCCCATTGGGAGTCTAGGCTGAGATGCCATGTGACAAAGGGGTTATGCCGTTAACAGGATGTTGGCCATGGGAACACATTTAAAGGCCCAAATGCTCTTTCAACCTTTCTTTATTTCTTACAGTGGGCTCCAAAACAGTTAAACATTGAGTTTTTTAAAAAAGCATAGAGAGAGGCACTGTCACCTTCACCAGCAGAATCTGGTGGTCTCAGTGTTAGCTCTGTCCTGCCACTTTTTTGCTGCCTCATCCTAGCTGCTGTAAAACATGCCCAAACCTTTTCACATCCGACGCCTGAAAAATGCAGCAGACAAGCAATAATTGCAGACGATCGGGGTACTAACAAGCTCAGTGGCTTGTTAATTAGTCGTTTCAAAATGGCGGATGGTCTGATTTATTAATAATAATAATAATAATAGTAATAATAATAATAATCGCTTATTGTCACAAGTAGGCTTCAATGAAGTTACTGTGAAAAGCCCCTAGTCCCAACATTCCGGCGCCTGTTCGGCGAGGCCGGTACAGGAATTGAACCCGCGCTGCTGGCCTTGTTCTGCATTACAAGCCAGCTGTTTAGCCCATTTCCGTGCCCACTCACCTTGTGTAATTTTGGGAACATCATATTGCTAACCTGTGTCACCTCGCCTTATTTTACATTTGCGGTAAGGGGGCAGCCTGGCCAGCTTGCGGCCGTAAGATCCAGACCAATATTAAAGGAACTGTCTGACCAGGGTGTTGTACAGTTTGATGATGACTTCCACTGATCTGTTGTGGTTGGCTGAAAGGGAAATGCGTGCATTGGTCTTTGAGGTGGGTGTTGCACGTGAAGATGGTATTGATGTAACGGCTGGGCTTGATTATAATGTGATTGGAGAACTGGTTGGCAACCATCTTGGCAGCAATATGGCAGTAACCCACGTTTCCTGGCCACAATGAGTACAGCTCCCTTTCTCCCAACATCTAACATGCATCTGATCGCAGTCTCTTTCTTCTCTTCTAGCTACAGCCTTCAGAGCCATGACTGATGACTCCATCCCTCACCATCAGTCACAACAGCACACTTGTGTTCACTCCTAACATACCTGTCGCTTGCTGCCTTCACTGCTACCACTAATATCATCTTCCCCTCACTTGCTGTCAATTGCACAACCTACATCTCTTCTCATGACGCCATCCCAACTTCCATTCAGGTCACGCAGTGCTCATTCAATACCTGCCTGCAGTCCCAGCACCTCTTTCCTGCCCCCTCTCAGCATATGAACTACATGTGAAATTCCCACAAATGTGCACCTGCCTACTCAGTAACTCATAGAATTCATAAAATTTACAGTGCAGAAGGAGGCCATTCGGCCCATCGAGTCTGCACCGGCTCTTGGAAAGAGCACCCTACCCAAGGTCAACACCGCCACCGTATCCCCACAACCCAGTAACCCCACCCAACACTAAGGGCAATTTTGGACACTAAGGGCAATTTACCATGGCCAATCCACCTAACCTACACATCTTTGGACTGTGGGAGGAAACCGGAGCACCCGGAGGAAACCCACGCACACACGGGGAGGATGTGCAGAATCCTCACAGACAGTGACCCAAGCTGGAATCGAACCTGGGACCCTGGAGCTGAGAAGCAATTGTGCTATCCACAATGCTACCATGCTGCCCATGCAACTATTCACAATCCTCTCCTCCTTCTGTCCAAGAAGACATAATACAACACCAGGTGAAGGAATAAAATGCAGGGGTGGAACACCTGTCATGACCCTTATCCAGAAAGCACTGGAAATAAGTGGCACAGAATTGGAGATGGCAAGGCTGGCATCTCCATGGAGTTGAGCCAAGGTTTATCACATGAACACCTGTATATAGCACAAGCAACTGCACCTACAGCTAAATTCTATAACTCAGCCATTAATGACAAGCCTTTCATGTGCAGTTAACCAGCCTCTCATTGGCATCTGCAATCTTGTCCCTTTCATTTTTCTCCAGGTATTTCTCAGCAGCAAGATCCTCCATCAAGAAACTTTGGGAGAAGACACCTTGGATGAGAACAATCTTGCTGCAGAAGGATCATCAGACACTTCATTGCTCTTAAGCACCAGTACAAAGAATGGCAACTGGCTGGGATAGATAGAGGAGCCTGCACCTTCTGAAACACACAGCAGGAGCAGGGACTAACAGTAGAAGCAGCAAGAAATGACTCACAAGTGGGTGATACCTTCTTTTAGCTGTGTGGAACAGACACTTTGGGGGTGGGGAGTAAGCCAATCCAATGAGAAGCCTCGGGCCCGAGTTCATGATATGGGAACAAAGTCCCAGTGCGAGCGCGTTTAGCCACGTTTTACCCGACGCTCAGAGCGCCAAGAAACACAACCCTATCGAACGGCACTCGGGTTTGTTAGGGGGCCTCAGTAAGGAACGTACAGCTGAGGCCGCACATAGCCCAGTTTTCTACACCGAGGAGCTCTGCTCCCCACCGCCCCCCCCCCCCCCCTCCCCCCTAGGCAGCACATCCTCCAGATGGGGTCCAGTGGTTTGGACGAGGTGTTAGGAAAATACCCCAAAGTGTTCCAACCCGGATTGGGGACGATAAAAGGCACCACATCCCGCATACAGGTCAAGCCAGAAGCCCCACCACAGTATTTCCGGGCGCGCCCAGTTCCTTATGCATTGCTGGAAAAGGTGGAGAGAGATCTCAATTGGTTGGAGTCCTTGGGTATCGTCAGGCCCGTCCAGTTCACTAATCGGGCAGCGCCGGTGGTACCGGTAATGAAGCCGGACAAAGCGGTTTGTTCACACGGGTAAACACGGCTTCCCGGTCGGACCGTCAACCCACCCTCCGCAGACAGGATCTCCACGCGAAGCTTGCAGGTGGATATTTGTTCATGAAGCTCGATATGAGCCACGTTTATTTTCAACTCTTGTTGCATCTTGCCTCCTGCAAATATGTCACCAGCAATTCACATGGGGGGCTGGTATGTGTATAAGCAGCTGCCTTTCAGAGTGTCCTCCACCTGTGCTATTTTCCAGCGCATAATGGAGAACATGCTGCGAGGGCTACCACGTGTGGCTGGTTATTTAGATGACGTGCTGGTCTCACGGGGGCCTCTGAGCAAGAACACTTTGACAACCTGGAGGTTGTGTTAAAGTGGTTCTCTGAGGCTGGTGTCCGCTTCCAACGAGTGAAGCGTTTATTTCATGCGAGAGAGATTGTCTATCTTAGTATCGGGTGGACTGCGACCCCCACCCCGACGGATGCCGCGGAACTTTGCTCTTTCCTTGGTTTTCTAAACTACTACGGAAAGTTTCTTTCGCACCTTGTGACCACGTTGGCTCCATTACACCTTTTCCTGAAGAAAAATCACATGTGGGCCTGGGACCAGCTGCAGGAAACGGCTTTTCAGCAGGGGAGGAAGCAGTTGTTGTTTTCTGGGTAACTGACCCATTACCATCCTGCCAAGCCCTTGCTCATCACGTGCGACACTTCACCCAATGTCATTGGGGCCATTCTATCCCACCAAATGGAGAATGGCCAATTTCCTTCGCCTCCCGTACACTGGCTGCAGTGAAAAGGAAGTATGAGCAGATCGTGAAGGAAGGTTTGGCGGTGGTGTTCGCTGTGAAATGTTTTCACCACCACTTCGCACTCGTTATGGATCATAAACCTTTGCTCAGGTTTCTCAAGGAGGATAAGGCAATTCGAGCCATTGCTTCTGCGTGAATCCAGCACTGGGCCTTGTTACTCACTGGTATTCTTTTGAACATAGGCCGGGGACGCAAATTGTGAATGCTGATGCACTGAGCCAGTTGCCATTGTCAACTGGTCCCTAATCGACCCCCAGCGCGGTCGAGATAGTCACGACTCTAAATTTTATGGACTCTTTACCTATCACAGCGTCGCAGATCTGTGAGTGGACCCAGGTGGACCTGATCCAAGGTTTGGCACATCGACTTATATAGTGGATAGCTTCCAGGTGGGTTAAGGGCATTTTCCTCCAAGCTGTCTGAGATCAGTGTAGAGGATGGTGTCCTGCTGTGGGGTACACGCGTGGTCGTCCCAAACAAAGGACAGGAGATGATCTTAAAGAACATCCACAACAGTTATCCAGACATGTCCAAGATGAAAATGCTGGCATGCAGATACCTATGATGGCTTTCAGGTTCACGCTGTCTGACCCGGCACCTCGGGTGCACAACGTCTAACCGAAAATAAATCAAGTCCGACGCCCTCCTTACCCGCATACGTCAGAGAATTTTTCAGGCTTTGGGCTAGGAGGGATATTAAAATGGGTCTTACGGGGTAGGGATGATCTTGCGGAATATGAGCTTCCCTGATAAGGAGGCAGGGGACCGTTAATGATCTCTGGTTATGTATAATTAGAGTCGGCCAGTAATGCACCGACTAGAGAAGACCCAGTAGGGAACTACTGGAGCTGTAAATAATAGGTTCAGTGATTGTAATGCCATTAAATATCAAGTGGAGATTTTCTCTTGGAGATGGTCATTGCTTGGCATTGGCGTGGCATGTCATTTGCGTTCTGAGCTGCCTTATCAACCTGTCCTTTTAGGGATCTATGGACGTACACTCCAAGGTTCCTCTGTTAAAGGTTATTTGCCACTTACTAGCCGAAGTTTGAATGTTGTGTAAGTCTTGCTGCATTGTGACGTGGACTGCTTCAGTATATGAGTAACTGTGAATGGGACTGAACATGTGTATTGATCAGCGAATGTCTCCACTTCTGATCTTATGTTGGAGGGAAGGTCATTGATGGAGCAACCGCAGATGACTGAGTCTCAGATACTACACTGAGGAACTCCTGTATGGCTGAGATGATTGGCCTTCAACAACCACAGCCGTCTTCTTTTGCTTTTCAGAGGTTTACAAGATATCACATATTTCCTGCAGTCTGCACCTGCTCAAATCAGTGGGAGTGTTCCGACATAGCCCCATGGAAATGTTGGTGTGCCATGGGACAGGATGAGAGAATGCCTTCTTGCCACCCCCTCATCAAAACCCACCATGATGCCCTCAAGGGTTTGCGCAGCTGTAGACCATTGCTAATGAGGGTCTCTACACCACCTACAGCGGCTTACTACCAGCTCCCTGACGCCTGACTGGGAGAGCAGTTTATGGAGGTAACAGCACGAGTAAATTGCTGTTGATAACAACTCTATGGGATAGCACTTTGATGACTAATGATTTGAAGCAACTCATTGTGTTTGGATATGCATTAATGCTTTAATTACTTTCAGCATTTTGTCTATTACACATTTGCAGAGCAGCTTATGAGTCAGTACGTCATTGAAATAAAAAATTGCCTAAATAGTTTCAATGTTACACAATGATATTCCGCATTTATGGTGGTGACAGAGGTTTTCAGAAATGCTACCACAGAGAAGATGGATTTCAGTTTCATTGACATCAACAACGACTTGTATTTAAATATCACCTTAAATAAATAAAGAATTATGTGCATTTATATGGTCCATTTCATGACCCAAAGTGCTTTAAAGCCAAAGAACTACTTTTGAACTGATGTAACAAATTTGCACATCAGAAACTCTCAGAAACAATGTGAACATTGTGATAATGACCAGATAATCTATTTGTTTAAGATTGAGGAATAATATTTTGGCCAGAACCTCTCCAAGACCGCAAAAAAATACCCCATTCTACTCTATCGAATGCCTTCTCGGCATCTAATACAACGATTACCTCTGGATCCACCCCTTTGTTGCTAACTTTGCCTTAGTTTAATTGCTCTGTTTTATCACCTTTGCTCTTGAGTCGCCAGGTATCTTTATGATACCGCCACGAGGTTCAAGTCCGAGTAATGATCAATAATCCAATACACCGATTAGTAAGGTTTAAATCAAAGCACATTTATTATACACAGTAATTGCTACTCATGCACAAATTCTACGTTTAAGCTACTTCTACAACTAACAGGCCACTACTTAACTTGGAACTGGCCCACCAGGTCAGGGAAACAAATGGCCTTTCGTTCGGGTTGTGAGCCTGCGGGATTCGAAGTTGGTACCGATTGGTAGCTAGGAGCGCCTATCTCGTAGCGAGCGTTGAATTAAGACTTACGGGTTCGATCTTCACTGCTCCGGTCACGGTCAATGTTGGTTCGTTGTTGCTGGGTGACCCGGGCAGGAAGAAGAGCTGAAGAGGAGCTGCTGAAGAGTGAAGAGATGAAGAAGAGAGCAATTTGAACTTGGGGCTCAATTCTTATAGTCCCCAGGGGCTTCCCGCCTTTCGGGGCGGACCCTGTACCTGGTCCCAAGTGATTGGACTTTGTCCGAATCGCTTGGTTTGATTTTCTCCAATACTGGAGCGATTCCCTGATCGATGGGCGGTCTTGAGGTGCTCGTTCACCTCCTTTTGTGTAGGCTTCTGCTGGCGCCTAAGAGTCTGGTTTTGTTTTGTGTGTCTAAATGTTGCTTATTGTTCCTGGGGATTGCCCATTAGTATGCAGATGGCTGTTGTTTTGTTATGCTGATGGTTGCTGGTATCGATAGTGTCTGTCATTTCCAGAGGTAAATACACAGCCAACCTGCAGCTGCTCGTTTTTGTCCTGCTGGCTGACTTTCCCATCAGCCTTTGCCGTTCGCCATTTTTAATCGGGAGTTGGCCATTTTAAGTGGCTACACCCTCAAATGGAGAAAGGACCACATTTAGCAATCGCCGCACGTTAGAGGACAATTGCCGGTCTTTAACAAAGCCCGTCTGATCTTCCCCAATAACTTGAAGGAGACATGGTTCCTGGCTCAGTGCTAACACTTTGGCAATATCTTGGTGTCCACATTAAGTAGAGAAATAGGGCGGTACGACCGGCATTCCACAGGGTCCTTATACTTTTTCAAAAGCAGTGAAATTGATGCTTGCCTCAGCATCTTGGACAGGGAACCCCTTGTTACCATATCCTCAAACATCCCCACTAATAATGACAACAGCTGCCCTGCAAACCTCTATTAATTAAGATTGCCAACCCCAGGCCCTGCTATCAAAGCCTGAGTGGAAGACCTGGCTCACCCAACCCTTCCAAAGCCTAGTCTGATCCCTCCTCACCTGCAGGTTAGTCTCCTGCAGAAGCACCACATAGGCCCTTAAGACCACAGCCCCTCCCCTGACCTCACTCCCATTCACGAGCTTAACTTTAATCATGAGTGAGGTGGCCCCTCGCCAGGGCCCACACCCAATGAACAAAGAGACAGAAACTCACCCAACTCCCTGCTACAAAGGAATAATCGAACCCAAAGCCTTTACACTTCTCAACCTTCCACCATGGGCCATATATTATTCACCTTACTGTCTTAATCCTTGCCCACAACTTCATTGGTCCCCCAGCACTCCCCCAACACCATATACACTCCAATACAAAACAATAAATCTCAGTTAGCCAAATATATATACAAAAATATTAAAATATCCCCAAACCATCCCATCAACACCCATTAAAGTCACACTCTAACCCACTCAGTTCTGTTCCAGTACTGTTCTTTGACGAAAGCCTCCGCCTCCTCCGCCTCCTCCGCCGTCTCAAAGAAATTATCCTTTGAGTAGTACGTGACTCTCAATCTTGCCAAGCACACCACAGCAAAACACACCCCAGTCTTGTACGACGCCAACTTTGCATTATTAAAGACCGCACGCCTCATTTCAAGCTCTATCACGACATCTTGATAAATCCAAATGATGCTGCCTTCCCACCTCGTATCCTGGTTTTCTTTGGCCCACTTCAGGCCCCGCTCCTTTCTCTGGTAACTGTGTAAAGACAATATTACCACCCAGGGTGGCTCATTCGCCCATTGCATCAACCGAAGCGTTCAGTGGGTCCTATCCAGCTCAGGAGCAGACATCTGTTCCTCCCCCACCCCCATAAACTTTTCAAACATCTGGACAAAGCACTCAGTCGGCCTTGGGCCCTCCACCACCTCCAGAAACTCCATGATCCTGAGGTTCTGCCTCCTCGACCTGTTCTCCAGGTCCTCGATCTTCGCCTTCAGTCCTTTATTCCTCTTCTCCACCACCAACAGCTCGGCTTCCAGTGAGGCTATTTTGCCACTTTGTCGTGACAAGGTCTCCTCCACCCCCTTCAGCATCTCTCGATGCTCCCTCACCGCCTCCGAAGTCCTTCCCATCGAGTCCAGCGCGTCTTCCACAGACTTTGTGAGGGTCTTCAGCATCTCCCTTCCTTGCCTCTCAAAGTGCTTGCCGAATTGTCTCTCAAACTCAGTTGCCATTAACTCCATCAGCGTATCTGTGATACGTGATAGGCACGGCGCCACCCAACAAGGTCCCCTCCACCATCTTTGCTCCCATTTGGATTTGTACCTTCTCTGTCTCCAATAAAGGGCTACCACTCGTACCCTTCTTTCCAACGTTCCTTTTCACGGCTTTTGACATCTTCTCATAAATTACTGTTGGACGGTTCAGGTTTGTCAACCAATTTCCCCCAGAAACTGGGCTAAAAGGACCAAAAAATAAGGACTCTGGCAGTAGCTACCTCATCTTCTCCCACATGCCACCACTGGAAGTCAGGTATTTGAAATCTGTTTTATATTTAAGTAATACATCCCTCCTGGTGGAATATCATGTGCTCTGTAATGACACCAATGACGAATGTGATATAAAATAGTTACTTTAGAGATACTAGTTAATGTAATGTAGAAATAAGCCACTTTGATTCTGGCAGTTAGGGACAAAGGGATTTGAGACCGCATGGAAAAAGCAGGAAGAGGTGTGTCTATGAGAGTGATGCTGCATTGATAGGGGCCAGAGAAAGGGATTGGAAGTGAGCCAATCAGAATAGATCAAACAGGTCAGGGGGGACATAGGCTGACCTATGTCCGTCGAGTATGTGAAACTTGATACCATTTGAATTGATTTTGCAGAGATCCCTTTGTCTCTTTGTTCAGTCGTTTTTCTGGAGCTTAAGAGGCTGGATGTCTCTTATGTTTCTGTAAGATGAATTAAGCTTGCAAGCTAAATAAATAACTTCTTTTTACGTGCGAATCCATCTCAACTTTTATTGAGGCCAGACTGACAGAGAAAGAAATTTGGGAATCAACATTTGGTGCCGAAACCCGGGATTTCTCAGGGCGATCCTGATCCAACTGCGAAATCAGAATTAGACTGATTATGAACAGGAGGATGGGGAACAAAGGGCCCTCAATGTAGAACTGGAAAACGACCGCGCATTGATTGTTCCCCTCTTCTTATCGTCTGATTAGTCTGGTCACTCGCGGTTGGCACAGAAAGACCGCCTCGACGCAATCACAGGTCAGTCTGGGGATTAGCATTTTAATTGATGGGATTTCATAGAGTTAATTCGGCTGGGGTAGGCTGTACTGTTGATGTAACATTTAAAATATAAATGGTTCAACTTTATTTGTGAGTTAATTCGGCTGGGGTAGGCTGTACTGTTGATGTAACATTTAAAATATAAATGGTTCAACTTTATTTGTGAGTTAATTCGGTTGGGTTACGTTATGAGAGGTAGATGTAACATTTGAAATTGAAAATGGTTCACCTCTATATGTCTGTGTGTTAAAAATATAGTTGATTAAGCTAAAAAAAAATCTTTGGACTGTAGTGGCGAAAAAACGCAGTTCCAAGGACTAGTTGAGATTATGGGATATTCCTTGGATAGCACAAATGATCCAGGCATGCCACTGCAAATATTATGTGATAAGTATCCGGACAAAGCGAAGGACTTTAGAAAATTGTCAGCACAGTTAAGAACTAAAATGGGAGATGAATGGCCACTAGGGGGAACCAAAGACCTAGAAATGGTTAAGAAAATCCAGGGACAAATATGGAAAAAAAAATCAAGGTATGAAAACTAAAGAATTAATTGGATTATGGAGGCAATATTGTCAAGAGGAAAAAGATAAGATTATGTTGTCCAGCTGGCAGGATAACGCCCTTAAAATGGGGATTTCAATTAGTGAACAGCGTAACCTAAAAACATTACAGATCTTGAAAAAGGAATGTGCATTTAAAAAAAGAGCAAATAGAGACAGGAAGGACCCAGGTCACACAAGAGGTGAACTACGTAGTTCAATGGCTGGCCTTGAATTGACAGAAGAAGAAAAATTCAATAATTCGGAAAAGTCAGTAAAAGTTCCGTCTGCACCCATAGTATGGTCTGCGCTCATTCCAGAACCACCAGAGTACAATAATATATACCCAGCCATTGCTCCCCAGATTTCAAATATGCCAGAAACTCAAGCCCTTTTGGGTGATAGTGTGGGTCCTGATTTACCAACTTCACAACCGAAAGAGCAAAAGGAACTCTGTCCCACAAGCCCAGTTAGCTCTAGGACAAGATCTCGGACAGCGAGAGAGGGGCTTGACGCTCACCAGAAACAATTAAGCATATCACCTAAGTCTCCCCAAACTAAGGAGAAATCACAAGATTTGGGAACAAAGAAAGCTGAAACAACTTCGGTTGAAGAGAAAGAACTCCCCCTAGTGACAGGGAGAGACGTTGAAGTCTTGGAACAACCAGGGGAAATAGCTAGAGTGCCCCCTGGTGACATTCGGAGACAGTTACCGATTAGGAAGATGCGAAACCCCGACCCAGGGACTGCGGCAGCGAACCCCACGATAGACGTTTACTTCCCATGGACACCCAGCGAGATGATGGCTATTATGGCTACAATCCCAGGTAGAAAAAAATCTCCTGCTGCCTTCGTGGATTCATTGAGAACTACCATCTCAATTTATCAAGCTGATTCAAGGGACCTCTGGGCCCTAGTCCAGCAGATTTTAACCCCAGCAGAGTACCGCAATTATCTTAACCACCTGAATTATGCTAGTCATGCTGCACTCCAGCAGGCCTATGCGTTAGACGACGATAGAAGGACACAGATCTTGAATGCGTTGAATAGCACATTTCAAAGGCCCATAAATCTTTCTGTTATCTTAGACCTAAAACCTAAGAAGACTGAAGAGCCAGAGGAATTTCTGGAGCGTTTTAATGAAATCTACCGGGAGCAGTCAGGCGATTTGCTGTATCAAAATGGTCAGAATTCCCCTCAATACTGTGCTATGTTAATGCATTGCCTACCACCTTCTGTGGTTACTGCTGTGAAATGTAATAACATGAATTGGACAGAGAACGACCCTTCCCAGATGGCAAGGGCAGTCAGATTTTACTGGAAGGAGGGTGTAGGCCAAGAAGGAGGCTCAGTTACAAAGGTTAAGACTGAGTATGTAATGAAAAAGGATGATCTGCGACCCCAACAAGCGGCAGAAATGGTAGTTTACCAGCAGGAGCCCCAATATAGTGACTTTGGGTGGGTGGATCAGCGAAGAGGAGGATACCAAACCCACCCAAAGGGACCCTCACCCCATTTTTATGGCCCACCGAACGAATCAACAGCTCTACAACCACAGCCCCCTCTGAGGGGCCATTGGTCTACTGGAAGACGAGGCCGGGACAGAAATAGAGGGAGCAATGCATGTTTTAATTGCGGCCGTGTAGATCACTGGCAACAGGAATGCCCCTTTAAAAGACAGACAGTAGAAGGAGATTATTCGACCCAAAGGAGAGGGTACCCACCAAGGGGAGGACAGATGAGATACACTGACTTCTCCCAGGAAAACCCTTTCCCAACACAGGATTGACTAGCTAATTTAGCCATAAGGACTCTCCAATCCGACAGGGAACCTATTATCTCTCTGCAGATAGGAGATCAACATCACTCATTTGTAATCGACACAGGGGCAGCTATGTCTTCTGTGCAATCAACACTTAAATTACCAATATCCGACCACACGCAGCAATTGTCAGGGTTCCAAGGACAGGTGTGTGAGTATCCTATTTCTGAACCTGTGACAGTCACTTACGAGAATACGTCTGCAGAGCATCAGTTTGTAGTGACTATTGGATTGGACTGTAACTTGTTGGCCCGGGATTTACTGTGTATCTTCCAGCTACAGCTAGAATGCGGAGATGAGGGGGTAACGGTTACATCATGGAGGATGAGACAACAGTGCTATATTTCTATCACCCCCCAGTGGTGGACGTTAGACGTTGAACAGTCACTGCATCACGTTACCCTGGCCTATGACAGAACTGGACGAAACAGGGAGTTGGAGGACAAATACTGGCCATTACTTGAGACCGAATGGCCAGTCAAGGTTACAACCACAGTCATGGGAAAAGAAGGTACAGCCGATTTTGTTACAATATCACCACATTTATGGCCACAGTCAGCTTCGGTAAGCCCTCATATTACACGTCAGATCCATGACCAGTACCATGCCAGGGATATGGGGCGAATGGTCAGGAGGGCAGTGGATCATTCAGATCCAACAGACTACGCACTTCAAGTCATGCCAGACGGCACTACCATAAAATATTTTGAGGTCCCTGAAACGATTAACACTCGACTGCAGCATCACAGGGGACATGATGTGTTGGAATATGTCAATCCACAGGTCTGGGCGGAATACCCATCACAAGTGGGAAAGACAAATGTTACACCTATCAAGGTAATGATTAAGGATCATGCAAAGCTACCTTCCATTCGGCAATACCCCCTGAAATCTCAAGCTGCTCCATCAATAGATAAATTAATTCAAGAACTGTTGAAACAGGGTATTTTGGTCCCTTGCCAATCAGAATGCAATACCCCAATACTTGCTGTGCCTAAACCAGCCAAACCAGACCAGTACCGATTAGTACAGGATTTACGTTCAATTAATGCCATCGCACAGCCGTTACGTGCTCTCGTCCCTAACCCTGCCCACATACTGGCTCAAATTCCAGCTCAAGCCCGGGTCTTCGCCGTAATTGACCTTCAGCACGCCTTCTTTGCCCTCCCACTTGCGACTGAAAGTCAATATTTGTTTGCCTTCACTTACAATGGACAGCAGTATACCTGGACCCGACTGCCACAGGGGTTCGTCAATTCACCTACACTCTTCTCCAGATGTCTGCAGACCCAACTCCAGGCCTTGACATTGGAGCATGGTTCCACTCTAGTGCAGTATGTAGATGACATATTGGTGGCAAGTCCTGACGAGCCCAGTAATAGGGATGATGTGATCCAATTATTGAACCACCTATCCTCGTTAGGTTATGTTGTATCACAAGCAAAGGTCTTGGTGGCTCAGAGAAAAGTTAAGTTCTTAGGAGTTTTACTTACAGCCACAGAAAGAAGTCTCGAACCCAGTAGGATTGAACCAATATGCCAATTCCCCGCCCCTACAATAGCCAAGGGGGTCCGTCATTGGCTGGGTATGGTGAATTATTGTCGGCAGTGGATACCAAACATCGCTGTCTATACAAAGCTGCTGACACCTTACACGAGTAAAGAGGGAAACTTTACTCTCACCACCGAGGCACTCGAGGCCTTCCGTTGCCTGAAGCAGGCCTTGCTACAAGCACCGGCCCTTGGTAGGCCCCTATACGACCGACCATTCCAGATATACTGTACTGTTCTGGAAGGATGTTCAACAGCGGTACTCACCCAGCAACATGGGGAGAAGCACCGGCCCGTAGCATATTACTCTTCCAAACTTGACCCAGTGGCGTTGGGCCACCCTGTTTGCACCCAGATCTTGGCAGCGATATACAATAGTTTGCAGGCTGCTGCCAACATCACTCTCCAACAGGATATTACGGTGTATAGCTCCCACTCGGTAATCGCACTATTGGGGCAACTGCAGACTCAGCATCTTACCGCAGCTCGTCAGAATAGGTATGAGATATACCTTTTGAACAATCCACGTCTGACATTTAAATATTGTACCACTATCAATCCAGACTGTTTTCTTAGCGGTCCCCCTGTCCATGAGGATGTGCCTGGTCACGACTGTTTAGCCTTGATTCAGGAAACTACAACAATAAGGGACGATCTGAGTGATATTCCGTTAGAACAACCTGACATGATTATGTATGTTGATGGCAGTGCATTAGTAAGCCCCACTGGCCGGAGACTGTCCGGTTATGCAATCATAGATCAGGATGGTCTGATTCTAGAAGCGGCAGCTTTCCAGACCACTTACTCAGCACAACAAGCCGAACTTTTTGCCCTCACCCGTGCATGTATACTTGGGGGAGATCGCCGGGTAAATATCTACACTGACTCCCGATATGCTTTCGGGGTAGTTCATGACTTCGGACAACTCTGGAAGAATAGGGGAGTCCTTACCTCGGCAGGCACAGAAATATCCAACCGGGGTTTAGTTAATGACCTACTGCAGGCCCTCCTTCTGCCAGCGCAGATTTCCGTTATTAAATGCGCTGCCCACACGAATGGCACAACCCCAGTTGACGTTGGTAATGAACGAGCAGATCGTGCAGCGCGCACAGCCGCACAAATTCAGCAAGTGATGGTGCCTAAAATGTTAAGTCAGACTAAACGATCTACTATAAATATGTCTGCTTCTGACAAGTCAATGCCAACCATCCAAGACGTCATAAGGTTACAGGAGGACGCTCCTGAGAGTGATAAACAAATGTGGAAACGGTTAGGTTGTACATATGATTCTGTTTCCTCTTTATGGACCACGCCTGCACATCAGACTTGTATGTCTGATGTGCTGGCTTTATGGGTCATTGAATGTGTACACTTTGCAACTCATTGTGGGGCTCGAGGGACTAGTGATTTGTTGCTGGACACTTGGTGGCACCCTAAAATGCAGGGGTTGGCCCAAAGTATCAGTAATCGGTGTTTGATTTGTCAGCAATATAACACCGGAAAAGGTATCCCTTGTGGGAAGGGGCAAACCCCGTTGCCCAGTGGTCCCTTTGAGACGCTCCAAATGGATTACATTGAGTTGGAAAGGTGTCAATGTTACAAATATGTTTTGGTCATTGTGGATGTGTTCAGCAGATGGGTCGAGGCGTATCCGACTATCGATAATAAAGCTGCTACTGTGGTTAAAGTCTTGATGAGGGAAATCATTCCCCGGTACGGTATACCAGCTCAGTTAAGTTCTGATAATGGGCCTCATTTTATTGGACAAATTAACAAGGAGTTTTGCTCCCAGTTGGGCATACGCCAGCAGTTACACTGTGCTTACAGACCGCAGGCGGCCGGGTTGGTTGAGAGACACAATCAGACCCTCAAAACTAAATTGGCTAAATTAAGAGCAGACACGGGACTGACATGGCTTAAGTTGCTCCCCGTTGCCCTCTTCCAGCTGCGGGTTACACCTGCGGGACCAGCCCGGCTCTCTCCCGCCGAGATTCTTTATGGCAGGCCTCTTAGAACTCCTTGGAGCCTGCAGGTTCCCAGACGGGTTCAGTTTCATCAGATGACTGAAGAAATGACCACCTATGTTCTAGCCCTTACGCAAGTGCTCAAGGAACTCCATGGCCAAGTCCGCGCGGCTCACCAGCCATTGCCCCCAGTACCTAGCTCACTTTCAGTCTAGCCCGGTAGTTATGGCATGGTCAAAAATTGGACTAGGAAGGGGTCGGAGCCGCGATGGGACGGGCCCTTCCAAGTTCTCCTTGCCACCCCCACAGCAGTTAAAGTGGAGGGGCGAAGTGCTTGGGTCCACCTACATCACTGTAAATTGAGTCCATCTCCACTACTGTAAAAGGTCGGATACTAACCTGCCTCCCTTCTCCAGTGCTATTTTACAGGTGTGGAGCATGATGGAGTGGCTACGCATCGTCTGTCTGATATTTGGCCTCACTTCGCTTGGCGTGTTATTGGCGATGGACATGGAAAAGGGGAATATTATGTATCTGTGTAGCCCCAACCAATCTACAAGGATACATCACCTATGCAAAAGTGATGTTCTTCGCTGCCCCCATATACGAGGACATGGTATCGACTCATGGAAGGTCATCAAAGTTAAGGGGAATGCAGGAGTCATGAAGCAGTTGCACCGGTCCCGGCGATGGGAAGGGAACATTATATGGACATTGCCTTGTTTTTGGAATACATGTAAATTTGATTTTGGATGTGTTAAGAGTGGTACAATAAAGGTAACATCAGGCTGTCAGAAGAGTGTAGGAAGAGGCTATGAGAAAGAGAAAGGGACTAGAGAGAGGACGGGGCGTATGAGAAGGGAAGTACAGCTAGAACGTAGGTTACCGGGAGATACACTTAAGTTAATTAAAGGCCAAACTGAGGAAAACCCGGGTAGTATGAATCTCTTCGACCAGATTTACCACCGCTTGTATGGCCAGGGACGGGTTGTCTGCTACCCAAACCCCGCAGCGGTGTCTAGGTTATTTTCTGTTTCACCGCTTTGGGGCACTCCCCAAACGGTGGTTCATTGTCAGCATTCCGAACCACTGCCCGATCAGGTCACTCTTCCTTACGATCCGGGTTCAGCACCACCGGCTATTTGCCTTCCCCTTCCTCGGGCTAATTCCCATTCACAGTACGATAGGCTGCGACGGTGGAGGGCGTACATACCTAGCCACTTCACTCCTAATAGGGATTCCCGGTCGTACGAGAATTGCTTCAGCAGTGAAGGATATGGCTGTTTGCTGGTAGAGGTGGACACAAATATAACATGTCTGTTTCCCACCTGTACGGACAGGAGGTGCCATATCACCCAGGCGTCTGGCCAATGCGTTTGTTACAACATCACTTGCGTTCCATTGAACGCCGGCCTCCAGCTCCTCTGTGGCTGGGCGAATGTCTCTCATATCACTGTTGGGACTAGGGCTTTCCGCATTGCTGGGCGGCCCGAATGGGCATTTCAAAGTTGGATAAACTGGGCTACTAGGAGGTCCTTACGCAACCGATATGCTGATTGTGATGCTAGTCTCCACACGGAACAAGGATACTACTTTTTATTTAATGGTACAGCGACCAACGTTTTGTCACCCCCATTTCCCCGCCGAATTGCTATAGGGACTCTAGTCCCTACCACAGTCCCCTGCCCTTCGGCGTGGAACCTGCATAATCAGTTAGCACGCTGGGCAGTCTCTGCTGAATTTTGCGAGAACTGGAAAAAACCTCAGGTTCTTGCACCCAACCGGGGCCACTCAGCCGGGTGGGGCATTCTGAGCGTATTGACACTGGGAGGTGTGGGGGGTTCCTTGGCTGTCAGTGATCGGAATTATTTTATTTGCGGCCTTACCATCTTGGGAAATGAAACCTTGGGAGCCCTCGGGGCAATAACTAAGGAGTTGTCTCAGCTACGGTTGTTTGCAATGCAGAACCGGTATGCTCTTGACTATCTTCTGGCCCGTGAGGGTGGGGTATGCGCCATAGTACAGGGCAAGTGTATCATGGGAGTTCAGGACTTGACCGCTAACATCACTAAATTTATGGATCGCATACGGGATCACTTGGACGGGATGCAGGATCCTGGCTCTTGGGGTAACTGGGGATTTGGAGGATGGAAGGACTGGTTGATAAATATGGCCATGTATCTAGTGGTAGCTATCGGCTGCATCTTTGTGGGCCTGGCCATCCTTAAATGTGTGATGGGTAGAATGCGGGGTGCACTGGATCAGATCACCGCCCCAATCACCGAAAAAAAAAATTTAACTGTTAAAATCCATGAGGGTGAGGCAGATGAAGGGGGTCTAAGACAGGAATTGGAAATGCAGCGACGGATCTTTTTAGATGAGGAACTGTAGCTATGGATTGGATAGTTCGGTTATCATGGAATGATAAAAGGAGGGAATGACGAATGTGATATAAAATAGTTACTTTAGAGATACTAGTTAATGTAATGTAGAAATAAGCCACTTTGATTCTGGCAGTTAGGGACAAAGGGATTTGAGACCGCATGGAAAAAGCAGGAAGAGGTGTGTCTATGAGAGTGATGCTGCATTGATAGGGGCCAGAGAAAGGGATTGGAAGTGAGCCAATCAGAATAGATCAAACAGGTCAGGAGGGACATAGGCTGACCTATGTCCGTCGAGTATGTGAAACTTGATACCATTTGAATTGATTTTGCAGAGATCCCTTTGTCTCTTTGTTCAGTCGTTTTTCTGGAGCTTAAGAGGCTGGATGTCTCTTATGTTTCTGTAAGATGAATTAAGCTTGCAAGCTAAATAAATAACTTCTTTTTACGTGCGAATCCATCTCAACTTTTATTGAGGCCAGACTGACAGAGAAATAAATTTGGGAATCAACACCAACAGAGTGTTTGCCTGAACTTTAGTTCTTCATCTTGGTATTGTATGAGCAACATCTCCTGAATAAACCTTGCATCGTGTTTGAAAGAAACCCAAATGTGTGGCACTTCCTTACCTTTTCTCTTTGTAGTGATTTAAGAACAGAACAAGAGAAATATTCTGAATGGGTTAAATGGTGTACAATGTTATCCAGATGACACCCTCAACACTAGCTCAAGTGAACAAGAGCACATGAAGAATTTGGAAGCTACACTGGAAAGACTACAAAACCACAATCTCCGAGTTAAAAGGGAAAAGTGTAACTTTGTCAAGACATGCATAAACTACCTGGGTCACATCATTGGTAAAGATTGCTTGCATAAGGAACTGAAAAATATGACAGAACTATTAGAATACCACATCCTTAAAATGTGACACAACTGAGGTCATTTCTGGGAATGATACATTAGTACAGTAAATTTGTTCCAGGTTTATCATAGAATTTTATCATAGAATTTACAGTGCAGAAGGAGGCCATTCGGCTTGGAAAGAGCACCCTACCCAAGCCCACACCTCCACCCTATCCCCAGAACTAGTAACCCCACCCAACACTATGGGCAATTTTGGACACTACGGGCAATCCACCTAACCTGCACATCTTTGGACCGTGGGAGGAAACCGGAGCACCCGGAGGAAACCCACGCACACACGGGGAGAATGTGCAGAATCCGCACAGACAGTGACCCAAGCCGGGAATCGAACCTGGGACCCTGGAGGTGTGAAGCAATTGTGCTATCCACAATGCTACCGTGCTGCCCTGTAAACGCTATTGAAGCTTTTGCAAACTTTGTTATGTGCCAAATAGGGATGGCACTGGACAGAAAGTGCATATGTCCTTTAGGACCTGGCCAGCTCCGTCTGTGCTGGTACTATTGAGCCACTCTTGGTGATGAAAGTACCCCCCCCCCCCCCAAGAGCATATTCTGCTCCCTTGCCACCCTCAGTGCTTCCTCCAAGTGGTGTTTAACGTGGAGGAGTACTGATTCATCAGCTGCTAGTGGACAGTACGTGGTAATCAGCAGGAGGTTTCCTTGCCCATGTTTAACCTGAAGCCATGAGACTTCATGGGGTCCAGAGTCGATGTTGTGAATTCCCAGGGCAACTCCCTCCCGATTATATACTACTATGCTGTCACCTTTCCTGAGTCTGTCTTGCCGGTGAGACAGGACATACCTAGGAATGGTGAGAGTGAATCTGGGACATTGTCTGTGAGGTATTATTCTGTGAGTATGACTCTGTGTAGCGCAACAATTACTCACTCATGTCGAGAAGTGATGAAGTCAATTGAGGCTTTATTAAGCAAGACTTGTTCCCCAGCAGCTCAGTTACAGAATGCGGCTGCTGGGAGAACTCGTGCTCTTATACTCCGCCTTTCTGGGCGGAGCCAGCAGGCGGCAGACCCAACCAGGACCCGGGACCTGTCAGCCAATAGCCTCTCGGCTTCACAGGTACCGTACTACCCCTAATACATACCACCACATTCAGCTCTTGTTAAAAAAGAACCCGGTGGGGTGGGGGTTCGCATGGTGGTAGGGGTTTACAAGGCTGGTCCTGGAACTAATTTTGTACAGTGGCTATGCATTTAGCCCAACAGTTAACTATGTACAGGTTTTGTCAGAATTATTTACAGATTTTTGTCACGCGGATTCCACGAGTCGAGCGGGTGCCCTGGTCGTCCTTGTCGATCGCCTCAGCCCCGGTGGTGGTGCAGGTGCTGGCTCGGGCACTGTCGTCTCTGGGAGCGTTGCGCTGTTCGTCCCTGTTTATTTACTCGTGGGCGGGCACGGGAGGAGGACCGATCCACCCGGGAAGGGAGCGGTCGTGGGGTGCGCCGGTGGGAGGGAGGGGGTGATTGGTGTTGGGGGTGTGTGTGTGTGGTTCCGGCGGGCGCCAGGTCCCGCAGGGAGACCGTGTCCTGTCGGGGTATGCCACGTAGGCGTACTGCGGGTTCGCGTGGAGAAGGTGAACCCTCTCGACCAACGGGTCCAATTTGTGCGCCCGCACATGCTTTCGGAGCAAGATGGGTCCTGGGGCTGCCAGCCAGGTCAGCAGCGACGTTCCGGAGGAGGACTTCCTAGGGAAGCCAAGGAGGCGCTCGTGAGGCGTTTGGTTAGTGGTGGTACACAGCAGCGACCGGATGGAGTGGAGGGCATCCGGGAGGACATCCTGCCACTGGGAAACTGGGCGGATTTCTGGACCGTAGGGCCAGTAGGATGGTCTTCCAGACCGTACCATTCTCCCTCTCTACATGACCATTCCCCCGAGGGTTGTAACTGGTCGTCCTGCTCGAGGCAATGCCCTTGCTGAGTAGGAACTGATGCAGTTCGTCGCTCATGAAGGAGGACCCCCTGTCGCTATGGATGTACGCGGGGAAACCGAACAGTGTAAAGATGGTGCCGAGGGCTTTAATGACTGTGGCCGCTGTCATGTTGGGGCAGGGGATGGCGAAGGGGAAACGGGAGTACTCGTCCACCACGTTTAGGAAGTATGCGTTGTGGTCGGTGGAGGGGAGGGGGCCTTTGAAATCCAAACTGAGGCGTTCAAAGGGACGGGAAGCCTTTATCAGGTGCGCTCTATCTGGCCTGAAAAAGTGTGGTTTGCACTCTGCGCAGATTTGGCAGTTCCTGGTGGCTGTACGGACCTCCTCAACAGAGTAGGGGAGGTTGCGGGACTTCACAAAATGGTAGAATCGAGTGACCCCCGGGTGGCAGAGGTCCTCGTGGAGGGCTTGGAGGCGGTCTACTTGTGCGTTGGCACATGTGCCGCGGGATAGGGCATCGGACGGCTCATTCAGCTTTCCGGGGCGATACAAGATCTCATAGTTATAGGTGGAGAGCTCAATCCTCCACCTCAAGATCTTGTCATTCTTGATTTTGCCCCGCTGTGCATTATCGAACATAAAGGCTACCGACCGTTGGTCAGTGAGGAGAGTGAATCTCCTGCCGGCCAGGTAATGCCTCCAATGTCGCACAGCTTCCACTATGGCTTGGGCTTCCTTTTCCACTGAGGAGTGGCTGATTTCTGAGGAGCGGAGGGTCCGGGATAAAAAGGCCACGGGTCTGCCCGCTTGGTTGAGAGTGGCCGTCAGAGCTACATCGGATGCGTCGCTCTCGGCTTGGAAGGGGAGGGACTCGTCGATTGCGTGCATCGTGGCCTTTGCGATATCCGCTTTGATGCGGCTGAAGGCCTGGCGGGCCTCTGTCGACAGGGGGAAGATAGTGGACTAGATTAACGGGCGGGCCTTGTCTGCGTACTGGGGAACCCACTGGGTGTAATATGAAAAGAAGCGCAGGCAGCGTTTCAGGGCATTGGAGCAGTGGGGGAGGGGAAATTCCATAAGGGGGCGCATGCGTTCGGGGTCGGGACCTATCACTCCATTGCGCACTACGTATCCCAGGATGGCCAGACGGTTGGTGCTAAAAACGCTTTTTTCCTCGTTATAGGTGAGGTTCAGGGCGTTAGCGGTCTGGAGGAATTTGCAGAGGTTGGTGTCGTAGTCCTGCTGGTCATGGCCGCAGATGGTTACATTGTCGAGGTATGGGAATGTGGCCCGCAAACCGTGCTGGTCAACCATTCGGTCCATCTCCCGTTGGAAGACCGAGACTCCGTTCGTGACGCCAAATGGAACCCTTAAAAAATGGTAGAGCCACCCGTCTGCCTCGAAGGCCGTGTACCTGCGGTCACTCACGCGGATGGGGAGCTGGTGGTATGCGGACTTGAGATCCACGGTGGAAAAGACCTTGTACTGTCCAATCCGATTGACCATGTCGGATATGTGGGGGAGAGGGTACGCATCGAGCTGCGTGTACCTATTGATGGTCTGACTATAGTCTACGACCATCCTCTGCTTCTCCCCGGTCTTCACAACTACCACCTGGGCTCTCCAGGGACTATTGCTGGCCTGGATTATGCCTTCCTTCAGCAGCCGCTGGACTTCGGACCGGATAAACGTCCGATCCTGGGCGCTGTATCGTCTGCTCCTAGTGGCGACGGGTTTGCAATCCGGGGTGAGGTTTGCAAACAAGGAAGGCGGTTCAACCTTGAGGGTCGCGAGGCTGCAGATAGTGAGTGGGGCTTTTGGGCCGCCGAATTGGAACGTTAGGCTCTGGAGGTTACACTGGAAATCTAACCCTAAGAGAGTGGGAGCGCAGAGTTGGGGAAGGACATAAAGCCTATAATTCTTAAACTCCCTCCCTTGCACCGTTAGGTTCACGATGCAGAACCCTTTGATCTCTACGGAATGGGATCCCGCTGCCAGGAAAATCTTTTGGGTGCTCGGACGAATGGAAAGAAAACAGCGTCTTACCGTATCCGGGTGGATAAAACTTTCCGTGCTCCCAGAGTCGATCAGGCATGGCGTCTCGTACCTGTTGACCAGCACCGTTGTTGTTGCCGTTTGGAGCGTCTGGGGCCGCGATTGGTCCAGGGTCACCGAAGCCAGTTGTGGTTGTTGCATCACGGCGTTTTCTTCAGACCCCGTGGAGCCGTCTATGCTGGGGTCCTTGGCTATCAGCCAAGATGGCGGCGTCCATGGATCGCATGCGATCGGGGGCGGACAAAATGGCCACCCCCATGCATCGCACGTGGCCGGGGGTCACAAGATGGTGGCGCCCATCCTCCCCGCGTGGTGTCCGGGCCCCAAAATGGCGGCGCCCGCGGGCCGCACATGGATCGTTGGGGGGGTTGGGTCTGCTGTCCCCGTTCTCCCCCGGAGATTGCGGCGACCCCCCGGGACTGGCACACCGCTGAGTAATGCCCCTTTTTGCCGTAGCTTTTACAAATAACTGAGCGGGCCGGGCAGCACTGCCGGGGGTGTTTTGCCTGCCCGCTAAAATAGCAGCGGGGCCCACCGGGATGGTCTGGTGCTCTAGCCGAGCAGGCTTGCGGGGGGGTGGGGGATGCCGGGAAGTCGGTTGCAACGGGGGTCCACAGAGCCCAAGGGGCTGCCGCGCGGTCGGGGCCATAGGCGCGGGCATTTTGTGAGGCCACGTCGAGGGAGGCCGCAAGGCCCCGTGCCTCTGTGAGTCCTAACGAGTCTCTCTCTAACAGTCTTTGGCGAATTTGGGAAGAAGTCATACCTGCCACAAAAGCATCCCTGATTAGTAGCTCCGTGTGCTCGATCGCGCTCACCGACGGGCAGTTGCAGTTCCTTCCCAATATCAACAGTGCGCTGTAGAACCCGTCTAGCGATTCTCCGGGGATTTGCCGTCTCGTCGCGAGTTGGTGGCGTGCGTAGACCTGGTTTATGGGCCGAATGTAGACTCCTTTCAGCATGGTGAGCGCCGTCGGGAAATTCTCCGCGTCTTCGATGAGCGTGTAGATCTCCGGGCTCACCCTGGAATGCTGGACCTGCATTTTCTGATCTTCCGTGGTCCGGCCGGGGGGCGTTCGAAGGTAACCTTCGAAGCATGCTAGCTAGTGTTTAAACACGGCCGCCGAGTTTGCTGCATGGCGGCTGATTCGCAGACATTCCGGGGCGATCAGGAGCTCCATAGTCTTTTTAAGTCTGCTTAGTAAATTGTAGCGCAACAATTACTCACTCAAGTCGAGAAGTGATGAAGTCAATCGAGGCTTTATTAAGCAAGACTTGTTCCCCAGCAGCTCAGTTACAGAATGCGGCTGCGGGGAGAACTCGGGCTCTTATACTCCGCCTTTCTGGGCGGCGCCAGCAGGCGGCAGATCCAACCAGGACCCGGGATCTGTCCTCTCGGCTTCACAGGTACCGTACTACCCCTAATACATACCACCACACTCTGTCAGGCTGTTGCTTGACTAATCTGTGAGATAGCTCTCCCAATATTGGCACAAGCCCCCAGATGTATGGCAGGAGGACTTTGCAGGGTTGACAGGGCTGAATTGATATTTCTGGTGCCTGGGTTGATGCCGAATGATCTGTCCTATTTCATTCCTTCTTCATGTTTTTGTAGCCGTTGAATATAACTGAGTGGCCTGCTAGGTCATTTCAGAGGGCATTTAAGAGTCTACATTTCTGTTGGTCTGGAGTCACATGCAGGCCACACCAGGTAAGGATGGCAGATTTCCTTCCCTAAAGAACATTCGTGAACCAGATGGGTTTTTTAGACAATGGATTCATGGTCATCATTAGACTTTTAGTTTCAGGTATTTTATTGAGTTTAAATTCCACCACCTGTTGTGGTGGGATTCAAACCGGGTCCCCAGATCATTCCCCTGGGACTCTGGATTACTAGTCCAGCGACAAATATCACTACGCCACCCCGAGCTCCTAGCAAGCATAAGTGAGCCACATCATTAACCTGACTGATAATCTTAAATTGATTGTTGGCGTGATTTGTAGCACACTTGGGATTGTTCAGTTGTGGCTGTCCAATCGCGGAATCACATCTAATGTTGGACAATATGTTTTGAGTTTTGCAAGCAGAAGCTGGTTAAGTGCAGTCAGCACTTTGCCTGTTGTGAATAGATGAAGGGCGATGCTGTTTGGTAAGATCCACCAGTCATTGGTACTTACCTGGTGTCACTCCGGCACTGAAATTCATATACCGCATTGCTCATTTATGTTGTGAGCAGAACATATTTTTGGCTTGACGGCAGCATCCTAGTAGTGGAGAACATTTGGTTAGCTTTAGCCTATTCATAAATATGGCCATAGCCATTTACTCACCATGCCAGCTAGATGCCTAAATAGGGTGCATCAAAGTCAGTCCAAGGATAATGGCCACCCTCATTGGTTGCTGTGTATCATGCAAACTCACAAATGGGCCTAAAGTTGAAAACTGGAAAAAAGGAAAATTCTGCAGAGTTAGTATTTCAGCTCGATTACCTCATCAATCCGACTCGGTTTCTCTCCAGATGCTGCCTGGCTTGACTGGCAACTTTCTGCATTTTCTTGTTTTTGTTTCTGTCCCCCTCGCTCTCTCTCTGTCCACCACTTTGTGCATCACTGTTCTTCTTCTTCCCCAGTTTATACTTCTCTCTCTCTCTCTCCTCTTCCCAGTTTGTTTTACTCTCTCTTTCTTTCCCTTGGCCCCATTGTTTTTCTCTTTCTCTCCCAGTTTGTGCTTTTCTCCCTCTCCCAGTTTATATGATTTTTTTCCTGCTCATCCTTCTCTTTCATTAGTTTTCTTTAGAATTTTCTTGGATTTTAAGATGGCGGTGGGGGATTTCCTGCTCCAGTTTTCGGAGGGTATGGGAGTGGTAGCAGAGGCAGGAAATCCCACAGGAGTCCCAAATAGTGGTTTACACTGGCAAGATTTTCCATTCCAATTGTCCCTGCCAGCCCCCTCCCCTCCAATGATGCAATGGGAATCCTGAGGTGAACTTTGGGATCCCCATTTGAATTTAAATATATTTATCAGGCTTCCCTCATCGCCACCTGTTAGATTGTCAATTCACGTCGGCGTGAGGACAGGCTGATATGAATCAAGACAAGTCTACCACGACGGCCACCTGGCGAGCAGAACCCACCAGAGGCGCGTGGGTGAGTATATCCCCCCCAGGGAAGAGAGAGTCGTGGGGGCGGGGCTCCATGTCAGGGGTTCTGTTCTGTATTAGAGTGTCCTTTTTTAAAAACTTAAGTCTCAATCTGAGCCAGCCACACCAGCGTGGTGTCATGGGAGATGCCCTTAATTTTGTTTCTCAAATGTCTAAAAATACGGTGAACGAAGTTACCCTTGGGGCCAACAGATTCCACACAATTTTTACCACCTGCGGTGCTACCATTAAAAAAAAAGAGAAAATGCCACCCTCTAAAACAAAGGATTTCTTACGATTTCCAGCCTTGGGCGAGCTTCACAAAATAACAATGGACCGCTTCTTAAACAAAAACCTTTAATGATGGCTGCTTGGAGCAACTGTGCCGAAGTCTTTAATTCAGCAATTTGCTCTGCCGAGAAACCAGATGGTCGAATTCAATCTTAATCTTGCTGTTTTCCAAACTGGATAGTTGCGAGATTCCCAAGATGGTTAAAAAAAACGTATTTGCCAAACTCAGAGTTCACATGTTGAGGTTCTACCTTGGGATCAAGTTTTAATGACGAGCTTCTTTAACATGGTGTTCTGACACAGAATAAGTTAATGGGTTCTCAGACTTGCTGCAGCCTAGACCTTTAACAGATTTAGCTCACCTTCCCAGGTTCTATTGACTCTGTACTCTGAAGCTGCTACCGTAAGAACTTTTAAATCTCTGCCTTCAGCTTCCAGACCTTTTGTCTGGCGTATTATTCTGGTATTTTTTTGCCCCTGCACCCTCTGCTTCTTTTAGGAGTTTCCTTCAGGTCAAAAAGATTTGTTCAAGGTTTTCTTAATCCCTCTGCATTTCAGTTTGTTTTAGCATTTTAGCAAAGTTGTGGATTTTGATTCCCTTCTGCCTCCACATTGGGAAGGTGTCAGTTATAGAAGTCTTTGCAGTCTTCAGTAGGTTATCATTATGAACAACTAGAACTATTTACAAGCTAGGAGCTACCCCATGCTTAGATTTTAACCTGCGCCTGCTCAACATTCACGGTGTGTGTGTGTAATATATACAATCCCACATGAAACCTGTATGTGTCAGACCCTTACACTACAATTGGTAAAAGCAATGGCAACTTTTGTAAGGGACAACAAAAGGAGTCCCACACTACGTGAGAGAGAAAAACAAACATATTTATTTAACATGTTAACGATAATGTAGGGCTCCAGTAGTTCCCTACCGAGTCTTCGCTAGTTGGTGCCTGACAGGCTGACTCTATTTATACAAAGGCACATGAACTGTGTTAAGGTTCTCCCGCTCCCTTATCGGGGGAGCTCATATTCTGCAAGCTCCACGGGGTCAGTGGATCATCCCTACCCCGTGAGATCCGTGCAGGTTATAACAGCAACACAAGGAAATACTTCTTTACATAGCATGTCATTAGGTTCTGAGAGCGTGGAGGTATTTTTGTGGTTTTCAAAAGCAGTCATTATCTGAAAAGGAAAATTGTGCAAGACTACAGGGAAAAGGTGTGGGAGTGATACCGGGCGAATTGCTCTTACAGAGAGCTGCAACATACACAATGAGTTGAATGGTTTCTTTCCGTGCTGTATCCGTTCTCTGATTGTCTGATTTGGAGATCACTGTTCCAGAAGACCCAGTACATAAACAGGTATCAAGAGTACCTTGAAGGATTAATTATACATGACATAATTTTGAATTCTGAGGCTAAACCTTAGTTAGCTGACACGACAGCAACAAAAGCCTTCATCATCCTTTAATCACAAAGATGCATAACAACAAACCTTGTTACGAGGTTTTTCAATCAGTGTTGCTTTATTGCTAGCTGTAATTTTATTATGTAATTCAAAAATGAAATTTGGGGGAAGGCTTTAAATTTCTGAAACTCAGAACTGGTGCAAGAAAAGAAATCTAAGAATGTTAAGATCCACACTTAACGAGGACCTTTAATGAGGCAAAGGAAAGGGGACAACTGCCCCCGACTATGTCTGAAGCAACGATATCGCTTCTCTTAAAGAAGGAAAAGGACCCGCTACAATGCGGGTCCTACAGACCAATTTCCCTCCTAAATGTGGATGCCAAGGTCCTGGCCAAGGTAATGGCAATGAGAATAGAGGAATGTGTCCCGGGGGTGGTCCACGAGGACCAAACTGGGTTTGTGAAGGGAAGACAGCTGAACACGAATATACGGAGGTTGTTAGGGGTAATGATGATGGCCCCACCAGAGGGAGAAACAGAGATAGTAGTGGCGATGGATGCCGAGAAAGCATTTGATAGAGTGGAATGGGATTATTTGTGGGAGGTGTTGAGGAGATTTGGTTTTGGAGAGGGGTATGTTAGATGGGTGCAGCTATTGTATAGGGCCCCAGTGGCGAGCGTGGTCACGAATGGACGGGGATCGGCATATTTTCGGCTCCATAGAGGGACAAGGCAGGGATGCCCTCTGTCCCCATTATTGTTTGCACTGGCGATTGAGCCCCTGGCGATAGCGTTGAGGGGTTCCAAGAAGTGGAGGGGAGTACTTAGGGGAGGAGAAGAACACCGGGTATCTTTGTATGCGGACGATTTGCTACTACATGTGGCGGATCCGGCGGAGGGGATGCCAGAAATAATGCGGATACTTGGGGAGTTTGGGGATTTTTCAGGGTATAAATTAAACATGGGGAAGAGTGAGTTGTTTGTGGTGCATCCAGGGGAGCAGAGTAGAGAAATAGAGGACCTACCGTTGAGGAAGGTAACAAGAGACTTTCGTTACCTGGGGATCCAGATAGCTAAGAATTGGGGCACATTGCACAGGTTAAATTTAACGCGGTTGGTGGAACAGATGGAGGAAGATTTCAAGAGATGGGATATGGTAGCCCTGTCAATGGCAGGGAGGGTGCAGGCGGTTAAGATGGTGGTCCTCCCGAGATTCCTCTTTGTGTTTCAGTGCCTCCCCGTGGTGATCACGAAGGCCTTTTTTAAAAGGATTGAAAAGAGCATCATGGGTTTTGTTTGGGCCGGGAAGACCCCGAGAGTGAGGAAGGGATTCTTACAGCGTAGCAGGGATAGGGGGGGGCACTACCGAGCCTAAGTGAGTACTATTGGGCCGCTAATATTTCAATGGTGAGTAAGTGGATGGGAGAGGAGGAGGGAGCGGCGTGTAAGAGATTAGAGAGGGCGTCCTGTAGGGGGACTAGCCTGCAGGCTATGGTGACAGCCCCATTGCCGTTCTCACCGAGGAACTACACCACAAGCCCGGTGGTGGTGGCTACACTGAAGATTTGGGGACAGTGGAGACGGCATAGGGGAAAGACTGGAGCCTTGGGGGGGTCCCCGATAAGAAACAACCATAGGTTTGCCCCGGGGGGGAATGGATGGGGGATATGGAATGTGGCAAAGAGCAGGAATAACGCAACTGAAAGATCTATTTGTGGATGGGAAGTTCGCGAGTCTGGGAGCGCTGACCGAGAAATATGGGTTGCCCCAAGGGAATGCATTCAGGTATATGCAACTGAGGGCTTTTGCGAGGCAACAGGTGAGGGAATTTCCGCAGCTCCCGACACAAGAGGTGCAGGACAGAGTGATCTCAAAGACATGGGTGGGGGATGGTAAGGTGTCAGATATATATAGGGAAATGAGGGACGAAGGGGAGACTATGGTAGATGAACTAAAAGGGAAATGGGAAGAAGAGCTGGGGGAGGAGATCGAGGAGGGGCTGTGGGCAGATGCCCTAAGCAGGGTAAACTCGTCGTCCTCGTGTGCCAGGCTAAGCCTGATTCAGTTTAAGGTATTACACAGGGCGCATATGACTGGAGCACGGCTCAGTAAATTTTTTGGGGTGGAGGATAGGTGTGCGAGGTGCTCGAGAAGCCCAGCGAATCATACCCATATGTTTTGGTCATGCCCGGCACTACGGGGGTTTTGGATGGGGGTGACAAAGGTGCTTTCAAAAGTAGTGGGGGTCCGGGTCGAACCAAGCTGGGGGTTGGCTATATTTGGGGTTGCACAAGAGCCGGGAGTGCAGGAGGCGAGAGAGGCCGATGTTTTGGCCTTTGCGTCCCTAGTAGCCCGGCGCAGGATATTGCTAATGTGGAAAGAAGCCAAGCCCCCGGGGGTGGAGACCTGGATAAATGACATGGCGGGGTTTATAAAGCTAGAGCGGATTAAGTTCGTCCTAAGGGGGTCGGCTCAAGGGTTCACCAGGCGGTGGCAACCGTTCGTCGAATACCTTGCGGATAGATAGATGGAATGGGAAAAAGAAGGCAGCAGCAGCAGCCCAGGATTTGGGGGGGGGGGGGGGGGGGCGGGGGGTGGGTGTAACTTGTGACAAGGCAGTTGCCAATTAGGGCTAGTTTTCATTTTTGTTATTTAATATTTATTCTTTTTTTTTGTTTATATAAAATAGGTCATTGTTATTTGTGCTGTTATAATATTGTGTAAAGGATGCACAATGTACTGTGTTGGTTGACCAAAAATTTTCAATAAAATATTTATTAAAAAAAAAAAAAGATCCACACTTAAATCATATTTGAGCCTGAGGAGAAAACAGAAAATGTCATGTGCCGGAATTAACCTATAAGTGTGGCTGGAGGTGGGACACAAGGAAGAGAGAAAAAGACCACTTGCTTTGCTTTGAGCCTTTCATGAGTCTCAGGACATCCTAGTGCACTTTACAGACAGTGAAGTACTTTCTTCAGGAGGGAAAGGAACTAAAGATTTAAAAGGACAGATTCTCACGGTGTTTTTCTCAATGTAGATGGCTCGAATATACAATTTGTTTGTTGAGGACAACAAATGAGGAAGAATAAACTTTACAGATTAAATAAAATCTAGTTCCATATAAATATGTTCCCAACATTTACAAGAGTTCTGTTTCACTCGCACTATCCAGTTCCACAACCCCTCATGTTACTGAACAAATTCAGAAATGTATTTATGCCAAAATGTTCACTTTTAGGTCTTTTAGAACAACTGCCCTTCTTTGAAATAATATTTTAGACCCGCTGTTGTAATATAAATCCTGTACAATCTCAATACTGTCAATAGTAGTGAAAGAGTACTCAGAAACTCCACAGCAATATAATGGGTATTACATGTCTGTTTTGCTTGGTGGGTTTTATTTGGCATAGGTAAGCTCACCTCTTGTTTTTAAATTGGTAATTTTGGGGTTCAATAGTCAAACGGATTTCTTGATGCGATGCTAACATTACATACTAGGCTAATTTAGGGGCGATGCCATTTACGGTAGCGAGGGATAGGTTTAGGTACTTGGGGATTCAGGTAGCGAGGGAATGGACGGGGCTCCATAAGTGGAACTTAACGAAGCTGGTGGAGGAGGCCAGGGAGGATCTTAAGAGGTGGGATACACTGCACTTAACGTTGGCGGGGAGGGTCCAAGTGGTGAAAATTTATATTCTGACGAGGTTCTTGTTTATCTTTCAGGCTCTTCCGATCTTTATACCAAAGGCCTTTATTCGGAAAGTAGACACAATCATCTGTGACTTTGGATGGGTGGGGAAGGTGCCGAGGGTGGGGAGGACCCTGCTACAGAGGCAGAGGCAGCAGGGGGGGGGTTTGGCATTGCCAAACTTGCTTCATTATTATTGGGCGGCGAATGTGGACAAGGTGCGGCGGTGTTGGGAAGGAGAAGGGGTAAAGTGGGTTAGGATGGAGGAGGAATCTTGTAAGGGGTCTAGTTTGAGGGCTATGGTGACGGCAGCATTGCTAATGGCTCCGAGTAGGTATTCAGGGAGCCCAGTGGTGCAGTCCACGGTGAAGATTTGGAATCAGCTGAGGAGGCATTTTAGGGTGAAAGGGATGTCGGTGCTAACGCCGCTGTGCGAGAATCATGGGTTTGAGCCGGGGGGGAGGAGGGAGGGGGGTTGGATAGTGTAAAGAGGAGGAGGAGGGAAGTGGGGCTGGTCAAGGTGAGGGATTTGTATTTGGAGGAAGGGCCCGCTAGTCTGGAGGAGCTAAGGGGGAGGGTAGAGCTGCCGAGGGGTAGTGAGTTCAGGTATCTACAGGTTAGGGACTTTGCACGAAAGGTCTGGAAGGGGTTCTCTCGATTGCCGGGATACACCCTGCTGGAGCGACTGCTGCTTCCGGATGTGGAAGGGGAGAGAAGAATTGGGGATATATATAAGTGGGTGGGGGAGCAGGGAGGCGAGCAGGTGGTGAAGATCAAGGAGAAATGGGAAGCGGAGTTGGGAATGGAGATCAATTGGGGAGTATGGAGTGAGGCACTGCGAAGGGTAAACGGGACCTCCTCCTGTGCGAGGATGAGCCTGATACAGTTTAAGGTGGTGCACAGGGTACATATGACTCGGGCGAGAATGAATGAGTTCTTTCAGGGGGTAGCAGATGAGTGTGAGAGGTGTGGGCGGGGGCCAGCGAATCATGCGCACATGTTTTGAGGTCGTGAAAAATTGGGAAGATTCTGGGCGTGAGTGTTCGTGGTCTTAGCCAGGATAGTGGAGGAGGGAGTGGAGCAGGACCCTGTGGTGGCGATATTTGGGGTTTCAGAGAAGCCGGAGCTCATGGAGAGGAGGAAGGCTGATGTATTGGCCTTCGTCTCGGATTGCACGGTGACGAATTTTGCTGGAGTTGCGGTCGGCATCGCCACCAGGGGTAGCAGCATGGTTGGGTGACCTGTATGACTTCCTGCGGTTAGAGAAGATAAAGTATGAGTTAAGGGGCTCAGCAGGGGAGTTTGAGAAAAGGTGGGACCGTGTTTGAGGAGCTGTTCGTCACAGGGGGGTGTGGGGGTGGGTGATGGGAGGGTAAAAAAGTAGAAAAATCTGTACAAACTGCATAGTTGATTGTTGGGAAGAATGTTTCCCAGGGTGTTTATTTGCTGTAACCTACTTTTAATCAGCCAGGTACCTGAAAACTATCCACGCCCGTACATCGGTGAGGGCCATGGTTGGGTTTGATTGTGCTGGCTTTCTAGTTAAATAAATGAACCATTAACTATTCACTTAAAGAATGCCACAGACAAGGTACTGAAGGGCCACAGTTACCATTGACACTGCACCCAAATGTGAGCTAAACGGAGATTAATTTTGTCAAACCCAAGGAGGTCATCGGGTGTGCACTGCGGGATTTCAGTTCCCTCCAAAATCTTGCAGTTTCGTGTTTATGCAAAGTGGTTCGAGGTTCAGGTCAGCGGAAAAGTGACAGTACCACACAGGGTTCAGGTTGGTGTCCTGACTGGCAGGCTCATTAAATCATCAACTGTGAACTGACTGCCAGTGGATAATCCACACAAACTGTACCTCACACCGCTTCTGACTTCAATTTTAAAAGTGCCAGGTGATGTGTTGGACCATACGCAAAGCCCTTATACAAGGTTAGGAGTTGTTTCAATGCTAAGATCAAGGGACTGTTGCAACCGATGGACTCATAAAATTAAAATGAACTGTCCAGATGCATTTCTTTGATTCGATGTGCAGTTTGCAGCATGATAAATCATAGAATCTACAGTGCAGAAGGAGGCCATTCAGCCCTTCGGGTCTGCACCGGCCCTTGGAAAGAGCACCCTACTTAAGACCACATCTCCACTCAATCCCCGTAATCCGACCTAACCTTTTGTACGCTAAGGGGAAATTTAGCCTGGCCAATCCACTTAATCTGCATATCTTTGGACTGTAGGAGGAAACTGGAGATCCCGGAGGAAACCTACGCAGACACGGGGAGAAAGTGCAAACTCCACACAGACAGTCACCCGAGGCTGGAATTGAACCCGGGTCCCTGGAGCTGTGAGGCAGCAGTGCTACCCGTTGTTGACCGAATCTGACAGTATAACTCAGGTCTGGCTGTACCTTGCACTCTGCTGAAAAGGATCTCAGATCAATATCAGTAGTATAATAACAGCCTAACAGAGTTTACTAAGGCAAGTTCATTATCTTTCCATTACGTTATCATGCTAACTGCAGCTGCCACCCGAGAAATGACCTTTTTTGTATCTTTATCCAATTCATTCTCGCTAAGATTTTCTGTGCAAGCATTGTGAGATCATTCCAACATCCACTTTAGGCCATTTCCAAAATCAGAAGTAATATATCTAAATTAAAAGAAAAATATGAATCGATCTGATTTGATTAGTGAGTTCAACAAACTAGCTTGTTTTTCCAATTCCGGATCAGTCTAAAACTTGGAAACAAGTGAAATAAATAAACATCCATTGCTACGTTTTGTTAATTAGGCGTGGATTTTCAAAAGTGCTCTTATTTATTGCACAGGAATGGTACAAAATTGTTACATCCTTTCATCCCCCAGTCTGGTCGAGAGATTTCACCCCAATCTACATTCATTTAGTCCCGTTCACATAGAGCTGATTTAGTGCTGGTGTGGTATGGATTGAAAACATTTTCTGATTGTAGGTTTTCTGTTTTACAAGATGGCAAAACTAAACCTTTCCTCCTGCAAACTTTCCACCTGCCTGCTGTTATTTTCAAGCAGGCCTCGATTTAAATGTCCAGTGATTTCCCCCAAAATACCATCAGCGTAATTTTTACGCTTTTGGGTTCTGTGAGATTTGACGACTCCAATGCCATTTTGGTGCAGTAAAGTGCAGTGGGGTGGCACGGTAGCACAGTGGTTAGCACGGTTGCTTCACAGTGCCAGGGTCCCGGGTTCAATTCCCGCTTGGGTCACTGTCTGTGCGGAGTCTGCACGTTCTCCCCGTGTCTGTGTGGGTTTCTCCGGGTGCTCCGGTTTCCTTCCCACAAGTCCCGAAAGACATGCTGTTAGGTGAATTGGACATTCTTCCTCTGTGTACCTGAACAGGCGCCGGAGTGTGGCGACTAGGGGAGTTTCACAGTAACTCCCATTGTGTTGTTAATTATAAGCCTACTTGTGACAATAATGAAGGTTATTTTATTTTTGGATGTAATACAACACATTCAGCCCAACTGGCCTATATCAGTGTCTATTCTCCACATTAGTGTGCAGCCACGCCATTTCACCTAACCCATCAGCCTATCCTTCTATTGCTTTCTCACTCGTGTACTTAATGAGATTCCCAATAAACGCTATTTGCCTTAACTACTCCATATGGTAGCAAGTTGCACATTTTAATCACTCTCTAACACTCCAACAAAATCACGTACGACGAACGTATCATTCTCTAAAAATGGACGGAACCAACACCCTTTAAAAGGATCGCGAGAAGCAACTTGGGCAAGAATAGAAATTGGTTTGTCTGACACTCTTTGGGCAGCAAAAAAATGAGTTGTAGCTTTCTGCCGTACTCTCTTCAACAATCCTCTCGGTCTCCTTTCGCCTAGATCTGCTCAACCTCCCTCCTAATCTCTTGCTGCAGACCCGTACTCTGGTTGATTGCGTTCTAGATCTCTCACCACAAATCAACATCCATCCCAAAAACAGTGAGCTGTCTATCAATGCTCGGAAAGTACTGGTGGCTCAGCAGCTGAATGTAAATGAAGCCTGACCATCAAAATGTTTCAGGCCTTTTGCTGGCAATGTTATGCAGGTGTTACAATTGCTGCAGCCACCAATAAACACTGAAAAATCAAACCCCCGTGTTTTAATGCCTCTTTGCTCGAGGTTTTGAAGTCTGAGATTCACTCATTTCACCTGTGAAATTATTAATGAAACAAATTCTATTGTTTTGACAGTGTTTACACATTACTTACAGAATTCTTGTTTCAGTATTTCCAAAAATAGAATCCATTTCAAGTAGCTTATAATGTATTGAGTGTCAGTACTTATACAGTGCCAAGCACTTAACACGGCTGCCTCTATAAAAGAGCTCTGAATAATCAGAAGGAAAAGTGTTATTTTGGGGAACTATGCAGAGCTATATTCTCTGAGCAGAACAAGTATCGTCATGGTCTCACCATTTCACAGTTGTTGACAGATTGAACTTTACACAGCACAACAAAATCCAAATCTATTCACTGAGTATTTCGGAAGAAATGTTCTGTTGATGCCAGATAAAGTGACAAAGGTTTGTGTTTTTTTAAAATTACTTCATGGCGTGTGGGTGTTGCTGGCTAGATCAGAAAGTTTTGCCCATCCCTAATTTCCCTTGAAAAGGGTGTTGGTCAAGTGGTGGCGACGTGCTGAACCATCGCACGAAAGGTGGCAGCAGAAACTGCAGCTTCAGACTTTTTAAACTTGAAAATCAGCCACTAACTCAGCAAACACTCCCCACCCGCCCCCCCACAACCACCACCCCAAAACGAACTACCCCCCGCAGAAATGCCCTCAAACCAGCAAAAATTCTGAAAAGTCAACAAAATAGCAAGAGCCAGGAAAGGAAAGCCCAAACCGCAGCTCGAGGAGGTGACGCTCCCGGGGGGGGGGATACGGAGGGAGAACCCCAGGGCCACGGGACATGGGGAACAGCAAGAGCAGTAGGTCCCGGGGTGGGGGGGGGGTGGGGAAATCAGGCGAGGGGTGGGGTGAGAGTAGATTGCTGTTTGCAACAGGACTAACATGGAGGTGGCTGGAACAGTGGCCATCTTGGATGGCCCCCAAACAAAGGGAAACCCCAGAGTGAAGGGGTACGTCCATGATGCAAGTATGGCCGAGCGGCGGGAAGAGGGACGCCAAAAGTCCCCGATCAGGATAGTCATCTGGAACATCAGGGGACTCAACGGCCTGGTCTTTGCCATTTGAAAAGCCTGAGAGCAGACATAATCTTCCTCCAAGAGACACACCTGAGGGAGAAGGACCAACTGAGGGTAAGAAAATGCTGGATAGGAAGACCTACCAGGCAAGCTATGGGGCGAGGGCAAGGAGGGGTGGGGGTGTGGGGTGGGGTGGCCATGCTGTTTAATAAGAGGTTGGCCTTTATGGCGACCTCTACGGTGACAGACACAGGAGATGATAGGCGGGATTCTCCCCTAACCGGCGGGGCGGGCCGTACCGAGGAGTGGCGTGAACCATTCCTCCGCACCTTCAGGGACCAGGCCGGTGCCGGCGGGATTGGCGCCACGCCAGCTGCCGCCGAAGGGCTTGGCACCGTGCCAACCGCTACCAAAGGGCCTCCGCAGCCGGCATGAGTTGGCGCATGCGCGGGAGTGCCAGCATGTGCTGGCGTGATCCCAGCGCATGAGCAGGGTTTTTTTTTCCACGCCGGCCATGGCGGACTGTTACACCGGCCGGCGCGGAGGGAAAGAGTGCCCCCACGGCACAGGCCCGCACGTGGATCGGTGGGCCCTGATCACGGGCCAGGCACCGTGGGGGCCAGGCACCGTGGGGGGCCCCCCCCCGGGGCCAGTTCCCCCCGCACCCCTGCCCGCCCAAGGACTCCGCAGGACGCCCGCAGAGCCAGGTCCTGCTGGTAAGGACCTGGTGTATTTCGCTCCAGCGGGACCCACCGAAAACGGGCAGCCACTCGGCCCATCGTGGGCCGGAGAATCGCTGGGGGGGGGGCTCCTGCCAACGGCCCCCCAACCGCACGGCGCGATTCCCGTTCCAGATGAAAAACCGCCACCTGAGAATCTGGCAGCCGCCGTCGGGGTGTGATTGATGCCGCCACCCGCCGATTCTCCGACCCGGCGGAGGATCGGAGAATCCCGCCTGATATGTCATGGTCAGTGGGGTCCTGAATGGGGCACTGGTGGTGCTTTTGAATGTGTACGTCTCCGTCTTGTCCCAGGTCCACAAGGTATATTCCTGTAACGGCTTTTTGTGGTAGGTAAATTGGTGCTTCCAGGTGCAGTGGGAGCACCGATTATTATTACTCTGCAATAATAATCTCTGACCATGCTCCCCACCATGTGGATGTGAGGTATGAGATGGGCTGAACTCAGCTCCCCCATGAAGGCAGCACACAGCCCTCCTCACCGACAAGGCATTTTGTGAAAGAATATCACAAGCCATCGACGGATACGTAACATGCAAACAGAATGGTTGGGAGGCACTGAAGGCGGTGATAAGTCTGGAAATAATAGTGTATAAGACATGCAGGGACAGAAAGGAGAGGGCGGCTAAGCAAGGTTTGGTCGACTCCATATTGGAGGTGGATGGGAGTACCCCACGACCACAA
This sequence comes from Scyliorhinus torazame, assembly GCF_047496885.1. Lineage (NCBI taxonomy): Eukaryota > Metazoa > Chordata > Chondrichthyes > Carcharhiniformes > Scyliorhinidae > Scyliorhinus > Scyliorhinus torazame. The sequence continues at coordinate 339,711,693 of NC_092708.1, forward strand.
CCGTGGAACCACTGATGGAAAGGAAAAATTACAAATAGAATTTGACCTGCTCTCCACTGGGAAAGCAGTGCACCAATTCCACCAGTCACGAGAGACCTTCTATGAACATGGAGACAAGGCTAGCCGCCTGCTGGCTCAACAGCTGAGAAAGCAGGCAGCCATGAGGAAAATAGCGCAGTTGAAAGATAAGAATGGCAAACTAGTCATGGAGCAGGACAAGGTCAATGAGGCCTTTGCGACTTTCTATCGGGAGCTGTACACCTCCAAGCCCCGGAGGGGGACTCAAAGGTAAGACAGTTTCTCGACAGACTGGACATACCACCTGTGGGGTAAGAAAAGAGGCAGGGAACCTTTGCCAGACCTTTGGCATCAGTATTCAGGAGTGAGATGGACCTATATGGCCCACACTCCATCAGGTCTTGGGGAACAGTGATATCTAGGCTTGTGCCAGCATGGACCGCATGTGTTGGGCCAGTGCTGTTGCAAATCTTCTATAGAAGTCAACCAGGAATCTGCCTGGATCCGGTGCCTTCCCCGTCTTTGAGTCCCCCTCTGGGCAAGTGTATGAACAAATACCACCAGCTCTGGCTACATCCGATTGCATAGAGGCATGAGGCAGGGATGCCTGTTGTCCCCCCTGCTGTTCGCTCCAGCAATTTAGACGCTGCCCATCGCTCTCAGATCAGCAAAGGGGTGGACAGGCATCCAGAGAGGAGATGGGGAGCATAGAGTCTCACTCTACGCAGTTGGCCTGATCCTCTACTTGTCGAACACCCTAGCCAGCATGGGAACAATTGTGAAGCTCCTCGGGGTGTTCGGGGCCTTCTTAGGTTACAAACGTAACCTGAGCAAGAGCGAGATTTTCCCTATGAACCTGCAAGGGGGGAAATCAGAGCAGGAGGATTGCCATTGAAACTGGCCCAAACTAAATTCTGATACCTGGGGATCCAAATAGTCCACCACTGGACATGGATCCACAAATGGAGCCTGTTGAGTCTGATGGAGGAGGTAAAGAGAAACTTACAGAGATGGGACTCTGGGAGGTGCTAAGGAACCTTGGTGAGTTACTGCAGTGCATTCTGTAGATGGTACACACGGCTGACACTGTTTGTCGGTGGTGGAGGGTTTGAATGTTTGTGGAAGAGGGAGAAATCAGGCGGGCTGCTTTGTTCTGGATGGTGTTGAGCTTCTTGAGTGTTGTTGGAGCTGCACTCATCCAGGCAAGTGGAGAGTATTCCATCACACTCCAGACTTGTGCCTTGTAGATGGTGGACAGACTTTGAGGAGTCAGGAGGTGAGTTACCCGCCGTAGGATTCCTAGCGTTTGACCTGCTCTGGTAGCCACAGTATTAACATGGCGAGTCCAGTTCAGTTTCTGATCAATGGTAATTTCCAGGATTGATTGTGAGGGATTCAGCAATGGCAATGCCTTTGAATGTCAAGGGAATGGATTTGCTTATTGTCACATGTACTGAGATAAAGAGAAAAGTATTTTTCTGCGTGCAGCTCAAACATAATTTAGCACATGAAAAGAATAGGGCAACACAAGGTACACAATGTAACTACATAAACACCGGCATCGGGTGAAGCATACAGGAGTGTAGTATTAATCAGTTCAGTCCATAAGAGGGTCATTTAGGAGTCTGGTAACAGCTAGGAAGAAGCCGTTTTTGAATCTGTTTGTGCGTGTTCTCAGACTTTTGTATCTCCTGCCCGATGGAAGAAGTTAGGAGAGTGAGTAAGCAGAGTGGGAAGGGTGGGAGGTGCAGATAGAGTCAATGGATGGGAGGCGGGTTTGTGCCATGGACTGGACTTCATGACTCTCTGAAGTTTCTTGCGGTCTTGGGCCGAGCAGTTGCCATACAAGGCTGTGATGTAGCCAGATCGGATGCTTTCTATGGTGCACCTGCAAAAGTTGGTAAGAGTCAGTGTGTACATGCCGAATTTCCTTAATTTCCTGAGGAAGTATAGGGGCTGTTGTGCTTTCTTGGTGGTAGCGTCGATGTGGGTGGACCAAGACAGATTTTTGGTGATGTGCACACCTAGGAATTTGAAGCTGTCAACCATCTCCACCTCGGCTGGATGTGTACAGTACTTACAGGACGATGGTTAGATCCTCTCTTGTAGGACATAGAACATAGAAACATACAGCACAGAACAGGCCCTTCGGCCCACGATGTTGTACCGAACCTTTGTCCTAGATTAATCATAGATTATCATAGAATTTACAGTGCAGAAGGAGGCCATTCGGCACATTGAGTCTGCACCGGCTCTTGGAAAGAGCACCCTACCCATAGTCAACACCTCCACCCAACACGAAGGGCAATTTTGGACACTAAGGGCAATTTATCATGGCCAATCCACCTAACCTGCACATCTTTGGACTGTGGGAGGAAACCGGAGCACCCGGAGGAAACCCACGCACACACGGGGAGGATGTGCAGACTCCGCACAGTGACTCAAGCCGGAATCGAACCTGGGACCCTGGAGCTGTGAAGCAATTGTGCTATCCACAATGCTACCATGCTGCCCTTAAGAACAAATTCATCTACACTATATCATTCTACCGTAATCCATGTACCTATCCAATAGCTGCTTGAAGGTTCCTCATGTTTCCGACTCAACTACTTCCACAGGCAGTGCATTCCATACCCCCACTACTCTCTGGGCAAAGAACCTACCTCTGACATCCCCCCCTATATCTTCCACCATTCACCTTAAATGTATGTGGCCTTGTAATGGTTTGTTCCACCCGGGGAAAAAGTCTCTGACTGTCTACTCTATCTATTCCCCTGATCATCTTATAAACCTCTATCAAGTCGCCCCTCATCCTTCTCCGTTCTAATGAAAAAAGGCCTAGCACCCTCAACCTTTCCTCGTAAGACCTACTCTCCATTCCAGGCAACATCCTCGTAAATCTCCTTTGCACCTTTTCCAAAGCTTCCACATCCTTCCTAAAATGAGGCGACCAGAACTGTACACAGTACTCCAAATGTGGCCTTACCAAAGTTTTGTGCAGCTGCATCATCACCTCACGGCTCTTAAATTCAATCCCTCTGTTAATGAACGCTAGCACACCATAGGCCTTCTTCACAGCTCTGTCCACTTGAGTGGCAACTTTCAAAGATGTATGAACATAGACCCCAAGATCTCTCTGCTCCTCCACATTGCCAAGAACTCTACCGTTAACCCTGTATTCCGCATTCATATTTTTCCTTCCAAAATGGACGTCACACTTTCAGGGTTAAACTCCACCTGCCACTTCTCAGCCCAGCTCTGCATCCTATCTATGTCTCTTTGCAGCCGACAACAGCCCTCCTCACTATCCACAACTCCACCAATCTTCGTATCATCTGCAAATTTACTAACCCATCCTTCAACTCCCTCATCCAAGTCATTAATGAAAATCACAAACAGCAGAGGACCCAGAACTGATCCCTGTGGTACGCCACTGGTAACTGGGATCCAGGCTGAATATTTGCCATCCACCACCACTCTCTGACTTCTATCGGTTAGCCAGTTCATTATCCAACTGGCCAAATTTCTCACTATCCCATGCCTCCTTACTTTCTGCATAAGCCTACCATGGGGAACCTTATCAAATGCCTTACTAAAATCCATGTACACTACATCCACTGCTTTACCTTCATCCACATGCTTGGTCACCTCCTCAAAGAATTCAATAAGACTTGTAAGGCAAGACCTACCCCATACAAATCCATGCTGACTATTCCTAATCAAGCAGTGTCTTTCCAGATGCCAAGAAATCCTATCCTTCAGTACCCTTTCCATTACTTTGCCTACCACCGAAGTAAGACTAACTGGCCTGTAATTCCCAGGGTTATCCCTAGTCCCTTTTTTGAACAGGGGCACGACATTCGCCACTCTCCAATCCCCTGGTATCACCCCTGTTGACAGTGAGGACGAAAGGATCATTGCCAACGGCTCTGCAATTTCATCTCTTGCTTCCCATAGAATCCTTGGATATATCCCGTCAGGCCCGTGAGACTTGTCTATCCTCAAGTTTTTCAAAATGCCCAACACATCTTCCTTCCTAACAAGTATTTCTTCGAGCTTACCAGTCTGTTTCACACTGTCCTCTCCAACAATATGGCCCCTCTGATTTGTAAATACAGAAGAAAAGTACTCGTTCAAGACCTCTCCTATCTCTTCAGACTCAATACACAATCTCCCGCTACTGTCCTTGATCGGACCTACCCTTGCTCTAGTCATTCTCATATTTCTCACATATGTGTAAAAGGCCTTGGGGTTTTTCTTGATCCTACCCGCCAAAGATTGTTCATGCCCTCTCTTAGCTCTCCTAATCCCTTTCTTCAGTTCCCTCCTGGCTATCTTGTATCCCTCCAGCGCCCTGTCTGAACCTTGTTTCCTCAGCCTTACATAAGTCTCCTTTTTCCTCTTAACAAGACATTCAATCTCTCTTGTCAACCATGGTTCTCTCACTCGACCATCTCTTCCCTGCCTGACAGGGACATACATATCAAGGACACGTAGTACCTGTTCCTTGAACAAGTTCCACATTTCACTTGTGTCCTTCCCTGACAGCCTATGTTCCCAACTTATGCACTTCAATTCTTGTCTGACAACATCGTATTTCCCCTTCCCCCAATTGTAAACCTTGCCCTGTTGCACGCACCTATCCCTCTCCATTACTAAAGTGAAAGTCACAGAATTGTGGTCACTATCTCCAAAATGCTCCCCCACTAACAAATCTATCACTTGCCCTGGTTCATTACCAAGTACCAAATCCAATATTGCCTCCCCTCTGGTCGGACAATCTACATACTATGTTAGAAAAGCTTCCTGGACACACTGCACAAACACCACCCCATCCAAACTATTTGATCTAAAGAGTTTCCACTCAATGTTTGGGAAGTTAAAGTCACCCATGACTACTACCCTGTGACTTCTGCACCTTTCCAAAATCTGTTTCCCAATCTGTTCCTCCACATCTCTGCTACTATTGGGGGGCCTATAGAAAACTCCTAACAAGGTGACTGCTCCTTTCCTATTTCTGACTTCAACCCATACCATCTCAGTAGGCAGATACTCCTCGAACTGCCTTTCTGCAGCTGTTGTAGAAGATGGTCATTGCCTGGCACTTGTGTGGCGTGAATGTAACTTGCCAATTGTCAGTCCAAGCCTGTATGTTGTTCAGATTTTGCTGCATTTGGACATGGAATGCTTCATTATCTGAGGTGTCGCGAATGGTGCTGAACATTGCGCAGTCATATGTGAACATCCCCACTTCTGACCTTATGATGGAAGTGAGGTGCAGACGATCAAAATGATCGTGCTGCCCAGATTCCTCTTCGTATTCCAATCCCTTCCTCCCTTCATCCTAAAGGTCTTCTTCACTAGGCAAACTGATCATGGTGTTTGCGTGTTGGGGGTGGGGGAGGGGGCTCTAGGATCTGCAAAGAAGGGGAAACACAGGAGGCCTGGCCCTTCCAAACCTACAATTCTACCGCTGGGCAGCCACTGCGGAGAGAGTATGGGGATGGGTCACAGAGCGGGGTGAAGAATGGGTAAAGATGGAGGAGAGTTCCTACACCAGAACATCCCTTTGGCCGTGGCCACGGCCCGACTCCCATTCCCTCCAGCCAAATATTCAAGGAGCCCAGTGGTGGTGGCCACACTGAGAATGTGCAACCAGCTCAGGCACCACTTCGGATGAAGAACAATGTCCACCATGGCCCCATGGCCCTTATCTGGAAGACGCTAGTGCCACCTTTAAATGGTTGAGACAGGTCGAGAGGGGTAGGGGGACATATACATAGACGGCAGGGTAGCAACATTGGGAAAACTGATGAACAAACTTCAGCTCCCGAAAGGGAACGAGTGCGATACATGCAGCGAAGGAACTCTGTAAGGAGACAACATCCTTCCCTCGACTACCAGAACACTCCCTGCTGGACAGACCCCTGACCATGGGCGAACTAGGGACAGTTACTGCGCTGACATGTACAGATGACTTCTGGAAGAGCTACGGTCCCCACTGGATGAGACACGGCAGAAATGGGTGGAAGAGTTAGGCACACAGATGGGGGAGGACTCTGGAGCGAAGACCTGCACAGAAGAACTCCCCCTCCTCATGCACAGGGCTGAGCCTAATGCAGCTGAAAATAGCGCACAAGGCACATTTGATGAGAATACACATGAGTGGGTATTTCCGGAGGTGGAGGACAAATGTGAACAGTGCCAAGGTGGCCCGGCCAACCACATCCATGTTCTGGTTCTGCCTCAGACCGATCAGGTACTGGACCGCCTTCTTTGACGTCATGTCCAAAGTTGTGGGAGCGAGCATGGAGCCGTGCCCACTAATGGCGGTCTTCGGGGTCTGGGAACAGCCAGAATTGTTCATGGGGAGAGGTGCACATGCCCTAGCCTTTGCGTCCCTGATCACCTGCCAGAGACTCCTGCTCGGCGGGAAATCAGCAGCACCACTTGCAACCGCAGACTGGCTGTCCAACTTAGCAGAATTCCTGGAACTGGAAAAAAATAAAATTCACAGTACAAAGATCGGAGGAAGGTTTCCACAACACGTGGAAGCAATTCACCAGCATGTTCCAAGACCTGTTCGTAGCCAGCAACCAATAGGGTGGAGGGGGGGCTAGGGGGAGGAAACTAGAGCTAGTACCGTCAGCAGAACAAAAAGGTGGGAGGTAGAAGGGGAGGGGGAGAGAATATTAACTAGGACGCAATGCAAACAAGGCAGGGGAACCAGAGGAAACAAGCAGCAGTGAAGTACGCAGGTACGACCTGCAGCACGGTAGCACAAGTGGATAGCACTGTGGCTTCACAGCACCAGGGTCCCAGGTTCAATTCCCTGCACCAAAGGCGCCCCTGGTATGTTCCAGTACCGGGGAGGGGTTAATGCGCACAAGAACTGTACAGAGGGAACGGCCGAGGTCAGGGGACCCCAAAACCAGGACCCAACAATAATAGCTTTACATCCGCTGTTTTGTCCCCTCCTGGACTTGTACGTAGGTATCACATTCTCTTCCTGTACATATATAAATATATACACAGGTTGTAAAGACTGCTTAATTGTCCTCTGCAATGTAACTATAAAATGCAAACCAATAAAAATAATTTTAAAAAAGAATTTTTTTAAAGAGCCACCTTTTTGAACCACAACTGTCCATGTGGTGAAACTGCTCCCGCAGGGGGAGTTCCAGAATTGTCTCCAATGGCGATGAAGGAATGGTGATATATTTCCAAGTCAGGATGATGTGCTGCTTGGAGGACAATTTGCAGATGGTGTTGTTCCCATTTAGCCGCAGCCCTTGTTCTTCTTGCTGGTAATGGTCACTGGAAGTTACTATCAAAGCGGGCACTAGTGGGCAGCACGGTAGCATTGTGGATAGCACAATTGCTTCACAGCTCCAGGGTCCCAGGTTCAATTCCAGCTTGGGTCACTGTCTGTGCGGAGTCTGCACATCCTCCCCGTGTATGCGTGGGTTTCCTCCGGGTGCTCCGGTTTCCTCCCACAGTCCAAAGATGTGCAGGTTAGGTGGATTGGCCATGCTAAATTGCCCTTAGTGTCCAAAATTGCCCTTAGTGTTGGGGGGGTTCCTGGGTTATGGGGATAGGGTGGAGGTGTTGACCTTGGGTAGGGTGCTCTTTCCAAGAGCCGGTGCTGACTCGATGGGCCGAATGGCCTCCTTCTGCACTGTAAATTCTATGATCTATGAAAGCAAATGTTCTTCTATTTGACAAACTTCAAGAGGATGCTAACAATGCAATACAAAAAGTAATAATTTGTCACATACACTTATGGGCAATGATGAAGCTTGGAAGTGTAACTTAAGTGCTAGTCAGTAATGCACAGTTTTGTTTTCAGTTAAACAGTATTTTGTTTTAATTGAACTGGAGAAAAACAATGATTTTCTTCATTGTATTTGGTGTAAATATTTGCCTGACTACTGTCATTTGATTCCAATAACCTGCCACCTTACATAGCACGATTAGAATGAAAACCTTGTTTTTAAAAACTCTCTCCATGTTCCTTTGAAGACACCAAAGGCAATGAATTGGCTTGTCCATCAAAATCATACTCAACACTAGTCTAATGTCTCTACTTCTCCATGGAAAATACTGCAAAAACATTTTCATCTCTCATACACAACTAAGCCTTCAATATTCCAAAAAATATTATTCTAATTACAATGATGTAATTAATGTTTCTATTTTGGATCCCTGTAGTTATCATTTATCAATGCTAATAAGTTCTCAACAGATGCCTAACTGCTAATCTTATTGCAGAGTGCTCCACTTAGTTGACTTGATATGTACTGTTGAGATGAATTAAGTTTCAAGCTGATTATGACAGGGATTTCAACATGGCCTTCCGTAGCTCGGAATATAGAACCCTACTGTTATGAGTTAGCTGGGTGTGGAATTATGATGATCTCCCATTAGAGTCACTATAAGTGCTCGAGTCATTTGGGTATATTATCCTCTGGGTGTGAAACATCATTTTCCTAAGCTGTCCTTATAAACCAGTGACAGAGAAAAATGTATCTATTGTCCATTTTTAATTGTGAGCTATGAGGGAAACATTCAAGCCTTGAGAATAGGACCTTCATGTAAGTAAATCATTAAAGTTTACATCAGCACTATGTGGCTATTAGATAAGCAAACAGGGCGGGGGAAGGGGGTCAGGATGCATTGTCAAAATGGTTAGACAGAAAACATAAATGCTATTCTGTTTCTGGAAATGAATTATGTAACTATAGGCAACTGTTGTAATGAAGGAAACATGACAGCCTATGTACACAGCAAGCTACCACAAACAGCAATGTCAGAATGGCCAGATAATCTGTTGTTTTGGTGATATTAGTTTAAAAAAAAAAATTTAAAGTGCTCAATTATATTTTTCCAATTAAGGAGCAATTTAGTGTGGCCAATCCACTTAACCTGCATATCTTTGGGTTGTGGGGGTGAAATCCACGCAGTCACGGATAGTATGTGCAAACTCCACACGGACAGTGACCCGGGGCCGGGATCGAACCTGGGTCCTCAGCACCGTGAGACAGTTGTGCTAACCACTGCACCACCGTGCTACCCGCAGTCATATTAGTTGAAGAGCAATATTGGGCAGGACATGAGGAAGCCCCATCTGAGAAATCAGATTGGGTCCTGTCTTAATATCTCATCTGAAAGATAGCACCTTTGGCAGTGCAAGCACTCTGAGCGCATACTATTTTCAGGTTACATAGATACATAGAAGATAGGAGCATGAGGAGGCCTTTTGGCCCTTCGAGCCTGCTCCGCCATTCATCACGATCATGGCTGATCATCCAACTCAATAGCCTAATCCTGCTTTCTCCCCATAGCCTTTGATCCCATTCTCCCCAAGTGCTATATCCAGCTGCCTCTTGAATATATTCAAAGTTTTAGCATCAATTTAATGAATTCCACAGGCTCACCACTCTTTGTGTGAAGAAGTGTCTCCTTATCTTTGTCCGAAATGTTTTACCCTGAATCCTCAGGCTGTGACCCCTCGTTCGGGACACACCCATCATTGGTAACATCTTCCCTGCATCTACCCTGTCTAGTCCTGTTAGAATTTTATAAGTCTCTATGAGATCCCTCCATATTCTTCTGAACTCCAGCGAGAACAATCCCAACCTAGTCAATCTCTCCTCATATGACAGTCCTGCCAAATTAAGGGATTAATGTTGTTTTGTTTATTTAAGCAAGAATTATCTGTATAGATACACAGATATACGAGGTGTATATCATCAGTGGCACCTCGCATTTTAAGATGAATTGTATTGCTCACCCAGGTTGCCTGGGTGAGATTAAGTTTGTCATGTCAATACAGCTAGGGCTTCAACTGAGCTCCAGAGGAAACTTTGTTGAAGTTTCCGACTTCAAGATTGGTACAGAAACTAGCATAATTATGTGTGATTGTGATCCAGAATATTTGGAGCTAAGAATAAGTGAAAAAATATACAGGCTCAATCTTTGCCATTATCCTCAGTGTGATAAATGTGCATGTTTCTCAATCCTTATTTCCTATCTCACTAAAATCGCAGTTTAAATCATGTTATTTGCCTGCATACAATTTTCAAAGATTCTACTATTCCCGTGTGCTGTCATATAGGCTGTTTATTAAATAACTTTAAATTTACGATAATATATCGAATATATTTTTACAGGTTTTACTGCAGTTTGTTTTCCATTAGGTGAGAGACCTGTAAAGGAAAATAATTTAAAACATGGATTTTGTGCGTTACACTTCAATTTCCAAGTTAACCAGAAACGTGCTGTGCAAATCTATGCCAAGCCAAATCAAAACCATTCCAGTGATTGTGATGCTGGATGGTGAATAGAGGCAGTAGTCACATTGAACTGTAGAAAGATAATTGAAAGCAATAGCAATAATATTCATGGATTACAGAAGCAATTGGCATGTAGTAAAATCTGTTAACCAGAACGTCAACCCAGTGTTCACCGAAGCAGATTATTACTGGAAATGAAATGTGAGGGATTGCATTTTAGGTGGCGCTCTCTCCTTGCACAACCGAGCACTCTGCCATAGTACATTAGATCGTAAGATTACTTGATGGAAGATTGTTTCCTGGAAACATTCTCTCAATTGACATGGCAACCTGCTACTCTGAACATTCTTCTGAACTAGTACACACAGAGGATCCTTTGCTCGATAAGGGAATTGTAGGGCAGCTACTGTACTGAAAATGCGACGAAAGAATCTTATGGCTTCATCAAACAGTTTGAAACAAATATATATTTCTTCATCACATTATCACATCCTCAGGGCATCCCAGAATACTTCATATCTGATAAATTACTTTTGAAATGTGGTCATTATTATATAGGCGAACTTAATACAGAGCAAGATCATAAAAGAGTTCATATGTAAATAGGCCTGTGTTGGCGTTCATTGAGGGAGGAATGTTGGCATGTACACTGGGAACACTTCCTGCTCTTTTGAGCCACCGGATCTTTTATGTCCACTTGATTGAATATTTTGTTCAAAATTCAAGAACAACAATGCAGTACTCCCTCAATTACAGCTCCCACTGCTTTCCTGAACAGGTTGGTATTTTTGACTTAAGTCTTTGACGGAAACATTCCACCCTCAGTAAGGTCCTGCCTGTGTGAGGCTTTCTTTGTTTTTAATGTAGATTCAATGGTAATGGTGGCAATCCTCTGTCTCATAAGACAATGGTTTGCGTCATGGTTGCCAACTTTGTATAAAGTATAGCCTGGTGTGGCTCAGTGGTCCCACTCTGGCATTTGCTGCAGTGTAAATCATTGGGCTGAGAAGGTGCAGGATTCATTGGCCTCTGTTTTCTCTGAGATCACTTCTTGAACCACTGAGCTTTTTGTGTTCATCGCTTCCAGTGCTTCTTCCAGTCAACCTCCAGAGGTCAGGGTCACTAATGAGTGTCTCCCAGCTGTCAGTGTCAATGTCCACCATCTTCACATCTCACTTGCAGGTATCTTTGGCTGGGATTATCCAGTCCTGGCCGTGGTGGGAATTTCTATGGGCAGAGTGGAAAATTTGACCGGCCAGCCAAAGGTCTATTGAATTTGGGAAGGAATTTCCAGTCCCGTTCTTATAGCAGAAGAATGAATGTCCAGGAGGATGTGGCAAGTCCACTGTGCAGAAGGTATTTGAGTATGCGGCCATTATCCATTTGATGAACGTGGTTGGGCCAGCACAAATGTCGTCGGCTTAGCAATGATGTATGCTGCAGCAATTAGCACGCTCCAGGACCTCAGAGTCGGTGACCTTGTCCTGCCAGGAGATGCTGAGGTTGCGTAATACAACACTGCTATAAAATGAAACAGCTTGACAATAATCAAATCTAAGAGGCACTAGATGATGTTCTATCTTAACTGTACCTACCACATTCCTTCCTGCAGTGGTGCATGTTCAATTACAGTGCCAACCGTCCCCATATTGAACCCGGAAGCTACAATTTCTGTAACGTTGAGGACACCTGCCAATTATATTATTGTGTTGAAGAAAAATAGCAACATTAGTATGAGGACAATGAGGGGCTGACCACTCCTTTCACAACACTGGGGGTGGAGGGCGGTTAGCAATGTAATTGAACCCGCACCACTGCAGTAAGGAATGTGGTAGGTACAGTTAAGATGGAACACCACAGGGATGGCCTTGTCGGCTTGTTTTGTAATAAGGCTAACAACTAATGTCAAGATCAAACCATCTGCAAAGCTTTTTCATTCAAAATCTAATAACTTCTTAATATTAGATATTTTTGTTTAAATCTGTCTGGTGATTACATTTTCATTCTAAATATATTTTACTAACACGGGTCAAATAGAACATTCTGGGAACTTCATGTCTTTTATTCCGATACGAATATAAAGTCAGGAAAAGCTTGGTCAGGATAGCACAAGAGGACTGTCCACAGGGCTCATGGAAGCTTATTGAAATGGAAAGGCTCCATTTCAATAAGCTTCAGGCAGGGCAGCTCATGCAAAGCCTGTTCCGGGGAAGTCAAAGGAGTCAAAACTTAAGTTTGTACGATGACCATAATTTACATTTGGTAGCCTGGCAGGGCAGAAATAGTGGTGCAGAGGTTACTTCCTGAACCTGGCCAACTTTCTGCGCGTCTTCGGCTTTCAAAAGGGCAGAAGGTAAAATGATCTACTTAGAGAAACTTCTATTTCCACTTGAGGCGACTGATTAACAGTTTCTATGCAAATGTAGACATGATGATAAGACAAATGGAGCCTTATACAGGATGAAAAATCCTGTAATACTCCATGATTTAAAAAAAAACAATTTGACTGTAATCACAGGAATCAATGCCCCCCCCTCCCCCCATACCATATAAACTCACCGTCCTAACACCGTGAGAGATAGACTAGTTCACCTAAACATTAGTTCCTTTGGCTTTGTGAAAGAGGACAATTTTGGCTTGGACGCTTCACTGGGAACAATGTGAATGTTATGACTGTTTCTATGGTAACAAGGCCTGTTTGTGGATCGGGTGGCCAGAGATCTATCGACCTCACCACCTTGGAGAGGTTTGGACACTCGGGTTTCGGTTCCAGCATACTTGTGCAGAGAGAGAGAGAGAGAGAGGCCGGAATGTATAAGACTTCACCAGTGTAACAACGAGGGGGGCGAAGCAGCGAGTTAACCGTAGAGCCGGTGCACAGTGCATCTCGATTATAATCAACAGAATCTAAAACAGGGGGGAAATGTTCGCTCGCTGCAGCATCAGGATTTGAGAAGCAGGCTTAAAAACCCTCCAAACACAGAATGTTGATAAATTATTTACTGTATGTCATAAAAGTCAGACTGGGCTCATGCCCAATGATACAATTCCTTAACCCCAGTGCATCAAAGAGGTTTATATTGTTTCAAACGACAATCTGAAACAATATATATATATATATATTTTAAAAATCCACAGCTCTTCTAATTTACAGGGTTGGAAACTTACGACGTCGCTCATTCCAAAAGTCCACCTCCATAATATCTGGTTTGGCATCTCTTAAACAGACCGATATACAGGCACACACCAAACAACACTTTTGTTTTTTAGGAGAGAAAAATAAACTTTCTTTTCTTCTGAAGCTCAAGGTCCCTGGAGGGAGGCGGCGTCATTTGAAGTGCGAGTGGGCGGCGCCCTCCGCAGTCAGCTTGAAGTCCAGGGCCCGCAGGAGGTGGGAGATGGGCAGCTGGTGCAGGCCCTCGGGGAAGTTCTGGGGGGCAACGGTCCGGATCAAGGCCTGCATGGCCTTGATAAAGAGGGGCGGCGGGCTGCAGCCTGACAGCCACTGGAAGAGGTCGGTCCCCAGCAGGCCTCGCCACAGGCCGGCGTCGTCCCTCAGCGCCCCCTGCATCTTGAAGTTGAGCTCGGGCATGAAGAGCAGCAGGCTGGGCAGGCAGCTCCGGTGCGGCTCGGGCTCGCTCTCCTCGCACAGCCGGCCCAGCAGCGTGTCCAGCGCCGTGTTGCCGTGGCAGTCCGCCACGTAGGGCGACGAGCCGTGGCCCAGCAGCAGGCTGAGGCACTCGGGCCGCGCCAGCTCGCAGGCCAGGTGCAGCGGCGTCTTGCCGCTCTCCACGTGCACGCAGCCGCGCCGGTCCAGGTAGCCCCGCCGCTCGTCCTCGGGGAAGTGGCGCAGGCTCTTCAGCATCCGGCCCAGCGTGGCCACCCGGTTGTAGCGCACGGCCATGGCCAGGTGCGGCGCCAGGGCCTGGCAGCAGCAGAAGCTCTTGCTGGGCATGGCCAGGGCTGCCCGCGGCTGCTCGGACAGCAGGTACCGCCCGTAGGGTTGGTGGTCGTGCACCAGGGCGTAGAGCAGAGCCTCGGAGGGCGAGTAGCTGCTGGCCCGGCCGCCCTCCTCCCAGTGGAACACCTCCATGGTCCTCATCTCCTCCAGCATCCAGACTGGCAGCAGGTCCCGCACCGCCTGGTAGAAAGCGAAGGAGGATTTCTTACAGCGCTTCTGCCAGCCTTCTTCCTGGGCATGGCCGGGGGCGGAGGGAGCCAGGTCCCACGGCATGACTGGGGGCGGGTGTGTGTGTGTGTGTGGGGGGCTCTGTCCCAGCCCCCCGGACTCAGCCTCAACTCAAACTGCTCCCAAAGCTCAGGCCGAGGGAAGTCGGCTGCTAACTTCATGGGCAGTACCCTCTCTCTTACTCTGGGCACAGACAGTGTCCGGAGAGCCGGGCGCCGCGGCTTCCCTCACTCTTATTTATACTATCAGCCGCCCCATTGGGCGTCTGCAGCGCGCACACCGCCCACATCCTGACTAATAAGCTGAGGGGAAACCTCCCTCTTCACAGTCAACAGCCACCCACCCATCAAGACCTTTTTGTGTAAAGAGTCAATGACACCCACACGCACGCACACACACAAACTGTGGCTACGTGAGCTTGATCCCATTTCATGTTGCTTTTTTTTTGTCCCACTTGTATCAGTTACAGCTCCGTCTACTGTTTCACAGCAAAGCTCATCTCTGCAAACCTGTTGAAACATTCAGCAGGGCCAGGCCAGGCGTGTTTAATCGGTCACCCCGATGGGGGAACACATCTTTTGAAAGGTCACAGATTGACTAATTACCTCTGTTCTTCTGACACCGAGGGGACATGGGCAAGAGATTTAGAGGGGATTTGAGGGAAAACTTTTTCACCCGGAGGGTGGTGGGAATTACTGACTGAAAAGGTGGTGAAGGCAGGAACCCTCAACATTTAAGAAGCATTTAGATGGGCACTTGAAAGACCATAAGATGCAAGTCGATCAACAAAATGCTGGAAAATGGGATTCGGATAGGTGCGTGGTGGTCGGTGTAGATACCCAAAGGGTCTCAAAGGTTTTGTGCTGTAAAACTCTGACTCCATCTCCGCACCAATACTGGCAGAACCGCCGATGAGAAACAGTGAATGTTTCAGCCCGAAGAGCTTTCACCAGTACTGAGAAAAGTTTGAAATGTAATTAGATGTTAAACGGGGGGGGGGGGGGGGGGGAGAAGAGTAAAGAAACAAAATATGTGTCTATAGAAGGTGTGAATGGCTGAGATGAAAAGCAAAAACGAGAGAATTGAGAGGGGTAAACAAACATCCACCCTTCTCCCTCCCTCACATCATCCATCTGAGCAAATCTAATTAATTGCAGTTATGGTATTTATGTCCAAATGATAATTTTTAATCCATAAAAGGAAAATAACTAGCCCATTCATAATTAACAGCATTTTTGTGTGTGTTTTTTTTTAAACAAAAGATTTGAATACAAAATTAGAGTGACCAACTCCTGAATTTTCTGGGACTGTTTGGGTTTTCATCCTGAGTCAGGCCTTTGTGGGACATGGTTTGCCTCGAATTGTTTCTGCCTCTACAGGCAGTGTGTCCCTGCTGTGTTGGCTGTGGTAGGTTGGTGGTTTTGTGTTTGGAGCTGCACAGTGGGTGTTTCATTTTTTGGAGGAAAGATTCAATACTGGAAACCCAGCTAATCTGCACAAGATCTTTTCCATTCTGTAGAAGAATTAGAAGACGCACTCCAGCCTGGGTGCACAATGTTATTCAATTTAATTATTTCATAGATGGGGTGTAATTGGATTCTATTTTATCAGTAATCGTACAGGGTCAAAGGATCAAATGTCTCCTGAGCAACAAAGTGGAATGGTTGAACAACATAGGTCATCACTGTCAGTGAGAAGCATTGGAGTCTTCAGGTGTCTTTGTTCAACACAACTTTTAAGAGATAGAGGACAACTGCTGAATGAAATGAAAATGAAATGAAATGAAAATCGCTTATGTCACAAGTAGGCTTCAAATGAAGTTACTGTGAAAGGCCCTTAGTCGCCACATTCCGGCACCTGTTCGGGGAGGCTGTTACGGGATGATTCACAATTGTATCTGCTTTCTTGATCAGAAAGTCTGAAGTCTTAACTGATTGCTGCTTCACACTACATATTTTCAATATCTACAATGCAAATGTGACTTTATCATGATATGTCATTCCTCATAAAGCCCATTACTGATTTACTCTGAACCCATTACGCACTCCTGTCCTGGCACCCAACAACTTCCATTAGCAACAAAATAAACAGAACTCCACCCATGATTCCACTCTGTTCACAGGATAATTATAGATAAAAAAGGCCTTATAACCCAGCCCATCTCATTATCCAGAATGACATATGAACACATGTATTAGGATCAAGAGTAAGCCATTCAGCCTCTCGAGCTTGCTCCGCCATTTGATACCATTTCCTACATTATACCAATGACTACAACTCCAAAGTATTTAATTCCCTATAAAGTGATTTGCATAATTGTGAAAGGTACTCTATAAATGTAGATTTTGTCTTTCATTACACCTGTATGCAGTAGACAGAGTGACTGTAGCAATGGAAAATTGAAGGTCCAATGCTGATTGTCGAAAGATAATTAACCACAGAGCAATGAACGTATGTTAGGAAAGTGGCTACAAATAAATCACTACATTTGCAAAACAATTCAACTCTGTAACTAATACAACCTTACCATTCTGACCTCTGATACCAACCAACAATACATCACAAATTGAATCTGCTCCTTTTACATTAATTACACAATGCCCAGGATTTGCCAATCAGACATCTACCAGATGTCTTCAGGGAAGAATGATACAAAGTGCAAAAATTCAGTGTGGCTTCCCCTTTCCACAGAATCTGTCGTACAAATTATATTGCACACTGTTAATTTACAGCCTAAAATTTAAAAAATAATTAATTAAGAAACTCAAACAAAAAAGAGTAACATCCCCACCCCATGCCACCCACCTCCAACTCCCCATCCCTCCAACAACCCCCACCACCCAAAACCCCTCCAACCTCCCTCAACCCTCCAACACCCCAAAGCCTTCCCCAACCTGCCAAAACCCCTAAAACCTCCCCCACCCCTTCAACACCCCTATTTCTCTACACACCTCCAACACACAACTTCCTCTCAAACATCCCCATCCTCCTGCAATAATCTCCGCCCAGCACTCCCCTCAGCCCCTCCCCCAGCTCCAAAATAAAGATTTGATTTATCGTTTTTCAAGCAGGAACACTCTTAGCTGCTGCGTTGCTGTTGACCTTTGGGCAGCATTGTGGTTTTCTTGTGGACCTTTCAAAATATATCAGACTCATGAAGCAGTCCAAAGGTCAGAAGCAGCAAGCACAGTAACTAATGAAATTGGACCAGTGATCCAGAGGCCAATTATTGCTCTGTGGGAACACGTTCAAATCTACCATAACAGCTGGTGGAATTTAAATTCAGTTTTTAACAATCTGGAATATAAGGATAGCCACAGTAATGGTGACCATGAAATTATTAAAAACCCATCTGGTTCACTAATATCCCATAGGGAAGGAAATCTGCCACCTTTACCCGGCCTGGCCTACACGTGACTCCAGACCCACAGCAATGTGGTTGACACTTAACTGTACTCAATGGGCAGTTTGGGATGGTCAACAAATGCTGGCCTGGCCAGTGATGCCCACAACAACTTAAACTATATTTATACAAGAACATTTAGAAAAGAAAGTATGGCACCAAGCCACATACGAAGATATTAGATCTGATGATCAAAAGCTTGGTCAAATAAGTATGTTTTTTATCATAGAATTTACAGTGCAGAAGGAGGCCATACGGTCCATCGAGTCTGCACCGGCTCTTGGAAAGAGCACCCTACCCAAGGTCAACACCTGCACCCTATCCCCATAACCCAGTAACCCCACTCAACACTAAAGGCAATTTTGGACACTAAGGGCAATTTATCATGGCCAATCCACCTAACCTGCACATCTTTGGATTGTGGGAGGAAACCGGAGCACCAGAGGAAACCCACGCACACACGGGGAGGATGGGCAGACTCCGCACAGACAGCGACCCAAGCCGTAATCAAACTGTGGAGCTGTGAAGCAATTGTGCTATCCACAATGCTACCATGGGCCCCTACTTTGAGGAATGACTTAAAAGAGGAAGATGTGGAGATGCCGGCATTGGACTGAGATGAGCACAGTAAGAAGTCTTACAACACCAGGTTAAAGTCCAACAGGTTTGTTTTGAATCACTAGTTTTCGGAGCACTGCTCCTTCCTCGGGTGAATGAACTAATTCACCTGAGGAAGGAGCAGTGCTCTGAAATCTCGTGAATCGAAACAAACCAGTTAAAGGAGGAAAGTAAGGTAGAGGGACAAAGAGGTCTAGTGAAGGAATTCCAGGGCTTGGAGTCTAGGGCCACCAATGTGGAGCAATTATAAGTGGGAATGCACAAGAGGCTAGAATTAAAGGATATTTTGGAGGGCGATGGGTTTGGAGGAGACTTTAGAGATAGAGAGAGGCAAGGTCATTGGCGGGGGGAGACTGGGTTTGAAAATAAGGGTGAGAATTTTGAAATTGAGGTGCTGCTTGACTAGGAGCCAGTGTAGGTCATTGAGCAGAGGGGTGGTAGGGGAATTATTCCAAATTAAGACACAGGCAGCAGAGCTTTGGATGAGCTCAAGTTTACAGAGGATAGAATGTGGGAGACTGGCCAGGAGTGAATTGGAATATTTGAGTCCAGAGTTAACAAAGGCATGGGCAAGAATTTCAGCAATGAGCTGAGATATGGGCAAAGTTGGGAGGTGGAAATCTCCATCCAGCCTTAGTAATATTAGTAATATAATATATTCATTTTCACATTTTAATGGAGACTCATGTAATTTGGTGCCCAAAGCAACAGCAAAAATATCATGTCATGCAAACAGAATGGGAAATATTCAATTGGCTTAAATCAGTGGTCTGGAGGTTATACTCAGTGTGATATCACATTCATATGTCTGTAAAACAGTGACTCGTGAGCAATGCCATAGGATAGCTGCTCATAATTTGAAAAAAGTCTGATAGAAATGTTTGCTCGATTTCCAGACTTTTGTTACCAGTTGTGCAATTCGATCTTAAGAACATATACCGTACTCGCCTCCCCGAACAGGTGCCGGAATGTGGCGACTAGAGGCTTTTCACAGTAACTTCATTTGAAGCCTACTTGTGACAATAAGCGATTTTCATTTAATTTAATTTTAGCAAGTCTATAAATTTCTTGGAAGTAATACAAGGTCATAGAGATTGTCATCAAAAGTTTGTAGTAAAGAAGCTGTATTTATATAGCCATTTTCATGACCTCAGGATTCCCCAAAGCATTTTACAACCAATCAAGTAGCACATTGAATAAATAATGGCTAAGAACCCACGTTACTACAGAAAAATTCATGTTATAATATCACTTGTGGAAAATTCTGATGTGTTGTTCAAGATTGTTATCAATACACTGACAATCGGGTTTCAGGTGAAAATAAGTTCCTTTCGTGGCTTAAGCACCTGTTTTGGTCAACTCCAGCCTACTTTTCTCAGGTTAAGGTTGGGCCAAAGCTGTTCCGCCATTTGCAAATACTTGCCATTTACCTGGATGGGTGCAGCTGCAACATCCCTCACGAAACCCATCATTGAAAGGCAGTGCTCTTGATCAGCAAACCTTCATTTGGCTTAAACAGCTTCTCCTGCCACCATTGGAATACCATGGCTGTGGCATTGACTGCCAAAGGACACATTTTAGCAAGTCACCAAGGCTTATTTGACAATAAAACCCCAAACCCATGATCTTCACCACTGGGGTAAAAGAGCAAGTGTATGGCAACAACATCACCAGTAAGTTTCTCTCCAGGTCACACACCCTTCTGACTTGGGCATATATTGTCATTCCTTCATTGTTGTGAGGTGTAAGTCCTGGAACTGCACCTAACAGCATGATGATGGCAGCAGCTTAAGAAATTGACCCACTGCTATCTTTTCAGGGAAACTAAGGTTGGGCCACAAATGCCTGCCTTATCACCCTCATCCAAATTCCAAGAATGAATATTAATAGTATATAATTCAAAGGTTCACTTCAAACCTATTATTCCAATAAAATTGCATTTTAATTGCAACTGGGCAGATTTGCTGGTGTTGTCCTGAAATCTATCAAAATAAGTTTGCGTGCAACATGTGATTGTCTCACATCTGAAAGAAGTTGTGGACACTTTGCTGTGGAATGGATCAGTCAAATCGAATAAAATGTGTACCCTGTGGGTATTTGCTAGGACTATGCAATAGTCAGGGATATATTTTAAAACATTATTTTGTTCTTAGTTGAATGTCAAAAAGGTACCAGTGATTTATCCCCGGGAGCAGGCTCTCAGTTTACATCCTACTGAAGCATGTGTGGAGGTGGCATTTTGGACCTCCATGGATCATATGATTTCACATGTAAAATGATACTGTACAAACATCAGTTAGGGTTTAGCATCAGTAAAGTGTCATATGTTTTGTACATCTTTGGAAAATTCTGTAATTTGCTGTGTTATCCTTGCTAATGCTGCCCATTTACGATTTATAGCCAAACCGAGTCTCGTAGTTATTATAATCCCGGACCGGACCCCAACATTTGCTAAGATACCAAATAGAAATCCCAATATTTTATTTAATTTGTAAGACTGTGAGGAAAGGATACTTCGTTCCAGGATTGACTCCATGCACAAATGGGGAGAGGGCATATTAAATCAAACTTTATTATTAACACAGGATTAAACTAACTTTAACATCATACAAGAAATAGCTTACAAATACCAGTTAAACAACGCTGAACAATAAAATGAATACACTTCAACTCCTTATTGCTATCTTTTAATTTCCAATCAAACAAAATCCATCTCAGGTCAAAATCCACTTTTAAATACAATTTGCAAATACAAAAATACTTGCTGTATAGAGATGTCTTGGAGAAACAGTTTTGAGACAGAGATCTTTCAGGAAACAATCATAGATTTCTGTAGATTCTTGCCTGTGTCAAACTGCTAACTTCCCAGCATTTGGCAAAAAGCTTGTGTTCTGTTCAAATCAAAATCTAAACTGAAACTCAACACCTGACTGCTTCAGCCATTGGCTCCTCCCACTAACTGCGTTATGACCATCTTACCAAGGCTAACCACAACATTTCATTTATCTAAACCGCAAGGAGGCTTTTTTCAATAAACAAAATTCCAGTAGCCCTATTTAGGTAAACGCTATGCATGGTTGGAATGAATTATGATCTTACTTTTACAATGCTTTAATTATCCTTTCTGTAGCCACAATGTCTGCCTGTCTTTTCAACCAGGATATTAAAAACCTACTGCAGTAGAGTCATACACACATTGACACAGCCTTTTAACCATTACTGCACTAGATACACATAATACAATATATATCTGAAATTCCTATATTCATCACATAGTGTTTATTATTCTGCTTTCTTAAGTCTAGGAGGTCATAAAGGGACTACATACAAAGACAATGGTTTCTGGTAATTCACAGTCTCTCAACATCATCAGCTGTTGGGTGCGTAGACTAAGTTTGGTTCAAAAGGTGAAAGAGTGTGTTTATAAGAGTGGCCTTGAGTGTTGAGCACAAAGGTTAAAAAAAAAGCCCAAAAGTTGGCTATTGTCTCTGCGCTTCAGCTATAGTAGCAACTATAAATTTGCTGAGGCAAGGTCACATTTTATTATAACAAACCCTTTCTGGACAAATAGTTAAAGCCGAGTGGTTTCTGGGGTATTATATTTTGCTTCAGAAAAATAAAAATATTCAATTTGAACAAATTTAATACTGTTAAATGCAAGATGAAGAGCTTCAGCAACATGTCTCACTCTCCTAAATATTCAAGGTCTGTACAACCAAGATCACTCTTCTTCGACCTCACCCATAACTCTGTGGAGATGCAGTTGACAACTTCTTGTCCCTTTAGTCACATTACCATTAAATGCTGAGGCTGGGTGTGCCATGACCCTCCATTGATGACATCGCCACAGCCTTGGAATGGTTCATCTGAATGATGTAGAATCCAGTCTCTGCCACTTCATGAGTGGGGACATGATTCCCTTGTAGGGACAACACCGTCCTTGTTTATTCCATCAACAGCAGGATTTCCCTTTACCATCACCTGCATTCAAAACACGTGGGGTGGGCAAAAGGATTAGGGATGGGCTGATAGAAGGGAGGGGTTTGGGAGGCAAGGGGTAAGGTGGTGAAGGGTAAGGACGGAAAGGGAATGATGAGAAGAAAGTGGAAAGTGGCAGGAATGGGGGAAGGTGGGGAGAACAACGATGAGGGAAGTGGGGAAAGTGGGAATGGAATGAAGCGGAGATGGGAAGGGAAAGGTGGATAGGAGGGAGACAGGAGGGGAGGGAGGGTGGAGCTGCAGTGGGGCAGATAGAGCAGGTAGGGGAGGATTGGAGTATGCCATTGGTTGAAGGGAGCAGTCAGGGTGTAGAGGAAGAGTGTAGAAAGATAGTGGGGCAGAGTGAGGAGGAAGGGAGTGGAGAAAGAATGGGTGGGAAGAGAAGAGTGGGAGGGAGTGGAAGGTGATCAAAGGGATTGACTGGAGCAGTGGGCAAGACAGAAGGAAGAATGTGAGGTGGAAAGGGACTGGGAAAGGTTGAGGGGGACATATGGGAAAAAGGTCATCACGTGATCCAGGCTGCTTATGCTGGGCACTGAGTTCAAAGGGACAGTCATCCTTAACCCATGATCCCTACCCTCTTCCTGATGTTAAAACTTGAGAATATTCATTTATTTTCCACTCCATAAATAAATCCAACAGTGATGGATTTTAAACACCGTTTGTTGTTCAAGTTTCATCTACACATTGTGAACTTGAGAAATATTTCCTCGAAAAGTGCTTTTTGATGGAACTATCAACAAATTGTATTGTTAAACTTATTGATATTTTCCTTTCAAAATGTCATCTCATCTAATTGTAAACCAGGAGTCTCGAGCTAATGCTTTGTGTAATCAACAGCAATGTCTCATTGTTGCTTTCCCAAATTACCCGTAGGCCTGTCACTATGGAAACTAATATGTATCTGCATATTGTATTCTGCCCAAATCTAGTATCACACACACAAGTTACATGAGCCACACACTGGAAAGAATAGCTGAGATGGTTTCTCATTGCTGTTGCTACCTTCAGAGTACCTTCTTCGAGGTGGGCTGCAACCACGGCTAAAGTGGATCATTTGCCCTTTCTGACACCAAGCCAGTATTCAGAGCTTGTGCTCTGCTTCATTCACAGGAATTGTCAAAAATGCAGCCTAAAACAACCCCTCTGATTGAGCTATTGGTCTCTCCAGCTGGGTGAGAGTACCCAGTGCAGAATTTTGAGACCATGTTCTAATCTCCATTCACTGGAAACATCTTCATCTCACTCAGGCAATAATGGTTGAACCAAAGCAAAGGTTCACTCTAGAAAATGAATGGATAAAATACAATTCACCATGAGAAATTCAGAATTATTAAACAGTCTTACTATAGAATCATCTGTTCACAATTAGTTTCCACAAGATGAGGAGAAATTGCTGCTATTGCAACTCAGGGGCTGACTGAGGGTTTTACCAGACAATAGTTCACTTTCCAGATTTGTAGATTCTCCAAGTTTCAGCTTTGAAAATGTGAGGACAATAAATACAATCCCTCCACACTGATATCCCAGTCTTACTCTACACTGATAAAGGCGGCAGAAATGGTTACAATCTTAAAAGAGACTTAGGATGGTGGAGCAGCCTGTTTCTCACCTACCCACACTGATCTCAAAGTCCTTAGATTAGAAAGGCCATTTAGTCCATCTTAATTCATTCATCCAGAACAGTCAAAGACATTTCTCCATTGCTGGGTCCCGTTATGTCTCAAATGATTCTGGGTTTTACTCTCCACGACTCTGTCTGAAGTCCATTCCAACTGTTATCATTCTCCTGACAGCAATCCAATTAACTAAACTTACATAAACTAAAGATGCATGGCACTAAAGATGCATGGCATTGAGGGTAAAGTGGTAGCATGGGTAGAGGATTGGTTAACTAACAGAAAGCAGAGAGTGGGGATAAATGGGTGTTTCTCTGGTTGGCAACCTGTAACTAGTGGGGTCCCTCAAGGATCAGTGTTGGGCCCGCAGTTGTTCACAATTTACATAGACGATTTTGAGTTGGGGACCAAGTGCAATGTGGCAAAGTTTGCAGACGACACTAAGATGAGTGGTAAAACAAAAAGTGCAGAGGATACCGGAAGTCTGCAGAAGGATTTGGATAGGTTAGGTGAATGGGCTAGGGTCTGGTAGATGGAATTCAATGTTGCCAAGTGTGAGGCTATCCATTTTGGGAGGAATAACAGCAGAATGATTATTTAAACGGTAAGATGTTAAAACATGCTACTGTGCAGAGGGACCTGGGTGTGCTGGTGCACGAGTCGCAAAAGGTTGGTGTGCAGGTGCAACAGGTGATTAAGAAGGCTAATCGAGTTTTGTCTTTCATTGCTAGAGGGATGGAGTTCAAGACTAGGGAGGTTATGCTGCAATTGTATAAGGTGTTGGTGAGGCCACATCTGGAGTATTGTGTTCAGTTTTGGTCTCCTTACCTGAGAAAGGACATATTGGCACTGGAGGGAGTGCAGAGGAGATTCACTAGGTTGATCCCAGAGTTGAGGGGATTAGATTATGACGAGAGGTTGAGTAGACTGGGACTACTCATTGGAGTTTAGAAGGATGCAGGGGGATCTTATTGAAACATATAAAATTATGAAGGGAATAGATAGGATAGATGCGGGCAGGTTGTTTCCACTGGTCGGGGAAAGCAGAACTAGGGGGCATAGCCTCAAAATAAGGGGAAGTAGATTTAGGACCGAGTTTAGGAGGAACTTCTTCACCCAAAGGGTTGTGAATCTCTGGAATTCCTTGCCCAGTGAAGCAGTTGAGGCTCCTTCTTTAAACGTTTTTAAGAAAAAGATAGATACCTTTCTAAAGAATAAAGGGATTCGGGGATATGGTGTACGGGCTGGAGAGTGGAGCTGAGTCCACAAAGGTCAGCCATGATCTCATTGAATGGCGGAGCAGGCTCGAGGGGCCAGATGGCCTACTCCTGTTCCTAGTTCTTATGTTCTAATTCATTTTTACCAGTTTGACCTTGTGCCCCTTGTCCCAACAGTAAAAGAAAGTACACACAAGTTATAATCCCTGTAAGGTTCATGCTATTGTATAATCTTTGACTATATGGTGCTCTCTGGTGAATTGCGTATTCCACAGGATAATATCCTGTTGTGTTTGTTATTTGCTGCCAAGGTGGTTATGTGAATTTTCAATGGTCATCAAGTGAAGAAACTCTGGTTACTGGAAAAACATTGGGTTGGAAGCTATTACCTAGGCCTGTGTCTCAATATCATGTCTTGAGATGGAACTGGTGAGTCTGTGATGAATGTAGGAATTTTCTATATGTAGGAATGCATTATATATATATTTCGTGGCAATAATGCTATTAAAAGCCTAAGTTAAGGTATATTTGTTGCCGTAATATACAGGCAGGCGATGTGTCTGCAAAGGCTGGAATTAAAGATGTTGTAAAAGTGAGATAATCATTCATTCCAACCAAGTACTTGTTTGCAAAGAGATGCCTCGTGGAACTTTGTTATAATTGCTGGAGATTCCCTGGAGAGTAGATAATTTGAGATGGTGTTGACTTGGGTAAGCCGGTCATGGGACATTGGAGTGGGATAGAGATAATATAATTAATGGGAGCAGCCAAGTCTGGAGCAAGTTTTGGTTCGAGGCGTTTTTAGTCTGACAAAGACAGAGGACTGTTCCTGAAAGGGTCACTCTCCAAGCATTCTTTTCAAGAAAGCTCCATACAAAGGTACCCCTGTGTTTGTTAAGTTTATTTACCAGTGGCTTTTGATCTGTAATGAGTTTTGCTTAATTGGAGATATTTTAAGAATTAACTGTTACTTGAAAAGCTATTTTCTGTTGTTAATGTGGTTACTCCTGTGTTAATAAAGTTTTATAATGTTTTATTATAAAAGATTCCCCATTTGTCAGTGAAATCACTCCTGGAGTGCCTGGAGTGAAGTATCCTTTCCTCACAGTTTACAAGCAGGGAGATTGTTAGGGTTTCTTGTCTGGTTTTCTAATAACAAGACTGATTGTACATCAGTATCAGTCACATGCAATGATGAGGTTTCACAGAGGGATTTACACTCCAGTGTTAAGGCACAATGACAATGTGCAGGAACCCTGTATACATTGTATTGTGGCATAACCTCATTTCATTTTCATCTTCTTGAGATGCAATTTGCCGCACGTGAGCAAATTGCATCTCAAGAAGATGAAATGTACAAGTCAGGCAGACAAAGCAGTTCCATGCTTAAAAGAAAAACTTGCATTTACATAGCAGTTTTCATAACCATTGGATGTCTCAAAGCACTTTACAACCCATGAAGTCCAAATGTAGTGCATTGACTGTTGAAATGAGCCACTTTGTGCTCAGCCAAACTCCCACAAACAGCAATGTAATTATCACCAGAATCTGTTTCTTGTAATGTTAATTGAGGTAGAAAGAATCACCCAAGTGGTCCCAATGGGCCATCCAGAGGGGTGAACATTTGCAATATAATTAATAATCACAGTAATACTAAACAGAATATGGAGTAAGAATTCATTTCTGATGGCATAGAAAAGAGAGGCAGGGGAGGCCATTCGGCCCTTCGAGCCTGCTCTGCCATTCATTATGTTCATGGCTGATCAAGTTCAATACCATGATCCCGCCTACCCCCCCGCCCCCCCCCTTTAGCCCCAAGAGCTATATTGAATTTCTTCTTGAAATTACACAACGTTTTGGCATCACTGTATTGTGGTAGTGAATTCCACAGATTCACCACACTTTGGGTGAAGACATCTCACCTCACCTCAGTCCTCAAACTAGGACCCCTAATTCTGGACTCCCCACCATGGGGAAAATTCTTCAGTATCTACCCTGTCTAATCCTGTTAGAATTTTGTACGTTTCTATGAGAACCCCTCTCCCTCTTCTAAACACCAATGAATATAATCCTAACTGTCTTTCCCCTCATATGAGTCCCGCCAACCCCGGAAAATCAGCCTGGTAAACCTTCGCTGCACTCCCTCCATCCTTCTTCAGATAAGGAGACCAAAACTGCACACAATACTCCAGGTGTGGCCTTACCAATGCCCTATACAATTGCAGCAAAACATTTATATTCCAATACTCAAATCCTCTTGCTATGAAGGCCAACCTATCATTTGTAAGTTTATGTAAGTTACAGCTGTCTGAAGGATAGGGTGACTATGAATGACCAACAGTCTCGAGCTGCAAAAATGAGAGGACCACCCATCATACTTGAGGGATAAAAGAAGCATTATCAAGTTTTTTGCCTTTTGAAAAAAAGCTTTTAGGTCTTATTCGTGCAAGGGGCAAAATCTCTGCCAGAAAGATTACATTTTCTACTGAATTCCTAAAAGGTGAAATGCAGAAGTGTCAGAATCAGGAAAAGGCATTGTTGTTGGCTGTCCTTATATTCGAGTGTGTTGTCCGCTCAGGGTCATGAGTGATTCAGGAAAAGGATTCCTGAAACTTTAGACATGGGACACAAACCTGTTTATTGAAGTCAGCACAAATAACATCCATCAGAACAACAATGAATGCTTCACATGGACAGACAGAAATAAAACACAGGCTCTGCACTGGGAGGTTAAATATTCCATAAACTCTCTCAATAGAGGCCCTTTTCTCTCTCAGCTTAATTGCAGAAAACAGTGAAGAGAAAAGTACAAAGACCAAAACCCACTGATCCTACTGTACTAAGAGCAATTTTGTTATTATATTGATAAAAGGCACACAAAGGTCAAGCAACTCTTGCAGAAACATGTTCCAAGAAGCTGTACGAAAATAATCCCCTTGTAGATTTGATTGGAGACAGGATGCAATTTCATTAGTCTCCAAGCCCTGCAAAAATTTCAATTGCCTGCTTTGGAGATTATACATTCGATTCTGATTTAAAAAAAAGTCATTTTAAAAACTTCATATAAATGTGCATGTAGAAAAGATTTTTTAGTATGTTTATTTCATTTTTGCTAAGAGTTTGCAACCATGTACAGGTAGTGTTTAAGCAACAGTACCAACTTTGATACAATGTAAAATATTATAAACATTTTAAAGTTTTGTTGTTAGGTGTAATTTGAAACCATTCATGAATAAGAATTAAATATACAATGCAGGAGCATGCATGTAAAATTCTTCTGGATACAACATGGTTTAAATACCACTGGAGATTTTCCCAGTGAATTCATAGACATAGTCAACAGTTTTTCAACTTACTGTGCAATTAATCTATGACTCATACGTCAATATCTACATGTGCTCCAGACTGCAAAAGGTTTGAATGTCACATCAAAAAGGCCACAATCAAGTCAAAGTTGCAAAGTCACAGATATGCATGCATTCCATTGAAAATATTAAAGGAGGTAACAATTATGCAATCCATCACAGGATGTAGTAATCATTGTGAATTCAAATCATAATGTACTACAGAGGCATGTTTACTAAACATTTTAAATTCACATTCTACATCTAAAACACTGAATGAGTAACAGTTACTAGGATTTAAAAAAAAAATGAAAATTACCTTGACTTTAAAAAGGCAAATAAAACTTCTCATTTTAAGATATGATAAATTCTGTTGGTCTAACCAAGTTAGTCAGTTACATTTGTAAACTAATTTGTTGAAATCTGGCAGAAGTTTATAATTAATTTCACCATTTCATTTGGAGTGGGTGCATGTCACAGTCCAAAATCTCTCATTTCATATTGCACTTCTATTGTTGTGTCTAATAAGACAGCGCTGAGCAGTGGAATATTTTCCACTTTTAGCACCTGGGCGTCATGATCAAGTATTCTATCATTATGTCAGATCACCTCGTATTTGATCAATCCGAATATTTCTATTACAAGAAATATGACACCTTTTGAGATTCTGCCTATTTTTTCTCCACTATACTCAGATTCTTTGCTGCAGACCCGTAAACACAAGCAAAGGTGTCACTATGCAAGCTAATTTAATGGAATACAAACTTTCATTAATTGTGCTGAATTCAAACACAGAAATTGGGCAGTATGGCAATCCACTGCATCACCCAGTTCTCCATTTTTCAATCTTATTTTAAATTTCCCCCATCTAAATCACGCTGATCATTCTATCAAGTTATTATTTTTTTTAAAACTCAAGTCTTTGTCGAGTATCCCATTTGTTGGATTGCAAAGTAAACTTGAATGATTAGAGAAGTGGCTTCCGAGTGACATTTCTTGTGTCAATCTAAAGAACAAATATGGCATCAACTATCAACATAAAGAGCAACCTTTTGAGAGTTAAATTTTTCAGATAATTACCTGGAACTCTGCCATATATGTCTACATAGCTACAACGCCACAATGAAAACCCTTAGTAGTTTAAAGGATTTAGGTAGGCAGACCAACTAAAGGTCTTTGTTATTAAAGTTATGTTTCACAATGAACTAATGTTCAAATGTCCAAATTAATGTTAAAGCTGCAGTTAGCTTTTTAAAAAAAAGTTTTTGTTGATGTGTGACTTGCCACTGGGTGAAGTATTTTTGTCTTTTGACATTTCGTCTTTTCCGTTGTTTGCACAGAAGAAAATTAAGTGTAATTCATGGACTCCTGGATCAAAATAAATAATCATTTCAACCTAACAGGAACATAGCATACTGTACAATAAATACAATAAGCCACTTTGCAATAAGTAGGTTACCACAAGTTTTGGAGTATCTGATTTTCACAAGATACACATTAGAAATGCTCAAAGTGCAAAATGCAACAGACTAAACTTTCAGAATGTACTCAAACTATGAAATCTAAACACAAGAATCTGCTTAATATATATGGCAAGTGTAAACATTGTTATTTCATCCATACAAAAGCATCGCTAATGACATGGCTATAACTTGGCAACCAAGTTATGTCAGTTTTTAAAAGGGAGTAAAACAATTGCAAAAAAGCAATTGAACTTCAAATTACTATCACAGTTGAGCACATACTATTTACAGTAAACAAGGTATTTAATAAGGCTTTTTTGGAAGATAGCATAATCATTTAACAGCAAAGTCTGATCTATATAAAACTTTAAGACTAAGATAGACAGACTTTTCAGTAATGTTCTGCTCAGCAGCTACAACTCCTATTAATTAAGATTTTTAGACTATAAATAGCAGTTAGAAGCACCTTAAAACAAAAAAGTTCTAAATTATCATTTTGCACTATTGTACAATATTAATGTTTTTTCTTAAAGTGAATTTATGGTAGATGGGTAATTTCTATGTTGCAGATTGCGCCGTTCTCAGTCCCAGAAATTAGTTTGAATCTCGGGTTTAATTGAAATTGAATATGATGACTTAGTTCAGGACAATTCACTTGCTTTCAGTCAACCTAGTGCCTTTACTACATATCGAGAAGGTTATATCACTGACAAAAGTAATTCCTGCTTTGCAAAAAAAATTCACTCTTGATCATTTATCAAAGTGTGTAAGTGGCACGATCACCCTATTCAAGATCGCTTTTCATTCTAGCAGTAGGGAGGTAATAGGAACAAAAGCAAATCATTTTTTGCATCAATAAAATGTGCCATCTCCTGTACGTATTGCTATTTGATGTGCAAGTTTGTTGTTCCTGGTGCGTCTAATGTCATGTTTACATAATAGGGTATCTCAAATATCAATAGGAAAGCAACAACCCAGAGGTTGATACTGGATTAATAAGTGATTGGGTGCAGAAAGCCAGTCAAAACGTCGTACTCTGTTGTAAAAGCATACTAGGTCAACAGTTGTCAATTAGAAGGTAGCATTTCAAGCCCTTCAGCTGCTTTGCTGAATAATGTACCTGGCTGAATACCAATACTAGCAGAGCCACAAGAAAATACATTAATTACAACATTTATATTGAAACCACAAAGAAATTTGTCCAAAATGTTGAACTGAATGCAACAGTTAACCCTATTGGGAATAACAAATTATAGAAAATAAAGGAAAAGGTAATATTCATGGCTTGATTAAGTGCCCTTTAATGCTGCAAGTTGCACTGTCTCTGATTTTCAGATCATCTCCCACTCATCATCAAAGTCCTCAGATTGACCCAGAAGGGCAATACGGTTAGGATTAATTAGTGCATCAGTGTGACTAAAATTCTTGGTAAGCCGCTGAAGAAGGGAGCCTCCAGTACTTATGGCCCACAGTTCATCTTGAGGAGTAACTATATAGAAGTAAGTAGGAACAGCAAATGTCATTAAAAAGGTTAAACATTGCAATTATACTATTGTGGTAAAAGTTGTTTATAGTGCACTCTTTAAAAAAAAATCCCAAAGTTCTAGTTTGGAAAATATCTTTGCAAGTGTATCCAATTACCAAATAATTACTTCACCACAGTCAGACAAAATTTTGTAAAGTTAAACAAGCAGTCAATGCCAACAGTTATAACCCTGATAAGTCAGTAGATAAACAAACCTTGGTGATGTACTTTGTTATGCAAACCAAGTGGTTGCAAGCTTCAAACCCTAATCATTGGCAAATTTAATCAAACTTCAGTCAGCAAGGTCACGGGTTTCCAGGAATAGTTATCATTACCAATGAAATGGAGCAGGAGAGGGTTGGCATGATAAAAATTGGATTTCTATTATAAATTGCATTCACATGATTTTCTGCTTTTCTGAGTGCAGATGTTTGGATGCTAGTTACCAGTGACGTCATCTTTGTCCGTGACAGCTGAAAAACTGAACATTAGTATACAAGCTGATGCATGAAGATGGTAAATTTGATATTGGAAGACTATTGGTAACTTCACAGCAGGGAAAATTGGATATAGAAAGAAAAAGAACGTGGTTCAAATTTACACTATGAAATTACATTGCAGGCCATCAGCTGGGAAAGTAAAATTGCCTAATATGCTGTAGTCACCAAAGGTGAAGTATGCTGTCATTGCAGGCTGTTTTTACTGCCTCAATGGTAGGAGCCTAGTTTTGATTGAAACCTTTGAATCTATGCTTCAGATCACCCAATGGAACTAAAAGCATGTTTAAAAAGCTTGATGACTTTTATTGCTAAATGAAACCATCACTTTTACTTTTAACGTACAAAAGCTTAGAATATTTTTGATTAAGTATATAGTTCTTTACTAAATGTGGGCATTCAAATGCCCATAGACCGTTGTAAGTGCTTGGCTTTTTCTCCTCACTCATTAATGCCTCTTCAGAAATTAAGATCAACACCCTTCTTAACAGAACTTAATTGTCGACTATAACAATCTGTCACTGTTTGTGTGCATATGTATTAATGTACTATAAAAATAAATTGCATACTCAATTGTTACTCTGTTACTGTCTAGTTAAAATGATTACATTTTACATCAATACAACTCGCCTTTGTGTGGGAACAGCTTCCACAAAATTTGATAACTTTCGATAACAAATTTTAAGGTAACTACCCTCCTAATTGTTAAAACCCCCAGAAAATATTTCAACAAACAGGAAAAGACCATTAGGTCCAGCAAACACATTCCCGTCTCAAAGAATCAACTTCAATTATCTAGATTTTGTTATAACAGATATAACCAGTTTATTTATGTGAAGCATAATCTTGCAAACATCATTTTTATAATAATCTTTTATTGTCACAAGATTTTTTATGTCATCATTGGCTACAGGAATAGTGCCAGAGGACTGGAGGATAGCAAATGTGGTCCCTTTGTTCAAAAAGGGGAGCAGAGACAACCCCGGCAACTATAGACCGGTGAGCCTCATGTCTGTAGTGGGTAAAGTCTTGGAGGGGATTATAAGAGACAAGATTTATAATCATCTAGATAGGAATAATATGATCAGGGATAGTCAGCATGGCTTTGCGAAGGGTAGATCATGCCTCACAAACCTTATCGAGTTCTTTGAGAAGGTGACTGAACAGGTAGACGAGGGTAGAGCAGTTGATGTGGTGTATATGGATTTCAGTAAAGCGTTTGATAGGGTTCCCCATGGTAGGCTATTGCAGAAAATACGGAGGCTGGGGATTGAGGGTGATTTAGAGATGTGGATCAGAAATTGGCTAGCTGAAAGAAGACAGAGGGTGGTGGTTGATGGGAAATGTTCAGAATGGAGTTCAGTTACAAGTGGAGTACCACAAGGATCTGTTCTGGGGCCGTTGCTGTTTGTCATTTTTATCAATGACCTAGAGGAAGGCGCAGAAGGGTGGGTGAGTACATTTGCAGACGACACTAAAGTCGGTGGTGTTGTCGACAGTGTGGAAAGATGTAGCAGGTTACAGAGGGACATAGATAAGCTGCAGAGCTGGGCTGAGAGGTGGCAAATGGAGTTTAATGTAGAGAAGTAGGAGGTGATTCACTTTGGAAGGAATAATAGGAATGCGGAATATTTGGCTAATGGTAAAGTTCTTGGAAGTGTGGATGAGCAGAGGGATCTAGGTGTCCATGTACATAGATCCCTGAAAGTTGCCACCCAGGTTGATAGGGTTGTGAAGAAGGCCTATGGAGTGTTGGCCTTTATTGGTAGAGGGATTGAGTTCCGGAGTCAGGAGGTCATGTTGCAGCTGTACAAAACTCTGGTACGGCCGCATTTGGAGTATTGCGTACAGTTCTGGTCACCGCATTATAGGAAGGACGTGGAGGCTTTGGAGCAGGTGCAGAGGAGATTTACCAGGATGTTGCCTGGTATGCAGGGAAAATCTTATGAGGAAAGGCTGATGGACTTGAGGTTGTTTTCGTTGGAGAGAAGAAGGTTAAGAGGAGACTTAATAGAGGCATACAAAATGATCAGGGGGTTAGATAGGGTGGGCAGTGAGAGCCTTCTCCCGCGGATGGAAATGGCTGGCACGAGGGGACATAGCTTTAAACTGAGGGGTAATAGATATAGGACAGAAGTCAGAGGTAGGTTCTTTACGCAAAGAGTGGTGAGGCCGTGGAATGCCCTACCTGCAACAGTAGTGAACTCGCCAACATTGAGGGCATTTAAAAGTTTATTGGATAAGCATATGGATGATAATGGCATAGTGTAGGTTAGATGGCTTTTGTTTCGGTGCAACATCGTGGGCCGAAGGGCCTGTACTGCGCTGTATCGTTCTATGTTCTAGGCATACATGAAATGAAAATGAAATGAAATGAAAATCGCTTGTCACAAGTAGGCTTCAAATGAAGTTACTGTGAAAAGCCCCTAGTCACCACATTCCGGCGCCTGTTCAGGGAGGCTGGTTTGGGAATTGAACCTGTGCTGTTGGCCTGCTTTAAAAGCCAGCTAGTTAGCCCTGTGCTAAACCATTAACCCTGCTATGAAGTTACTGTGATATTACTGTGGCCATATTCCGCCACTTGTTCAGGTACACAAGGAGAATTAAGAATGTCCAAATTACCTAACAGTACGTCTTTCGGAACTTGTGGGAGGAAACCGGAGCACCGGAGGAAATCTATGCAGACACAGGGAGAATCGAACCTGGGACCCTGGAGCTGTGAAGCAACAGTGCTATCCACTGTGCTACCGTGCTGCCCTAGGGAACAGTTGTGAAATTAATAAACATTCTAAACTTCTACTGGAAATTGGATAGAGAGTTGTATATATTAAATGGGGGGGTTCTCTGGGTAATGAATTTGTGCGCATGAATCTTCCACCAAATTACCTGTTAAGCAAATCACATTGCCAGGAATCTTTTTCCAATAGTCGCCTGCAGGATTTTTGTTTGTTATTCCATAACGACGTGCTATGTCTCCATTAGAACAACGCACCCACACTGTTCTATAGCTCACAGTTAGTTGACTTGCCTGCAAACCTGTAAATATGATTAAGTTAGTGTGGAACATTAAAGTAGCTCTAAAAAGCAGTAAAATGTAAGAAATAGATGACTCCTTTGTTGACGTCCCAGTATTTAAATCAATTCCTTAAAAAGGTCAATTACCAGTATACATTATTTTTCAATCACTGTTTTAATGAATGAGAAAATCTAGTTCTGGTAAGAAAGCACAGGCAATCTCGCAGCAGGGGCATCTGGGAAGCTGTGATTACAATATAATTAGGATTAGTGCTAGAATAGAGAAAGTGAAGCACAAGGGGTTAGATTGAAAAAAAAAAAGAGATAAAAAGGAGACTGCCCATATTAAACAGAAAATGGGGGGGGGGGGGGGGGGGGGTGGACGACACCAAACAGAATCACATATCAACAATGGAAAATACTTGTTTTAAGATGGAGAGTACAAAGCAAATATATTTCAGAGTAAGGATATGAAGAATTGGAGTCTTGTGTGAACAGGAACAACAATTATTAAAGGAGCATTTAGGCCTTACAGGACAGATAATGAAAATTAAACTCAATGAACACAGGAAGTGCAGCAAAAAGGAATTACAAAAGAGGCCAAGATAAACCATGAGAGAAAATTGGCAAAACGTGCAAGTACAACAAAAAGCTGTGTATTTTTTAAAATTGCACATTCGCAGCAATATTATAGTAGAGACCCAAGAGTTAACACATTAATGAAGCAAGCATGTAGCGGAGAATGAAGGAATGGCACAAGTACGAAGTACGTTGCCTCTGTTTTCAGAGAAGCAATGGTTATTAGCATTGCAGAATCACCAGAGGTGTTTCTAAAAATTGTTCTTTACAGGACCTGGGTGTCACTGGCAAGGTCTGAATTTATTGTCCATCTCCAATTGCCCTCGAGAAGGTGGTGGCGAGCTGCGTTCCTGAAGTGCTACACTCCATGTGATGTTGGTACATCCAGTGCTATTAGAGAATCTTAACTCAGCACTGATGAAAGGACAGTGATATATTTCCAAGTCAGGAAGATATGTAACTAGGAGGAGAACTTGCAGGTGGTGGTGTTCCGAAGTACCTGCTGCTCTTGGTCTTCTAGGCAGTAGAGACCATAGGTTTGCCGAAGAAGCCTTGGTGAGCTGCTGCAGCGCATCTCGTAGATGATACCCACTGCTGCAACTGTGCGTTGGTTTGGAGGGAGTGCATGCATAAGGTATTTGTTGTGGTGCCAGCCAAGTAGGCTGCTTTGTCCTAGATAGTGTTGAGCTTCTTGAATGTTGCTGGAACTGCTTCCAAATACTCAGGAGAAGCTTGGGACGAAACAGATGGTCTGGATGGTAGTTTGACAAATTCTGCAGAAAGGCAAATTGTGTCAGAGGACAGCAAATATGTCTTCAGC
Source organism: Scyliorhinus torazame (assembly GCF_047496885.1). Lineage (NCBI taxonomy): Eukaryota > Metazoa > Chordata > Chondrichthyes > Carcharhiniformes > Scyliorhinidae > Scyliorhinus > Scyliorhinus torazame. Next base: position 339,748,294 of record NC_092708.1, read on the forward strand.
TTTAAAGAGTGGAGTGAAAAATAAGATAGGAAATTGTAGGACAGTTAATCTTACCTGTCAATGGCTGGCAAAGATATAATATAGTGAAATGATTAAGCACAAAAGTTAATCATCGCACATAATGATTTCTACTTTTACCTGGCACATGTTCCCAATCAGTGCCCACAGGCATGGCGTCTGTTATTCCAACTCGTACATGCACATTTCCTCGACTGTCAATGGCCCAAACCATCTGGTCATTGGGACTGGAATAAATGTTGATCAGTTGTGTTCCTAATGGCTTTAAATGGAAGAGTTTGTTGAAAACATATCAAAACCTTAAAATTATCAAAATCCTAATGTTTTTTTATACAAAATATTTATGCACACAGATATACTGTTGCTATGTCTTACTCAGCTAATCTGAATCTATGCACTTTTAAAGGCGCAGTGATGTGAAAACTAGGTGCATTCACTCAGAATTAGCTCTTCAGGAGTGAGAAATCTGCCTGGGTTTTTTTTTTAAGATAATGATCGGTCAAATCAATTAAGAGGTTGCAGTTCTGTTCCTGAAATAAACTTCCTAAATTACATATTTGTTTAGAAAGGAAATAAATCAAAGTGTGCGACAGTCATTCAAGTGTGACAGGCAGGAACTGAACTCCTACATGCATTATTTTGCATCAAGTTGCAGATGAATCTAAAATTCACACTCACTAGTGGATCTTTTGTGAAATGAGAATACATTGCTGTGCAAAGCGAAAGCAGAGCTACTGACTATGATGATGGATGATAAAAATATAATTCCACTTCTTCAGGAATTTCTCTTCTCCCTGCTTTTTAACATTCAAGTGGCATTCTGTACATAGATATCCATGTGCAAGATATGAACAAGCTCCTTTCTTGACAAGGAAATTACCAGACAGGAGTGAAGTTGTGTAAAAAGAGCTGGAAGCTGACTGCATTGTAAATGCACTCTTAAAGTAGGGGAAAATAAGATTCCCTGCTGAAGAAATCTGGTAGCATCATTGAAAAGCTGGCAGATATTAATTTTTCCCTACAATATTTACAATCTATGTTGTTGACTGCGTTCACGATGGTTTTCATCAAGTCGTGATCAACTTTAGTGGCTGGAATTCCATAAACAACGTGGGGGGAAGGGGGGGGGGGGGGACTATAATGCATGTAATTTGTCTGGTGTCCATACATTATTTCTTGTGATTCAAACCTGCTGTTTAATTCACTGAATAATTATCTATGTCTAATATATTAATCAAACAGTATATTCTCAACTGATTGTTTACATGTAGCTCACTTTAATTTATTAAATCTAGACAAATATTTGCTCAAAAAATCTATCTTGCTCAAACAGTATAATGTAAGTAGCATACAAATGTATGATCAAAAACAGATATAACTTATGAACAAAATGCAAGAACTTCCTCTGCTTTTGTTTTATTGGGTGCGTGTCAATATACTGAACTATTGTGTATAATAGACTAACTGAAATGCTATCCGCTGAAAGAAATCCAACCTGCACGAGAGCTTTCTGCTTCTGCTTGCCCTAGCCTGTAATTTTCAGTACAATCCCCAAGTTCTGGCCAATCAGGTGCAAGCCCCGTGTCTAGAATGGAGCCTGCATTGACTAAAGGCACCAAATATCTTTCCTTAGATTATTCGCCGACAATTCTTTGCCACTCAAGTCTTGATAAGTTTTGATTAGAATACTCTTGTATAGCTGTAAATACCTTTGTGTGCAATCAAAATGCTTGCTTGTCCTATTGTGCTCCCACACACTGAAATCAGTGACATAATATTCATATTTCTTGTTGGTTACAGTTTCAAAAATAGAACAAATGTAATGGTTCCATGCTACTCATGGATTATCATTCAGTAGCGTCCCAAACGGGGCAGAAACAATTGAATTAGAGGCGATCTGCAGCCATTCAGACTACAGTATCTGTACTGAATGATCAATAAGGTACTAGGGTGATTCTTTTAATACTATTTAAAAAGATAGTGTATGATTTATGTTAGATATGTAGAATACTGGACAAGAACAGGGTGAATTATGATACCTCTACAGAAGAAAAACCCAATATCACTCACTCTTCTAAACTTGAATGTGAAGAATTTATATTTGCGTAAGGTATCATAGGACTGTATCCAACCAACTAACTCTGGGAAGTAGCAGGGAGGGGACACTGAGGAGAAGAGAAATATGATCATCTCTTATTGCAACATTTATGAACTATTCCAGAATGATCATTAGAGTTAACTAAACTCTAAGCTTTTCTGCAAAGATACAAAACGTGGTTGAGAATTGGCAATGCCTTTTGTGCATTTATAACAAAATTCCTCAGAGTTGCCTAGTAATGCAGAACTTGAGTATGGTTGGAAAAAAAGATACATAAGCTTTTTGTCTTGCACTTATTAGGATAGCTTGCAAGAAATTACCAAACTATAACAGGGAATAACAATTTATCCTGCATGAGCAGAGTGCGCTAACTGGTTGGCAAGTGAACACTGATTGGTTGAGGATTTGCCAGAGAGTGTAGCACAGAGCTGTTAACAGCTTACCTTTGTTCAAATTCAAATCGGGCAGGTCGTCACAGATTGGTGAAGGGATTACCCTGAGGAATGAACCAGGGAATGACTGTTCCCTAAGCTTTATGTTTAGATGAAAAAGGTGCAAAGTGTGAACATGTTCCCTCTGTCTGCAAAGGACAGGGCCCTGTGCATGAATACATGCAGCTTCTAGCATGTGTAAGTGAGCCACACTGTGAGCCCGACATGAAATACTCCATGGCATCACCTCCGCCAATCAGGATCCACTTGCCAACCAATCAGCACTCTCTTCTCATGCAGTATAAATTGCTGTTCCCTGTTAGTTTAGTCATTTCTATCAAGCTAACGTGATGAGTGTAAGACAAAAACTTAAATAGCACGCCACTTTTATCAGCAATACTTAAAACTCTCCAGTTTAGCTACAATTTAAGAAATACAAGTTCCCTGCCCTCTCTACTCTAATTCAAATTCTGTTGGGTGAGTGTTTTAATGGGCAAAATGTGAAATGTTAACTGTCCATGTGCCTGGCTATAGAGCAGCATGGATAATATCAACAAATGTTAGTGTAATATCATTTTGGTATAATAGCTGCTCTCAACTGCCTAGGTGGCTCAAGTAAAGGCACCAGTGCTTCAACTCCAATAGCACTAGTGGGGAAAACTAAATCCAACTCCAGATTAGGTGAGAACTATGTTAGACTTGTCCTTTAGCCAATCGGCGTTGAACTTTACTGATGTCAGCGCTAGACAAATAGACAAATAAAATTTTAAAATGAATCACAGAATCACTATCGTGCAGGAGGCCATTTGACCATCAAGTCTGTACCGACCCTCACTCTACCTCACCCCCCCCTCTGCAATCCCATAACCCCACCTAATCGTTGCACACTAAGGGACAATTTAGCATGGTCAATCAACCCAACCTGTAGGATGGCATGGTGGCACTGTGGTTAGCACTGTGGCCACATGGCGCTGAGGACCCGGTTTCGATCCTGGACCTGGGTCACTGTCCATGTGGAGTTTGCACATTCTCCCTGTGTATGTGTGGGTCTCACCCCCACAACCCAAAAAGATGTACAGGGTAGGTGGATTGGGCATGCTAAATTGCCCCTTAATTGGGAAAAAAATAATTGGGTATTGTAACATTTTTAATTAAAAAAAAAAAATCAACCTAACCTGCACATCTTTGAACTGTGGAAGAAACCTGAGCACCAAGAGGAAACCCACGCAGACACGGGGAGAACGTGCAAACCCCACACAGTCACCCAAGGCCGAAATTGAACCCGGGTCCTTGGTGCGTGAAGCAGCAGTGGTAACCACTGTGCCACCATGCAGCAGGGAAAAAAAGAGGAGAACTTGCATTCTTATAGCACCATTCATGTCCTCGGAATGGTCCGATTATTTCAAAGACAATGAATTACATTTGAGGTGCAGTCACTTGTTATGCACAGAAACATGGCAGTTAAGATCTCAGAAACAGCAAATGAAATGAATGACCAGTTGTCTGTTTTTAGGAGGTTTAGAGAGGTACGTTAGCTTGGATACCAGAACTCCATGCTCTTTTTTTTAAACAAACACCCGAGTAGCAAACAGAGACTCTGGTTAACGTCTAACCAATGTTTATCTTCATCAACATCACAAAAATCGGATTATAATCTGGCCATTATCACAATTGCTACTGTAGGGGTGTGTTGTGCAAAAATTGGCTGCCGTGTTTCCTAGGTTACAACAATGACAACATTTCAGAAATACCTCACTGGTTGTAAAGTACCCTTTGAGACATCCAGTGGTTGTAAAAGCCACTATATAAAAGCGAGTCTTCATTTTTATTTTTAACCTCCTCAATCAATTTTTAGTCCACCCAGTACCTCAACTACCTTCTCTTTCACTACGATTTTGGCAACACATGCCCTCTGCCTCCATTCTGGTCTTTTTTATGGTTCCTAATCAGCACTCATTACCTTTTGCCCAGTTCTATACTTCTACAAGATTTCTAAATCCCCTGGTGTGTTAGCTGCCAGTCTCTTCTCACACTGTATCTGTCCCTCCTTTTTCTCTTCTCATCCGTACTTTCTATATTCAGCCAGACTTTATCTTGTTTTATCAATCTGACATCTGTTATTCACCCCCTTTTCTCTCCCTTCAGCTTGCCTACTCCTAGTTCTTATGTTCTAAATAGATTTCCACGTAGGCAAATGCGAAATCATCCACTTTGGACCTAAAAAGGATAGAAGAAGAGTATTTTCTAAATAGTGAAAAGCTAGAAGCAGTAGCAGTGGAGGCCCAAAGAGATATGGGAGTCTTGGAACACATTGTTAAATTATCCAAACAGACATAGATAATAATTAGAATGTCTAAAGGAATGGTGGCCTTTACATCTAGAGAACTGGACTACAAGGAGGTTGATGTTATATTTCAATTTAAAGCCCTAGTTAAACTTTACCTGTAGTACTGAGCAGTTCCAGGGCACCACAACTTAAGGATGTAGTGGCTTGAAGAGAGTGTTACATAGACTTACCAGAATGATCCCTGGATTTCAAGGGTTAAATTACAAAGAGAGATTGCACAAACTAGGGTTGCATTCTCTAGAACTCAGAAACTTATGGGCTAATTTGATCCTGTTTCTAAGCTTCACCAGTCTACTGCACTCGTCATTGAACTGAAATTGATCCTATAGCCTGATGGTAATGAGGTTAGATTTGGTTGAATATAATTCTGCTTCATTTTATGTCCCACGGTGCCTCATGGACATCCAGTTTTGAGCTGCTGGATCTGTTTTGAATCTAACCCATTTAGCATGATGGTAGTCTGGCCACTTGACATAATGGAGGGTATTCTCAGTATGAAGATGAGACTTTATTGCTACAAGGATTGTGCAGTGGTCACTCTTACGAATATGGTCATGGACAGCTGCACCTGTGACAGGTAGATTGGAGAGGGGGGAGTTCAAGCAGGGTTATCCCTCTTGTCGTTTCTAAGCCCAAGTTGATGCCAGTTATTCATCTAGTTTTATTCCTATTTGATTTTCCTGCGGTGGTTTGATACAACTGAGTGGCCTGAAAGGGCATTAAGAGTCAACCCACATTGCTGTGGGTCTGAAGACACATCTAGGTAACAGAGCTGGTTAGCCTTCTTTCACAATTACAGACTACCAAGTAAAATGTAACAATTTTGCGACAACTTCCACGTTAGGAAAGACTTCAGAAGGCTTTCAGGTGTTAAAATAGAATCGGAATGGAAAATATTTTGGTAAGCACTCTTTTGACATGAGCAGTGATCTGAACAGAGTGAAATAAAATTGTGGGGTCAGAATGAATACAAAGGGCTGACAAAAGAGTCCGATTTAGTCTTTCGGTAACTTGTTTGTGCTATCCTCAGCATTGCATAGCCTAGTTGCTGCATCAGCACATGTTCAGAAAAGATCTGAAACGTGAACCGGAAACAAACATCCTGGAATGAAGTTGTGGGGTTTCAAATCACAAGCAAATCACCATAGTCACACAAAGAGTGTGGACTGAATTCAAGTAGCAAGAGTTTAATGAAAAATACTAACAGTGCGGCTCTTCTGCTTAGCTGTAAGCACATGCAGGCTGTTGGGGCCTTCGAATGAAGAGGAATTAGATTCTTTATACAAATCATATTTATTTTCTTTTTTTCTGTTCCTAGGATAATATTTAATCATTTTTTTCAATCTAGTGTCACATTAAAGAATCCCCAGTACTTGGACTTATGTACAGGTAGCAAAACCAGGATATATCTGAGGAATAATGACTCAAAATAAATAGGAAAGTTCCACTTTTACTAATAAACTGCTTTAATGGTAGAAAATTCTGCGAAGAAAATGCGAACCGCCACCCATTTGAAAACCTAGTCACATGCTGAATATTGCACACCAACACTGGTATCACTAGTAGAAGAATTCCAGCTTTTATATGTGGAGTAAGTGTGCTGTATGATTCTACGTACAACATAGGATGGTGATTTATATGGCTTATTGATGAAACGGCCTTTGAAAGGCAGGTATTGCAGTCACATGTTGTGTTCCCCATTGTACACAACAACAGATGTTGTGTTCCCCATTGTACACAACAAAAGATAAAAAAGATGAAAAGTTATAATTTTTATAGGATTACTTTTAGTTTTCTATCCCAGAAACTGATCTAAGCAATTTTCACTCATTTGGTGCAAGGTTTGTTCAGCTTGATTTAAAAATATTCTGATGTACAATCAATAAATACACATCTGTTTAAATCTATAATCTGTCTCTCTATTTATATAAAAAAACATTCCAATTGAGGGACAACTTAGCTTGGCCAATCCACCTAACCTGCACATCTCTGGATTGTGGAGGTGAGACCCATGCAGACACGGAGAACGTGCAAACTCCACACGGACAGTGACCTAGGGCTGGGATCAAACCCGGGTTTTGGCGTTGTCTGGCAGCAGTGCTAACCACTACACCACCGTGCCGCCCTATCTCCCTATTTATGATCATAAATCTTACTTCTAAAGTTCCCTGATGTTGACAATCCCACTCAAGTCAATTCCTGATATTTAAATGAGAATTTCTTTTTCTATGACCATGAAAAGGATGACAATAACCTGGGCATTTTGTGGTCTAAAAATGAACATAAATTGTTAAATTGTCTAGAAAAATCAAAAACTGGATAAATTTATACCTAGTCTTTTGGACAAGCACCTCTCCAGTCCCAAACAAGGAGCAATTGTTGCATCATAAACCATTTCATAAATCTGCCAATGGCATCTCAAAAACACTTTACATTTTAGATAATGTCTAGACAGTGCACTGTAGAATGTTGTTAATACAAGTAAAGCCTCTACATATCAACCCATAGAAATGCCTAGTTTCAAATCCTCAAAATGTTGTCTAGGAGACGGTTAATTGGAACAATGTAATTACAGATTTAAAGTACAAAGAGCTCCATGAAGAATTCTGGCGTTAACACATGAGTTACACACCACTTGCACAAGTTTTTTAAAAAGTCTCTGAAAGATGATTTTTAAACTGAAAAGGTAACCTAATTAGAATTATTTCACAACAGTGCATGTTTAGATGCTACAAGTAAACACTAATCACAGTCTGCTTTCCCAACAGCATGATTCTAGATAACACAAGGAATCAATGATTTCAAATCTGCCTTTACAACAGCGTGCTTACCCCAACAAAGTTAAGGCCACTCGCAAAGCTAATGTTCCTCGCAAAGCTAATGTTCAATTTATTTGCTGCTTCATTGAATTGGCAACATCGCATCTTACTATGATGTTGAAGCTTTGTATGTTGAAAAGCAATTTCATGCACAACACAATTAAAACCTTAATTACAGATTGGAGGATGTTTCTTAGCAATGGCCCGAAGCAAGGAGTGAACAAGCGATCTGGTATGTCTAGGTGAAGGTGCCACATTAATCTGCATTTCATCTGAAGGGAGCCAACAGGGCGATGTGAGGTGATTGACATGAGAAGGATTGAGCTCTTCAATATATCTGTCAGATTGGTGAATACAATTGGAGAATTATATTTGGAAATTATGGATGTGCACAATAGTGTTTAATTTAAATTAGTAATGGATTGAAGGGTTACAGAGAACAGGCAAAGATGAGGCAATGATGTAATCAACCATGATCGTATTGAATGGTGGAGCAGGTTCGAGAGGCTAAATTGCCTACTAGGATAGTTCTTTCTTAGACCATAAGAACTATCCTGTCCAATTCCACCTTCTGGTCTGTAGCCCTGTAGGCAACAGCACCTCAAGCACAAATTTGGTGTTCTTGATTAATAAGGGATTAAGGAGATAAGGGGTTATGGGGACAAGGCAGGAGAATATGGATGAGGAACACATCAGCCAGGATAGAAAGGCGGAGCATACTCGATGGGTCAAATGGCCTAATTCTGCTCCTATATCTTATTGCCTTCTGGACACCGGAGCTGACACTTTCGTTTTCTGCCCATTTCGTCATACTTTATCTGGTATGTGTGGATGGGTGTTGCTGCAAAATAGGAACGGAATCATAGAATCCCTACAGGGTAGGAGGCCATTCACCCATTGAGTATGCACAGACCTTTTGAAGGAGCACTCCACCCATATCCACTGCCTGTCCACACCGCCATATCCCCGGATACTAAGGGGCAATTTATCATGGCCACTCCACCTAATCTGCACATCTTTGGACTGTGGGAGGAAACCAGAGCACCCAGAAGAAACCCACGCAGACATGGGGAGACGTACAAACTCCACAAAGAATTGAACCCGGGTCCCTGGCATTGCGAGGCAGCAGTGCTAACCAATGTGCCCCCGTGTTGCGTCTTTGGGAGAGATAAGAGATTGCAGAAGTTAAGATTGTACAGCTTTACCAGCCAGTTGCAAGTGTCATTTAGATCTACCTGTTTTTCCCGAGGTCAAAGGATGGGAAATTTACAGCAGTTAGTCTAGATACAACTGCCTGTGCAGGAGATTAATTTACTCGGAAGCAAGGAATCTAACGGGAATGGATAGCACCGGTTCATCATCATTGTGTCTCAGAAGGCTAACACCTCCCAGTGAAAGGCAGAGCAACCAAGTCATCTACATCAACTCATAAGGACTAAGTCACACATGTTCTGGAAATATTGCTAGCTACTAGCACCTAGACTTTAATCTATTTAATCGATTGGTCATCTAATATTGTTAATCTAGCCATTTAAAGAGTGTAATCCGACATTAATTTCATCAATTTATATTCTTATAATTAAACTGAAAATTTATAATCAGTTACACCTGAATCACTGTGATGTAATTGAACCAGTCTGGTTATCTAATTATTTACATACTTTTATGTTTCAGTTAGTGTACTATCCATGACTCTAACTTTAAGTTCATGATTGTTAAAATAAATAACTAATTCTATTGCTCAAGAGCTTGCGTGGAACCTGAGTGAGACAGAGCAGGGTGAATTTGGCATACTTATGGAAATTAACACCATATCTACAGGTACTGTGCTAAGCGACAACATATAAAAATGCAGAAAGGGAGAGGCCAAGAATAGTTCATACGAATACTTCCCCAGGCATTTGTAAGGTGGCAGGCGAACCACATCAGCTCTTGTCATCGTCTAATTTTCTTGCCTATTCTCTTTCTTGAGCTGTGGTGCAGTGGTACTGTCACTAGCCTAGTAATCCAGAGGCCTAGGATAATGCTCTGGGGACCCGGGCTCAAATCCTTTTGCACACAAAATCTGGAAGTAAAAGTCTAATCGCCATTGAACCATTGTCGTAAAACCCATCTGGTTCACTCATGTCTGTTTAGGGAAGGAAATCTGCCATCCCTACCTAATCCGACCAACACGTGACGCCAGACCAATGGCATGTGGTTGACTCATAAATGCCTTTGAAATGGCTGAGCAAATCGCTTGGTTCAGGGCAATTAGGAATGGGCAATTAATGCTGCCCAGCCAGCGATGCCCACATTCCAGGAAAAAAGTTGCATTTCTCTACATTGCATACAAATAGCTTATCCTGTTTAGGTTTGGATCCATCATTTTCATTAACTTTGCAAAGAAATGGACCTCTGGTGGCGGCCGTGGTGGAGTAGGTCACACATTTGATAGCTCCCACCTGTGATGGACTTTTGGACCTTTTTCTCCCGTTTTTCCCCGGATTTTATTGGATGAATCGGTGGAAAGCGAGAGGGTGAGGAGAAGTCCCTCTCCAGTGCAAGGAGAATTGGTCCAGAAGTGGCAGTGTGAGAAGACAGAATTTTACAAGAAAGACGCGAGCAGAGCCGGCAACGCGGGTAAGCATGGCGGAGAAGCAGGGCCGCGGGGGAGATGACAAAGTGGTCGACGGAGCAGCTGGTGAAGCATTTTGAAGAATGCTTCGCCAAGCTTAAGAAGGACACACTGATCAAGGCTTCGATTGATTAGGTGGTGCAGAATCAAGAAATCTACGGACGTGCGATCCAGGAGGTGAAGAAAAAGGTGTCCGAGCACGAGGAGTACATAACCGTGTTAGAGACCAAGGTGGAGATGATGAATGACCACCAGCAAAGAATGTAGGAGCAGCTGGAGGACTTGGAGAACAGGTCCAGGAGGCAGAACCTGAGAATCATCGGCCTCCGAGGGCAGTGAGGGATCGGATGCGAGGGCCTAAGTGACGAACATGTTGGAGAAGTTGATGGGGGCTGAGGCGTTCCCTCAGCCCCTGGAAGCGGATAGACGCAAAGAGCCCTCGCGAAGAAGCTCCGAGCGAACAAGCTGCCGAGGGCAAAGGTGGTATGTATGCACCGGTTCCCGGACACGGAACACATTCTGCGGTGGGCCAAGAAACAGCGGAGCAGCAGGTGGGAGAATTGTGAGCTGCGCATTTATCAAGACCTTGGGCACAGAGTTGACCAAGAGGCGAGCCGGGTTTAATCAGGCAAATATAGCCCTCTTTAAGAAGGGGGTGAAGTTCGGGATGCTGTACCCAGCACGTCTGTGGGTCACATACGAGGACCGGGAATTCTACTTTGAAACACCGGACGATGCATTGACTTTCATCAGGGAAAATAGACTGGATGTGAACTAAACACACTGGAGCCTTGGGGAGAGTATTGCAATGGAGATTTGTTGATAATCACTTTTGTGCTGGTTTGAATAAGGAGTGTTATGTGCAATATGGGGCTGTTTCGAGGTCTAAAGTTAACTTTGTTTTACTGGGAGCTGGATGGGGGGGCGGTTTCTGTGGTTGTGGCTCGCGTGTTTGCGCATCTGAGGGGGCTGAAGGCAGACATGGCAATGTTACAAGAGACACACCTAAAGGTTACAGACCAGACTAGATTGATGAAGGGGTGGGTTGGCCAAGTTTTCCACTCAGGGCTGGACCCAAAGATCAGGGGGGGCTGCGATTCTGATAAATAAACGGGTGGCATTTGAGGCAGAGAGAATCGTGTCAGACACGGGGGGCAGGTACATAATGGCGAGTAGGAAGCTGGAGGGGGTGCGGGTGGTACTCATGAACGTATATGCTCCGAACTGGGACGATGTGGAATTTATGAGGCGGGTGTTAGGTAAGATCCCAGACGGTCACATAACTTGATTATGGGGGGGGGGAGATTTTAACACAGTCATTGATCCAGAATTGGACCGGTCAAAATCCAGGTCAGGGAGGGTGCCAGCCACGGCAAAGGAATTGAAGGGGTTTATGGAACAGATGGGGGAGTAGACCCATGGAGGTTTGGACAGCCAAGAGCGAGGAAGTTTTCTTTTTTCTCCCATGTCCACAAGGTATACTCTCTGATCAACTTTTTTGTCCTGAGCAGGGCTCTAGCAACACTTTCTTCACTCGCGGGGTTTTACCTGCCGAAATAACCTTATTCACCCATTTAAAAAAGGCCCTCGGGATGAAGATGGGGGGCACTGAAAGACAAACAGAAATCTGGGGAGAACCGTCATTTTCATGATCTGTACACTCCCTGCCAGTGATTGTGGGAACATGTCCCATCTCTTAAAGTCCTCTTTCATTAGTTCTACAAGCTGGGATAGGTATAACTTATGCAGTGCCTCCCATTCCCAAGCCACCTGGATTCCCAAATATCGAAAGCTCCTTCCTACCATCCTAAACGGCAGCTCTCCCAGTCTCTTCTCCTGCCCTCTCGCCTGGATCACGATTTATATCCCGAAAAATTACCTAGTTACCCTAAGATCCGCGTACCTTCCCCCATCCCCTCCAACGGGTCTGAGATATACAAGATATACAAGAGCAAGTCATCTGCGTAAAACAAAACCCGGTGCTTCAACCCCCCCCTCCCCGAACCAGCCCTTTCCAGTACCTTGAGGCTCTTAATGCCATGACCAGTGGCTCTATGGCCAGAGCAAACAGTAGCGGGGAGAGGGGACACCCTTGCCTCGTCCCTCGGTGTAGTTTAAAATAACCCAACCTCAACCAATTCGTACGCACACTAGCTACTGGTGCCTGATAGAGCAACCGCACCCAGTTAATGAAGCCCTCACCAAACCCAAACCTTCCTAGCACCTCCCACAGATAATCCCACTGCACCCGATCAAAAGCCTTCTCCGCATCCATCGCGACCACCAATTCCATCTCCCCTCCTTCTGAGGGCATCATAATAACATTTAGGAGCCTTCGAACATTGGCAGTGAGTTGCCTGCCCTTTACAAACCCCGTTTGGTCTTCCCCGATCACCCCCGGGACACAATCCTCTATCCTTGTGGCCAATATCATAGCCAGCAGTTTGGCGTCCACATTCAGTAGAGAAATTGGCCTGTATGACCCGCATTACTCCGGATCCGTCTCCCGTTTCAGGATCAATGAAATCGAAGCCTGTAACATTGTTGGGGGGAGGACTCCCTTCTCCTTGCTTTATTAAATGCCCTCACCAGCAGTGGGCTCAATATCTCCAAAAACTTCTTATAGAATTCCACCGGGTATCCGTCCAGCCCCGGGGCCTTGCCAGATTGCATGCCCTTGAACCCCTCCATTATTTCTTCAATTTCAATTGGGGCTCCCAGCCCTTCCACCAGATCCTCATCCACCCTCGGGAAACTCAACTGACCTAAGAACTGCATCATCCCCTCCACCCCAGCCGGGGGTTCCTTTGCTGTAAAAGTCCTGAAACACCTCATTCACCCCCGCTGGGTCCAGGATCTTGATCCCACCTCTACTCTTTTACAAATTCCACCTGTAATCTCCGCCACTCCTTCAGTAACCCCGCGACCGGGGCTTCCGAGTATCTCCCCAACGAGCTTATCCCACTCGGCTCGTTCCACCTTTTCTCTGTGGGCCCATATCGAGATTAATTCCCCTCTGACCACTGCCCATTGCAGTCGGGGGGGGGGGGGGGGGGGGGGGGGCAAGTCCGGTGGTGGTGGTGGCGGCTCAGAGAATCTGGGGGCAGTGGAAGAGATATAAGAGAGTGGAGGGAGCATCGGTTTGGACCCCGATTTATGATAACCATCAGTTTGTACCGGATAGGCTGGATGGTGGGTTCCGGAGATGGCAGAGGGCAGGAATTAGGAGGATGGGGGATCTATTTATAGGTGGAAGCTTCCCCAGCTTGAAAGCCTTGGAGGATAAATTTGAATTGCCAGCAGGGAATGGAGTTAGGTATCTGTAGGTACAAGACTTTTGGAGAAGGCAGATTCCGGCCTTCCCGCTGCTGCCGCCACAGGGGATACAGGACAGAGTAGTCTACAGTACGTCGATGGGAGAGGGGAAGGTATCAGACATCTACCAAGAACTTATGGAATCGGAGGAAAGTCCGGTGGAGGAGCTAAAGGGCATGTGGGAAGACGAGCTGGGGGGAGAGATAGAGGCGGGTCTGTGGGCGGATGCCCTAAGCAGGATTAACACATCCTCATCTTGTGCCAGGCTTAGCCTGATACAATTCAAGGTAGTCCACCGGGCACACATGACGGTGGCCCGGATGAGCAAGTTTTTCGGGGTAGAGGACAGGTGTGCAAGGTGCGTGGGAAGTCCAGTAAATCATGCCCACATGTTTTGGATCGTGCCCGGAGCTTAGATGGTTTTGGCAGGGTTTCACTAAGGCAATGTCCACGGTACTCAAAACACGGGTGGTGCCGAGTCCAGAGGTGGCGATCTTTTGAGTGTCGGAAGAGTCGGGAGTTCAGGGGGTGAAAGAGGCCGACATCTGGCCTTTGCCTCCCTGGTAGCCCGGAGACAAATCTTATTAATGTGGAGGGACTCGAAGCCCCCGAGTGTAGAAACCTGGGTTAATGACATGGCTGGGTTTCTTAGTCTCGAGAAAATAAAGTTTGCATTAAGAGGGTCAATGTTAGGGTTCACCTGGAGATGGCAGCCGTTCGTTGACTTTCCCAGGGAAAATTAAAATGTCAGCAGAAGCAGAATTTAAAAAAAAAGGGGGCCAGACTCATTTTATTGTTTTGTTTGTGGGGGGTGAAGATTGTGATGGGGTGGAAATGTTTATTGTGCCATGTTTATGTCGCTGTTATTGTTATGATTATAAAAATTGCAAATACCCCAATAAAAATATTTTTAAAAATCTTTGCAATGAAATTACTCTTAATACAGTTGATGTGCACAGATGAGGTAAACTCAAAGTCAATTAGCACCATTTACAATGTTATGCAGTAGTTAGGACAAAATGTGTGATTGCAGAGTTCAATTTACAAGTGACAAGGATTTTCACTCAAGTCTTTCATCCAGCCAATCACATGACCTAGGGACTTGTGTCGAATAAATGCCAGTGCTATTTCTAAACAAAGCTACCAGGAGACTGTTTGGCCTTCAGAATGAATATTTAGCTCTAAACATGGATCAAAGTGAGATGTGACTCATCAACTGGAATCTTTTTAATATTAAACATTAAAAATAGACTTTGGGATATCCTTTGTCAGTAAGTTAAACAGAGTGGCAGAGAACTACACAAAACAGTCCCTACTAAATGCAGAATTAATTGATCTCAACCAGGAAAGTAGAGAGAAAACTACCTTTAACCTCAATTCTGGGTTTGGAGGTGGGAAACAACATGAAGAGAAATCAATCAAGCTTCAAGCTCCTGATCACTAGTGTTTAACCTCTGCTGTAAAGTGTACTGATGCTGTATAAGGAAATAATCATGTTGACATTCCACAGTTGAACAGCCTGCCTACAATCACTGTCTTAAGTTCAAATATAAAAGTTGCACTTATGGGATCATACCTCTGGATAAGTCATTACCTTCTGAAAGACGCAGAGAGAAAATTGGGGGAGGGTAGGGAAGAAAGGATGGAAAATTGGAAATAGTAGTTATGGAACCAGCAGCTTCAAAATGTTATCAAAGGCATTACCATACTTGTTTCTCAATTGGTATTACCTGTAAAATCTTAAGCATTTCACAAGAAGGGCAAAAGAAGAAAACGAGAAGGCTGTAGTACAGAAACCGGTCACTCAGCTCAATGTTTCTATGCAGTGTTAATGCGCCATGAGCTTCATCTCACCCGGTCAACATAACCTATTTCTTTCTCCCTCATGTACTTACTTAGCTTCCTCTTAAATGCATCTATGCTAATTGCCTCAACCACACCATGTGGTAGCAGGTTACACATTCGCACCACACAATTTCTCCATATTTACCCAATCTAACCCCTTCACAATTTTAAAGACCTCTATCAAATCTCCTCCTAAACTTCCCTTTTCCAACAAGAGACCTTCAGCTTATTCAATTTTTCCTAATTGTTGCATCCGCTCAATTCAGGGAACATCCTTGTGAATCTTATGCCAAGTAACTTGAATATCATTGCATTATCAAATCTCCATTCAGGTGCATGGTTCAAATTTCCAAAAGTCAGTCATCACTCAACTAAAATGTTAACAGTCCAGATTTTGCACTAATACCAGTGAGGTGATCGATATTTACATTATAGCGAGGCAAATCGGACACCTAATTCTGGCACCTGCACGTTCAAATGCAGAAATCAAAAGTTGTCACCAGAGATACCTAGCTTCTCCACAGGATGCACTGTTACATTCCTTGGCATTGAAATTACATCAATGGTGTGAACTTGCTGTACCTGCTTACCAGTTGCACACTAAAATTGACAGAAAGAATTTTGGCTGGTCTATTTAGGAGTATGTTCTAAATAGAGTGATAAGTGGTAATTACTGCTGAACAACCTCATTGGTTCTGCAAAAATAATCTTACAAGTGTGGAGTCTTATTCTCTGAGAAGACGACTCAAGATTATAAAAAATGTTTTGCTTTTTCTGTCTAATTTATCATTCTCTCTTTATCCTATCTATATTATATATATTTGTGGGGAGGATTATGTCGAATTTCTAAAGGACATAGACAAGTTGGTGGATTTGGTGTGCAGTTGGCAGATGAAGATCAATGCAGAGAAATGTGAAGTGATCATTTTGATAAAAAGAACATGGAGAGACAGTATAAGGGGGTGCAAGAGCAAATGGACCTGCATGCATATGTGTCTAAATCATTGAGGATGTCAGGTCAGGCTGAGAGCTGTTAATAAAACATATGGTATCCATGGTTTTGTTAATAAGGGCATAGAGTAAAGGACCAAGGAAATTATGTTGAACTTGTCTACGTTACTAGCTTGGCCTCAGCTGGAGTATTGCATCCAGTTCTAGGCGCTGAACCTGGGGAAGGATGCGAAAGCAGTAAAAATTAAGAAGAATGGATCCCGGGATGAGGAGATTTAGTTATGAAGATAGATTAAGAAGTTAGGACTACTTTCCTTAGAGAAAATAAAGCTGAGAGGAGATTTGATAGTTATTCAAAATCATGAGGGGCCTGGACACAGTAGTGGAGATAAACTGTTCCTTCTCGAGGAAGGATTGAGAATTAGAGGGCACAAATTTAAAATAATTAGCAATTGTGAT
The DNA here is from genome assembly GCF_047496885.1 of Scyliorhinus torazame. NCBI lineage: Eukaryota > Metazoa > Chordata > Chondrichthyes > Carcharhiniformes > Scyliorhinidae > Scyliorhinus > Scyliorhinus torazame. Next base: position 339,765,194 of record NC_092708.1, read on the forward strand.
AGGAGGAAAAACATTTTCCCGCAGCAAGTGGTTAGGGTCTGGAATGCTCTGCCCATGAGACTGGCATAGGCAGGATCAATTGAAGCATTCAAAAGAGAATCAGACTGTTATCTGAAAATAATGTGCAGGGTAGAAAAGGTGGAAGAATGGAACAAGGAAGAGTTGTTCATTTCAAGTGTCGGAACAGGAAAAGTGAATTAAAGGCAATCTATCCTGAGTAGCCTACAAAATCTATGGTGGTGGGGTGGTGGCTCTGCGGAAAGAAGTGAGAGATAAACATTGAACATCAATGTTCCCGCCAACTGGGAAATCCAGGCCAGTATAATCTCTTCAACTGATCACTTGAATTAATCCACTCTTACCAATAACAAAATAGAGCATTTTAATTCAGTGCAAAGTTTTCCTTAATTTTACTGAGTGCCAAGGGCAGCAAGGTGGCACAGTGGTTAGGACTGCTGCCTCAAGCACCGAGGACCTGGGTTCGACCCCAGTCCAGAGTCACTGTCCGTGTGGAGTTTGCACATTCTCCCCGTGTCTGCGTGGGTCTCACCCCCCCCCAGCCCAAAGATGTGTAGCGTAGGTGAATTGGCCATGCTAAATTGCCCCTTAATTGGAAAAGAACCGGTTACTCTAAGGGGGCTGGTTTAGCTCAGTGGGCTATTCAGCTGGTTTGTGATGCAGAACAAGGCCAGCAGTGCGGGTTCAATTCCTGTACCAGCTGAGAATTCTGAATTCTCCCTCTGTGTACCCGAACAGGCGTCGGAATGTGGCAACTAGGGGCTTTTCACAGTAACTTCATTGTAAGCCTACTTGTGACAATAAAAGGTTATTATTATTTTAAAATATTTAAGTAATAAATGCCTGAGAAGTGATAATTAGAACTAATTCAGGAAATAGAAAAATTCACACTGGTGCATTCATGGGATTTTTAGGTTACGGTACACTGTTGGGACGGTGGACAGGGAACTTGACTTTACACATAAACTGGACATTCTTGATGCTGGGTTACCAAAGTGCAGAAGCATGCCATTTCCCATCACAGACATCCTTTGCTGTCATAACTAAAGAGAAAAATACAGATCTTGGATGCCTACCTGCTCTGGTGGTTCAATGGTTATCCAAGCAGGCAGCATCATGCTGGGGTTCAATGGTTGTGTCCCCACACGGAAGTAAATCATTCCATCAACATCACAAGCCCATACATGTTGACCTCCACATGCTAAGCTTGCTAGTTTTATACTTCCTGCAGGAGAAAAAAATCTTTTAGAAACAGAAGGCATCAGAGAAAGTAAAGCTTCTGAAAAGAGGCTTTAGGTTAGAAATATGGTTGGTAGTAACGGTGAGTGATTATTTCCATGTATCAAGTTTTACCCCCGTCATCATCCGAAGGGATTGGACTAAAAGAGGGTGGAGTTGACTCCTTCCACCTTTGGAATGGGAAGTTAAATTTGTGCGCTTGTGTGAGAGAGAGAAGAGAGAGAGACTGATTGCAGTTAACTTGCATCACTTCTGTATACATTCCTCCCTATCTCAGTCTACAGCTAATTTTAGAAAAGCATCATGGGCGAAGCTCCTGTACAACGCTCCCATGGCGAGTGTACGGACAAACAACACCAGCTCCCAGTACTTCCAGCTGCACAGGGGCACCAGGCAGGGATGCCCGCTGTCCCCGCCGCTGTTCGCCCCAGCGATTGAACCATTAGCGATTGCGCTCAGAACAGCAAAGAGCTGGAGGGGGATCCAAAGAGGAGGCAGAGAGCATAGAGTCTCGCTCTACGCGGATGACCTGGTCCTCTACATCTCAGACCCACAAAGCAGCATGGAAGGAATCATCGCGCTCCTGAAAGAGTTTGGTGCCTTCTCGGACAACAAACTCTACATAAGCAAAAGCGAGACTTTCCCGGTGAACCCGTAAGGAGGAGGGGCAGCACTGGTGGGACTGCTGTTTAAACAAGCCCGACACAAATTCCGCTACCTGGGGATCAAAATCGTTCATGACTGGATGGGGGTCCACAAATGGAACCTGACCAGTCTGACAGAGGAAGTAAAAAAGCACGTGCAGATATGGAACACACTCCCACTCTCCCTGGCGGGAGAGTATAGACGATCAAAAAGAACATACTGCCCAGGTACCTCTTCCTACTAAGATCCATCCTGACCTATACCCCCAAGGCCTTTTTTAATTCACTGGACAGATTAATCATGGTGTTTGTAAAGGGGGGGGGGGGGGGGGGTGGGGGGGATGCTAGGATCACAAAGAAGGTCCGACAGAAAACAAAATCCAGGGAGGCGCTAGCCCTCCCAAACCTACAGCTGGGCAACGACAGCGGAAAGAGTGATGGAATGGATAAAGGAGCCAGAAGCTGAGTGGGTGCGTGCAGAGGAGGCCTCCTGCAAGGGGACCTCTCTCCGGGCCCTCGCCACAACGGCACGCCCATCCCCACCCAAGAAACACTCCAGCAGCCGAGTGGTGGTAGCCACTCTCCAGACTTAGAGCCAACTACGGCAGCAATTCGGACTGACTGAAATGTCCGACAAACCCCCCATCTGCAATAACCACAGGTTCACAGCAGCACGCACCAACGCCACCTTCAAAAGGTGGAGACAGGACGGTGATGGGGGGGGGGGGGCATTGACAGTCAGGGATCTATACACTGACGGTAGGGTCACAACACTGGATGAACTGATGGAGAGATTCCAGCTAGCTAAAGGCAAGGAACGCAGATACCCGCAGCTTAAAGATTTCCTACGGAAGGAGACATACCCACGACCACCACGACACACGTTATTAGAAGAGCTACTGGACGCAGACATCCGAGGCAGAGGGAACTGCAGTGACATGTACTAGTGACTGCTAGAGAATGCCTACACCTAACTGGAGGCAACAAGGAGGAAATGGGAGGAAGACTTGGGTTCGAAATAGGGTGGGGATTCTGGAGCGAAGCACTGCACAGGGTCAACTGCACCTCCACATGTGCGAGGCTCAACCTAACGCAGCCATAAGTGGTACATAGAGCCCACTTAACAAGAATTCGAATGAGCAGGTTCTTCCTGGAAGTGGAGGATAGATGTGAATGGTGCCAAGGAGGCCCAGCTAACCAAGCCCACATGCTCTGGTCTTGCACCAAACTTGCTGGGTACTGGACAGCCATCTTTGAGGCAATGTCCAAAGTGGTGGGGATGAGGGTGGATCCATGCCCGAAAGTGGCGGTCTTTGGGGTATCAGACCAGCCAGATCTCTTCATGGGGAGGAGGGTGGATGCCCTCGCCTTTGCCTTCCTGATCACCCGCCCTAGAATCCTGCTCGGCTGGTGGTCAGCAGCACCACCTAAAGCTGCAGACTGGTCTGTTCAACCTATCGGAATTTCTCCAAATGGAGAAAATCAAATTCGTCACCTGTGGGTCGGAAGAGGACTTCCACAAACATGGGAGCCATTCACCCAACTGTTCCGGGACCTGTTCGTGGCCAACACATAATTAAATAAGTAGCCAGGAAGAAATAGCCAGGACAAGATAGAAAGAGGAAAGCGAGGTAGGACCCGGGGGAAGGGGTGGGGGGCAAGGTGAGGTAGCAAAACCCAGCAAGAAAGAATGGGAGGGGGCAGCAATGAAAGGGGGGGGGGGGTGAATAGGGAGAGAGGGGGGGGGCTGGGGTGGGGAGAACAAAAAAGGGGAGCCAGAAGGGGAAAGAGATAAGAGAACAAAAACGGGGGAAGAGCACAGGGAAAGACAGCAATGGCAGCAACCACAGCACAGCGAGAGAACGCAAAGAAAAACAGGAAGGAGAAACGTGCAATGACCGATGCAGAGGCAACTGCACAAACGAATGTTTGCTGAAATAGCCAAGCCCTACAATTAACATTTACACCAAGCTGATGATGAGTTATTCATAGCAAAATGAAAAAGGTGCCCCTGAAACAAGCAATATAAATGAAAATAGCTTCAACTTCGTGACATTTAAAAAATCCAGTTTTCCTCAGAAAAGGCATGTCCCAGATACCAGAAATTAAAGATTAGTTAGCTTTATAGTACTGAAAATAAAAATGCTGTACAGTGTACCTTAGCTAATAAAGCAGACTCAATTAAACATTTTATTTGTATTGCGTAGAAAGCCAAAGCTATCTTTCCAATGCAACACATTCTATATATAGGCTTGGCCTGTTGTGTTGGTTTAATTTAGAGGGCGTTGATTAAATAGATTGAATTGAATGAACCCTCTTCAATTTCTTTAAAATATAAATCCTTCTATAGTAACAAAATAAAATTACTACACTGATGGACGCTTCATGCTACGAATCCTAAAATAGACATTATCCTGTACAATATTCCAGATGATTTAACTGGAGGCCGTGTCTCCAAAGCTACATACAGCTAAATATTTCAAGGTTAACATTCCAACAGCAGCACAAGTCCTTACATCTTCTTCTGGAATGTTTTGTCAACTATACAAGTGTGTAGAGTGAATTGGTTAGCAAATATAAAACAGAGATGTATAAAGAGTGTATATTTTCTTTCTTTCATTGGATGTTTGAGGGTAAATCAACATCTGACATAAACAATGTATTTTTAGTGACATGAAAAGCAAATCACTTAATTAGCTGGTTTAGCACAGTGGGCTAAACAGCAGGCTTGTAATGCAGAACACGACCAGCAGCACGGGTTCAATTCCCGTACCAGCCTCCCCGACAGGCGCCGGAATGTGCCGACTAGGGGCTTTTCACAGTAACTCCATTGAAGCCTACTTGTGACAATAAGCGATTATTATTATTATTAGTGGCCCTTAGAAGTAGTTCATGCTTTCACTGGTGTAGTTGATGTCGATGCACAGTGGTTTCAATGTCAGTCTTGTTTGCTGAAGATAAATGCTGATTTTTTTTTTAAAAAACAGGTAAACTTTTATATATTATCTTATGGTTTTAGAATATTTCAAAATGGTTCCCAACTGCGAAGAGGGTATTTTAAAAAATATATTTCTACGATCTTCTGTGGAGGGAGGGAGGGACTCTATCTTAATTAAACTGAAGACAGCTGGGCTGCAAGTTTTAGGACATCAAATCGTCTAGGTGCGAAAGGCAGGCATTTTACATGATTAGGGCAGAGTTGTGGCTGCACAGGTAAATAAGTCATGGCTAGAAATTTGCATTAGGAGATAAAGAAGATTTGTTGCATTTCGTTGTTAAATTTCAAACAAAAGTTAAAAAGGGTTTAGAACTGGGAAGGGATCATAGATAAATAAGGCAAAGATATTAAATTTTACTTTATTTGAAATTGGTGACTATTAGGAGAACATAAGAGTTTTATTTTCAAAAGAGAATAAGGACAATGGGAAAAGATGAAAGATAAGAAAAACATTTAAAGAGAGGTTAGGAGCAGTGTTAGGGATGGCCGTATGAGGCCTTCTGAAATGTGCTCTATACTAGCAGAGGGCGCTAGCAGAGAGCAAGAGCAGCCTTGTGACATCCTTTCCCTACAGCAACAGTGGGATGCGCCTTCTGGAAATATTACTGTACCTTTTTAAAATAGATTCAATATCTATAAGGACTGTTGCCTAAAGAGATGTATAGTTTTGAGTATAACAAAGAAATAATCTTTTGGGGGGAATGTTCTGGAAGGCTAATTTTAACTGCATAGATGTAATTGTGTGTTTATGTTTTCTTTTGTTGGTAAATGTTTTAATTTAATATCTGTACAAGTGTTACTAAAATTTGTGGCTCCTGACTTCAGAACACATACCTGCTCATAGTAAAACACAAATAGAAAATAATTGTGATGCCCTTCCAAGTTTCCCTTTGGGATTTTGTTTGCATGGCACTTACCAGATCACAACACCAAGCGAATAACTGCTTTTGAAGAGCAAACATTTTAGATGAATGAATCAGTTATTCTATGTACAGCTAGGTCCCACAAATTTAAATCAAATAAATTGAAATTAAATGAAATGAAAATCGCTTATTGTCATAAGTAGGCTTCAAATGAAGTTACTGTGAAAAGCCCCTAGTCACCACATTCCGGCGCCTGTTCGGGGAGGCTAGTACGGGAATTGAACCCGCGCTGCTGCCCTTGATCTGCTTTACAAGCCAGCTGTTTAGCCCACTGTGTTAAACCAGCCCCTGGTGGGCAAGTCAGTTTTAAAAGCATTGGTTGAGGGAAGAATTAATTATTGTTCTCGGAATAGTGCTAGGGAATTGTTTGCATGCACCTCAAACCAAAGTAAGCAGACAAGAGTTTTTAGAACTTTTCAACCAAAACATAGTACCTCTGGCAACGCTGACACTTAGGCCAATGATGTAAAGATTATTTTGGTATGAGGAATTCAACCCTCCATTTTCTGACTCAAGTTATGCCATCAACTGAATGATGTTCCAGCTATGAATAGATCCAAGTATGTACGTGCATACATACACACGCACGCACAAATAAGCATGCATGAAATTCTCTCTCCCTCTCTGTCATGCATTGATCTTACTTTAAGTGAATTCCTGGTCAGTTTAGACACGTGTAGTGCTGAGTTTTCCTTTTCCATATTTACGTAAAGAAATGTTAGAGCCCTTTTAGAATTGGCTTATTTCTAAGTGCTTATACTAACACTTAACCTAATCAGATTACTGTAACAAAATGACAGACGAGGTCTCACAATTGCTTATGAAAGAGTCAATTTAAATTACAAAGAATGTAAAAAAGCCCTTGGTGTATATTAGACACCCTGCCATTTAGATTTTTTCACACAAGATTACCGCATCAGCAGTTATCAAAATGTCATATGGCACAGACTTTGGATATCGCTGGAGCAATCACATGATGACACAGCTGTTAAAATGTTTTTTGATTTTAAACAACGTCACCATGATCCAAAACACAGGGTCAGATAACACCTACTCTGCATTGCTGTTTTCATTTTCCATCCAAGGTATGTTCTAACATACAATAAACTCGTGATAGAAGAATATCCATGGACTCTTCCACCTACAATTAAAATAGTCAACATGCCAACGATACTTGCATTATTTTCATGGTTGCTATTTCTATTGGTACATTTGAGTATAATGTTGGAGATTATGGATTAATTTATGAATTCAACGTAGCAAGGATCACGCCAAATCTTTGCTTGACTGGTTGAAGAGGTAGTATTATGTAAGAGGAGGCCAGGAAAAAGCTATGGAACAAAGTCTGTCAAGACTACTTCAGGATTATTTGAAGATGACAGGGTCCTCTCATAAGTACCTCAAACAATAATGAATCAAAGTAATGAGTTTAAGCTTATGAAAAACAAACGTTCCAATTTTGCTTTTTGAACACCATTTTTAATGGTTATACTAAGCTACCCACAAAGTGGCCCATGTCCATCATAATTAAGTATGTATATTTAAGTTGCATAGCTTGGGGCTAACAATGACTCTTAGCAACATCACTATGAACTAAGGACCTGCCTTCGGCTAGAATCCTCTCAGATTATGGACCAGCAGCAATTCAACTCACTAATATTTACATAGTCACTATTAACATGGAAGACAGAAATTGTCAAATATATTGACCTGCTTTTTATAGGCAACTAGTAAAATGTATTTGTTATTACAAGCTGTTTAATTGTAAAGATAATAAATAGCCAAACATATGCAGTGCAATAACTGTGAAGTATCTAGTAAGGTCGAGTATTTTCCAGGTGAAAACAGCCCAACAAAACATGTTCGAGCTTTTCTAATATCCTAGCAAATGTGCAAAATTATAAGCGAGTCTGTTTTTGATCCGTTGTAAACAGAATGTGGTCCCATGTTAAAGATGTTATAATTTGGATCCCAAGTGATCATGGAGTTCAATGTAGCCAAACAGATCTCAGCTCTTTGTCAGAACTTGCAGAGTTGCATTATTAAAATTCCAACGTAGTGAGTGCGTAGGCTGGGGAAAAGAGCAGACATGTTTGGACATAAACTGAATGCAAGAGGACACCTTATGTGATGCAACTGCTCAACAAATAAAGGAAAAACATTGCTGTAACAAAATGATGTTTTAAAAAAATAACCTTACCCAACTGTGTAAGATCCAGTCTGGTCCAGTGCATACCACTTGGGCAGTTTTCTGACAATGTCCTTATATGTATTTTGCCCTTCATGTCCAGGCCCCATACCGCATCGTGGTTGGCAGAAATCTGTACCATCTCAATGTCTGGAGGTAATTGTATAGTAGAGGGCCGAAACTCAGGATTCAGATCGTTGATGCAAAAGAGATCCTTGTTGCTTTGACCAAGCCACAGAAAACTTCCTGCAGAAAAAATATACAAGAAAATAATCTTTTTAATACAGCCCCATGATCCAATTATCCAATGAGCTCAGATGCAAACAAAAAGCAACATGGAGATTTCCATAAATTAGAGAGACACTTGTAACATGGAAGGATCAATCAGGGAAAACAGTAAAGGAATCTGTCATTTACTAATCTGTGCAATGCAAATCAATCATTTTGAAATAAATAAAACTTTTGAGTTATTGTTCTGATTTTGTTTATTTTAGAATTTAATCATTTTGAAGATAAAAAGCTTTTATAGCAGGTTAATAATTCCCATCACACCCACACATTTTACAGCACCGTAAGAGAATGGAGCCAGAGTTAATTGCAAGGAAAGAAGTTTCAAAAGTATAGAAACAGGAATAGGTCAATCAGCCCCTGGAGTCTATTCCACCATACCATTAGATCATGTGTCACAGACACCTGGTCAGCCCTCAACAACGGTTAAGATACTGAACCAGACACGTAACTTTTTTTTAAAGTTCTAAGACTGCATAAAGATCAATCCGCTCCAGGGCTCGTCTTTTTTAATGAACAAAACTTTATTAAAACAAAAGAAAAGAAGATAATGTTAACTTTTACTTCACAGTTCTAACACTGACAGTTCCCATTAAACATCACTCTAACACAGCTCTCTTTCCACATACACAGACAAGGAAAGATGATTCTTGTATTTATGAAGCCATTTTCTCCCAAACATTATGATCTGCAGGGGGTGAGAGACACAATGTTACCATGGCGCATATACCCGTGCACAACCAGGTACCATGGGCTACATGGTGGCCCCGGTTGGCACCGCACGCCCCAGCCACGCAGGCCACCCTGCACCCCCGCCCTGTCGGTGCCCCTGCTGCCAGGGCCACTGTTTGATGGCACTGCCCTCTCTGGGGGCTGCCGTTGGGGTAACCCTGGGTGGTCCCCCCGATGGGTGTCGCCGGTTGGGTGGGGTGGCCGGGGTGCGGTTCGGCACCCACCCATACGACCGTTAACCCTGCGTTTACCCAGCGCAAGGGGTGGGTGGCCAACATGATGGCCACCATAATGGTGCCCGTTGCGCGAGACCCTCCCTGTCACATCGGGGGCACCCGACTGTTCGGCCTGTCACTCTCTACCTCCGCAGAAAGCACGGCCGATGTCTGTTACGGGAGCCCACTGCCCCCCCACGCCAACCCATAACTCCTCCCGCAGACGCCTCAGCCAGCACGCCGGTATCACAATTTTCTATAGGTGGTTAGAACCACACCATCAGGGCTTCAGCTTATCCAGGCCGCAGAATTGCTCAGGCTCCAGAGAATCGGTCGTCAGGGCACCTGATGCGATTCTCCGGGCTGCGCGGCAGGTGCCACGATTCTGTCTACTTGGGGAGTCCGGAGAATCAGCATCAAAGCCGATTTCGGTGTCGGAGCCGATTCTCCGGCCGATCGAGTTTTGCAATTTCGGCTGGAGTTGCAGAGAATCCAGCCCCAGAACTATGCCATTCATATACAACGACTTTCCATTGAATGACAAATGGGTCATCAGACTCTAATAGTATAATGTCTGGTCATGCAGGAATGTCCTGAAAGACAATGGATTTCAGGTGAATCACCTGATGAATTTCCTAACGAGTTTCAGTTTGAATGGGACCATGGTTCCCAACCAGATGTGGGCGTATCCCTTTGAGTCCAGGCTAACAGTATTTTCCTTCAGTCTATTTAACCTTTAAATTGCCTGCTACATTTTGGACCCCCTTTTCTGGATCCAAGTTTCTAATATCACCCCCCATCTTGACACGAGATGATTTGTATTTCAATTCCATTTACTCCGGTGGTATTGCCATCATAAAGCTTTGAAGAAATAATAGAGGCACTGACGGGCATTGAATTTTTCAGTCTAATTTATGCTCTAGCAGGCCTTGATCAACAAGGGACTGCTAATTTAGAATTTGAATTTATGCATTCATGCAACCATTTCTATATTGTGTCTGAAAGGGGGGTTCTATGGCCAAGACAACATTATCCAGTTTTGCCATTCTATTTGGATTGACAATGATTTATGTAGGTACAACATAATCGCTTTCTATAGCAAACACCATCTGAAATGCTTACAAATCTCAGATGAAATCAATAGATTTTTGGGGGAAATTTAAGAATATCTGACGTAAGCAATTTTAACACCAGTTTTAAAATTAGGTTTTAGAAGCAATAAATCATGTTTTGGGAGGTTCTGAAGTTACTAAATTTGTATCTGAGGATTACTTGGCGGATTAATTTACCTGGGGCTGTTCAGAAAAATTGAGGCTCATGGTAAACTACCTTGCTGATTCTAGAACTGGGTTGGCAGTTCTAAGGAGCCATCAGTGGTTCTGAATAGAAAGGACAATCTGGAAAAGTTTCTATTTTATCCATTCATTGGATCTGGATATCACTAGCAAAGCTAGCATTCATTACCCTTTACATTGTTTGATGAACTTCTTCAGAGAGCAATTTTTACATTCCCCGGCACTATTCACAAATGATAGAGATGGGTACATTATCAAATTTTACTGTGACATATCATTTAGGGGTCAAATTAATTAATGCAAAAAAAGTACAAAGGAAATGGGTCATACTTTCGAATGGATTGACATCTGAGAGATTGGGAAAAATCCAATCATCAGGTGTCTTTTCCTTGAGGGCACTAGAGGATCTGGGAGGGCTTCACCAACCCAACTGATATCAATAAGATTAAACAATAAGATCGAAGGAAATAATATAGAAATGGCATGTAGTACCCACCAGTCATGGAAGGTATCCAGTGAACTGGTAGACATTGAATTTTTGCACTCAAAGGTCACACATGCCTATTGGCAAAGGTGGAAAAGGAAAAAGGATTTTGATGCGTTTATTGAACATTCACTGAAAATACCCAGTCACTGTGATGCTGTAAGCAATATGACTAATTAAATGATGGAATACACCAGAAGAATGTAATTGTAATTTAGAAGCAATTGTTATAAATCATGCAAAAATGTTAGTAAGTTTACATGTAGAACATGTGAAAGCTTGGACACCTTGGGCGGGATTCTCCCCTACCAGGCAGGGCGTGGGGTCCCGGCGCCGAGGAGTGGCGTGAACCACTCCGGCGTCGGTCCGCCCCAAAGGTGCGGAATCCTCTGCACCTTCAGGGGCCCACAATGAAAAATGGGTTTTGAAGAGATTGTCCCGCGCTTGGGAGCAATCAATTGCAGGCAAAACCTCATTTATAAGACCCGATGAAGAGCAAGCAGAAATGAACCCAGTTAAAGCACACCAGAACCCCGCATGGGTAAATGAGGGCAGGAACCACCAACCCCAGCCAAAACCTCAAGAATGTTATAATTATGGACAGCTAGGACACTTTGCACGAGAGTGCAATGCGCCTCAGAAGCAGCAGAGAAACCAACAGACAGGCACCCTAAACAAGAATAGGGCAAAGCCGATCCATAACGTGAGCGCCTGTTCAGAGAGTACAGACATGAACGGTGTTCGGGCTCCCCAACTTGGGTCTGCGACACCCTTTGGGACAAGTCCGGTGGACCGCTAGTAGCAGGCAAAGTTCGGGGACAATCCGTGGAATTTCTTTGGGACACAGGAAGGTCCCGCCCCACACTCAATTCCTCCACGATGGTCCAGCGAGACACGTGGCCCACAACAGGCACCATTACACTCGGCGGCTTTACAGGCCATTTACAACAGGGACACATCACAGCCCCTATAGCAACACAGATAGGGAACATTGCAACCAAGCACCCTGTAGTTTTAGTTGATCTGCCCCAGACAGCAGAACATATCCTTGGGATCGATTTCATGAGCTCCCATAACCTTTCTTTTGATCCAGTTAACAAGCGTGTATGGAAAATGGCAAAGGCAGCACGAGCCCCCGCCACGCTCACAGTAGGAGAATACGTAAATAGGATTTGCTCAGGAGGAGACTTCTGATTCGACCCTCGAGCCATTAGTGCAGACAAACAAGTTAGGGCAGTCCTGCAGGAACATAAAGCAGCATTTGCACAGCACAAGCACGACTGTGGCAGTTTGACTGGCTTTGTGAACATTACAGGTCCCCAGAAGCAGTATGGATTTTCCCAGGAAGCAGAGAGAGAAATCTCCAAAGTAATGGAGAGTTTGTTGGATCAAGGCATACTCAGATCAGTAGCCTCCACAAACAACACACCAATTTGGCCCGTCAGGAAACCGGATGGATCATGGCGACTGACCATTGATTACCGGGAACTGAACAAAGTAACCCCAGCAGCAGCCCCCACTGTAGCCACGAGTCCCGAGACCATGCTCAAACAGGGGCTCCAGTCAAAAGTTTTTTCGGTTTTGGACATTAGTAATGGCTTCTGGTCCATTCCATTGGCTAAAGCGTGCCAGTAAAAATTCACCTTTACATTCCAAGGGAAACATTACACATGGACGTGCCTTCCACAACTCCCCCTCCATATTCCACCGACAGCTGACAAATGGATAAGCAAAATTTTCCCGTCCTGATTGTCCGGTCCAGTATGTAGACGACTTGTTACGACAGACAGACACAAAGGGAGAGCACATTTTGCTTCTCGCTGAACTCCTAGCACTCCTAAAAGAAATTGGTTGTAAAGTCAACCCCAAGAAGGCCCAGATTCTGAAAGAAGAAGTGATTTACTTGGGAACAGTGATCACTCATGGTAAATGTGAGATCGAGCACAAGAGAATTGACTCGATCGTCAAATTGCCCCTTCCCCACAATGTCTCAGCCCTCTGGTCATTTTTAGGACTGGTTGGCTACTGCCGAAACCATATTGACGGTTTCGCCACTAAAGCAGCTCCCTTTTCCGAACTTCCCAAGAAGCAGGCACCTTGGGAATGGCTTCCACAGCATACAGATGCAGTGGACGCTTTAAAAAGAGCACTCAGCACAGCTCGCGCACTACAGGTCCAAGATCCACATTCCCCGTACGCTACAGAGGTAGCAAACACCGACCGAGCCCTTTCGGCTGTGCTCCTCCAGGAAAGCCACGACCAGTTACGCCCCATAGAATACGCCTCACGCATGTTAGACCCCGTAGAGCAAGGATTTTCTACCTGTGAAAGGCACCTGCTCGCAGTTTTTTGGGCAGTACAATACTTCGCCTACATTACAGGACTCAACCCCATCACCATCCTCACAGAACACACACCGACACAGCTATTGTTAGACGGCCGACTTAAAGATGGCACAGTCAGCCAAATCGCGCAGCCCGTTGGACCCTTCTTTTCCAGGGACGGACATCACAGTAAAATGAACCAAGACCCACACCTTCCTTGCCGATAATTTGCAGTATGCAGGCACCCCTCACGAATGTGAGATCACCACTAAACAGAACACAGGCCCATTTATTCCTAAAATGTCTCCCAGAAAAACAGGTAGTACACCCCAGAGACACCAGCCCACAGACACGTGCGCACCCCTGAAGATATATGTGGATGGCTCATCCACAGTGTTAAATGGAGAAAGAATTACCGGTTGCAGTATATATGTAGAGGACGCGCAGGGACGCGCCCTAGATGAAATTTCCTTAAAGTTGCCAGGACACTTAGGCTTGCAGGCAGCAGAGCTGGCAGCAATTGCATATATTGTAGACCACCCAGACTCGTTCCCGACCCAGGCATTTACTCAGACAGCTTGTATGTCTGTAATAGTTTGACAGAGTTCCTACCACTCTGGGAAACAAGAGGATTTGTTTCCGCAGACGGTAAACCCCTACCCTCAGCCCCATTACTCTGCCATATCTTAGAGACAGCGAAGGATAGGAAATACGGCATAATTAAGGTTCGCAGTCATCACCGTTCTTCCCCCCCTGGAAACCTTAAAGCAGACGCCCCAGCGAAGGCAGGCTCCAGGCATGGTTATTTCTGGAACACCCCCGAAAGCACCCCAGTACACGCAGTTCAGGTCTCACAGACCAACATTCAGGATTTAGCGAAGGCCCAGAAAGAGGACGAGAAACTCAGGGAAGTTTTAAAGGGAACCTTCCCAGCCCCGTACGACAAGTTTAAAAACGCAATCACCACACACGACGGTGTGATTTTAAAGGATGGCATATATATAGTTCCCAGCCAGGACAGGAACCAGATCATTTGTCAGTTCCATGACAATCATGGACACCAAGGAATTGAACCCATCGTAGCCCACCTCAGACCACTTTGCTGGTGGCCTGATTTGTCCCAGAAAATAGTTCAGAGGAACTAGTTTGTCACCAGAACCTTGTTAAAGGTACAAGTTTATCCCAGTGAGACTTGGAACCAGGAAGTAACAGAGCAAGGCCTGTTTTGACAAAACAGTACACGCCACTGAGTTTACAGTAGGGCAACAAGTTATGCTTTCCCTTTACAACCCCAGTTCATTCCTCTCCCCAAAATTTTCCGGACCGTACTCCATTTTGGACAAAGTCAGCCCCTCAGTATACAAAATAACCTATCACAATGGTAAGTCTGCATGGTTTCATATAAACCAGCTCAAGGCTTATGGCTCGCTGAATAACCACACACGCCACATCCTGCTCGCAGCAGCAGATGATCACGCCCCGCCCACAGATGACGTATTCCTACCCTCCCCCAACCACTCCAGCCTGCCCTCAGACACGACTTCACCTCCGCCCCTAGAGGCACGACTCCGCCTCTCCCTTCCCTCAACCAGCAGCGACAGCAACAGTGATAGCGATCACAATGACGACAGCCACAGCGCACCACGTTACGACTACACCCCTACACCAGGCCTCACTCCCAGCGAATCTGAGCATGATTCCACAGACCCATTTGAAATCACTAATATCAAAGCCCCTGATCCAGACCCACCACCCGACGATTACGGATTAAAGCACAGTACCTCCAACCTCGACACACGATTCTGGCACCGAGACAATTCGTTCAGGCTCATCCGGAATGATGAGATGGACCCCAATTCGCCCCAAGCAGCTTTAGCACGGTTACTACAGACAACAGTTTGGCAGCCGGGAGAAGATGATGACTTAAGAGTCTGACTCCAACCAAACAAATCCCTTTGCGACCCTGTTCGCTATTGAGCAGTGAGGTGTCCAGATGATAGAGAAAAAAGGAACCGATGGAGAGATACGGTGTCCTTTCTGATGGAACCTGCACCATGTTTGTTGAATGTTTGTTCGTTAGTGTTATCGTTAAGTGTTGTGTGTAAACTTGGAAAGTTTTTCACGGCCCCACGTCACCACTCCTTTAACGCCCCCTGGCTGTTAATGGAACAAGTTTGTCCCAGACAATAGTTCAGAGGAACTAGTTTGTCACCAGAGCCTTGTTAAAGGTACAAGTTTGTCCCAACATTAGTTCAGAGGAACTAGTTTGTCGACAGAACCCGACTCATAGTTGCTCTCCTAATTCGAGAGGCAGCCCCCACAACGACCACATTCTTACCCATTCTTGCCGGTTGCTCAGGCAGTGGAGAAACGGCATTGGTCTCCGTCCTGCCTGAGGACCCCCCCTCTGGTCAGCTACGCTCGGGTAGAGCACATATGGCATTGATCACCGTCCTACCCGGGGATTCCACCCATTTCTTACCCGCCGCGGCCCATACGCACCCCATTTTGGCTCGTTACGTTCAAAATTCTTTTGTTTGGTTTTGGCAACCCTTAGGTTGCTTCCCTATGCTATTTACATCCTCAAACACTGGGATGGTAAATCACACAGGCTGCGAGACGGCTCGCAGTACGGTAGTATTTTTCTTAGATGTCTTGTCCAAATATTCGGTTTTAAAAAAACGAGGGAGTCACAGATGGTGACCAATTATAAAGGGAAATTGGCAATAACGGACAGGCAGACAGACATACGAGATCTTAAGCAAGATAATAACAGAAATTATGCTTGTGTTCACAGAACTCCAGAAACCCAGGAACCCCAGAGGAAGACAAAGAAGAAGTCCGACAAAGATGAAGACAGCCTTCGTGTTCACATGGATCTTAGCGGGATCCCTTCAGTTTCACACGGACGCTACCCCCCTGAACCCTACCACACAAACTGTAAATGACTCTCACCCCTGTAATACACGGAACCCCGAGATAACTAGCCCAGCGACAGCTAGCAATACCCCGACCTGGTATGATAAGTTTGTCACCTGGTACTCACTCTCGTATGTAGTCGAAGCACTCTTAGTGCTGGCGATACTTTGCAGTGTCGCACAAACGTTTAGAGTCAGGAAATGGCGAAACAGAGCATATCGCTCTCGCACCCTGGTATACAGATTTAGGTCCCCCATTTTCGGATTTCACCAGACCCCCGAACCCATTGGGACGGATTAAAGAGCATTCATTTTGTTTAATGTACTCTATGGAATAAAGAGATGTAAACCTCTGTGTCTGACTGCCAGGCCAGAGAAATTTGGGTGCTGCTATTTTGTACAGTTTAAGATGTACAAATTATTTTTGGATTGTTTGTATTTTTGGATTGTTTGAATGAGGATAGCTTATAGAGAATAGTTAGAGGTTCCAGTTTTTTTATATTTCTGTAATGCATGTATTAATGTCATAGCGCCCCGTAGAATTTTATGATAATGAATGTATTTAAAATGGTTTAGGTAAAATTGTGTTGCATAGGATAGGACAGTGCAGAGCCTAAGCATGGGTGCCCCGGGGATCAGAGGATGAAGACACCATAGTAATGTGATCCTTCACGCTTCGCGTTGAGGATCACAAGGAGGGAGTGTAGCCATCTGGGATGGCCACGTCCCAATTACAAAATGGACACCCGCAAAGAATGCAGGGAAAATTGGACAATGCTAAGAAACAAGCAGGTGCAAGCTCGGTCTGTTGATTCGAACCTTAAACGCTCAGACAGGACAGAAACTACCAAACGATTTACATACTAATGAGCCATCTCCGGGGACAAAAGGGAAACATTTGGATACACAATGTTAGGCCAGACTCCCCTGCGCCAGAAGAAGCTAAGACAAAGCAGACTGACAGTCA